>NC_136776.1:289177-636677 GCF_947034865.1 Barbatula barbatula
CCAGTTCGGACCAGATTAGAAACTGCACCAGAGAACACCTGTTTTTCAACAATTGAACCTGTTTGAAGCAACTATCACTAAAAAGGTAAGTTATAATGTTGTTTAATAGCTTGTTTGATCAGTCTGGTTTGTTTGTGCATGTCTTGCAAGCTCTTCGCTGCTTATTTTAGTCTTATTCATCATAATATTGTATTGTCATGACATGTGTTGAATGGGAGGGGGATGGATATATATTATATTAAATCGTTTTGTGTAATAATAATACCACCCAGTACAGTATCCTGACATGCTGCTGTGAAACTGCAGTTCTTCTGCGTTAAGAGATTGATCAAGATGAGTCTTATTACTCCTGAGTTTAATATCATAAACTCTGTACCAATAGAACTGTCATTCTTAATGTTTATATTAAAACCAAACTTGCTGAATCATATGTCAAATGAAATGCACTATTCAGAATTATTGAGTGTCTTTTCCTATGACCGGCGAAGGAGAAAGCCCAAGCCTCTGGAGGTTTTCACTTCTGAAGAAAGACAAGGAAGGGCTTGATGGCAGATTCATCAATGATTCAAAAGGTGAGTTTGATGGTTTATTAAAGCTGTGTCAGGTACATTGTATGCTATTTACTTCTCTGTTGTCGTGTAGGGAGAGGTGTGTTCAGTTGTACTGAGTTTGATAAGGGAGATTTCCTGCTGGAATACAGAGGAGATCTCATAAGCAAAGAAGAATGTGAGCGGAGACAAGGAATATATCATGACGCCCTCAAAGTTTTCTTGTTTGAGTTTCAAACTTGTTGTTTCAGATGATAACTATATCTTGTTTGGGTCTCAACTGATTCTTTATCCAATAAGTTAATGTAATAATAGAGTTATTCCTTAAGTGAAAGAGCAGATTTCAGTGTACCTCCGAAACAGATTGTTTGCCACAGTTATCACTCACTGAATTATGATTGTGTGTGTTTATAAAGTGATGTCTCATACAAATACTTAAACTCAGGGTGCTGTAGTTACCAGTGTCCCGGTATGACGTGTGTCCTTATAGACCAGACTTCTGTCAAACTAAAACCACACACTTGAGATTCTTCAGTCAAGTTAAACATCAAGAACATGTTTACCTCATAAAACTGTGTCCTCATAAAACAGGTGTAAAGCTGTCATACTATAATGAACATGCGTGTAATGTGATGCATTAAAGTATCTCGGGTTACATTTAAACATGTTTCTTATATTTAAATATTGATTTGAAATAAAACTCTTTTGTAATCTTACTTTGATATTATCTCAAATCAATACTTCATGTGCACATACAGTATTTATTGGTCAGTAACTGTGTACTAACCATGGTCATCCTGTTCATGTCTCTTTTGCATTACTGGCTGACTCTACATTATCCTTTTGATATATTTCATATATTAGCCATGTTTTAAAACTCTTATCTTTACGTTATATTTTCAGATAAGCCATAAGACCCAGTTTTCACCAGGCAGTGATGATTGTGCTGCTCTTACTGTGGGACTACACGAGGTGAGTGACAGTTGTACTGGAAGAGAATGAGTACGGCCGCTAATTCTGCGTATCTATTCCAATCTTATTCATTCCTAACTTTAATTCCAATAAGGGAGAAACATTATATATCCTTCTTATTTATTTGAAGTCTGATTGTAAAACATGTCATTGTAGCTAAATATTAGCTTTCCTCTATCTCAGTGGTAAGAGCATTGTGTTAACAACGCAAGGTTGTGTGTTTGATCACATGGGATTACAGATACCTGTGTATAAATGTATAGGATAATGCAATGTAGAGCTGCAACTAACGATTATTTTAATAATCGATTAATCTGTCGATTATTTGTTCGATTAATCGATGAATCGGATACAAATTTTTAAAAGCATTCATTTTCAACCCTTTATTGAAAAATAGAACTGACATTGCAAAACATATTTCAAAAGCTTTATTATTACTTATTATATTATTATTACAGCTGGCTGTGGTTTACATGATGCATTTCCCATCAAGAAGCCTCTCATGGTTTGCTGTTTTTTTCTGGAATTTTTTCGGGTCTCTCTGATGGTCTTTCCTCTACCTCCGCTCTGCTTTTTTTATTTATTTTTTCTCCGCTATGCTGCGCGGCGCGATCAACTTTTTTTTAGTCCTGTGACACACTAGATGCGTGGCGTGAGCGTCTCAGAAGCCTGGCGTGACCGTTTTTAAATCGGCTCCCATGTTAACAGGTTAGAGCTTGCACACTGCCTGCGTGAGACGAGCCGCACGGAAAACGCGTGCATGCTAGGAATTGAATCGACGCCTATTTTTCACGAGACACGCAAGCGTGTTGGAAGCGTTTCCAGGCAAAATAGAATAGGAAAAGATGTTTATATGTAATTTTGTACACGAATACATATTAATGAATGCCATTTTGATGTTTGAAAGCTAATCATCATTTATTTGAACGTATTTTCAAATTGAATTTCATTAAACCAACATCTACACGTTACGGGGTTTACATGTCCACTGTAGAAAACATCAGGACTTAAATCATGTTTATAATGCATTTTTGGAGAAACAACAAGTGAATATTGAAATAAATTATACATTAATATTCCTATTAAGTATGAGATATTATTACTAAAATGTTGCAAATGAATACTCCAATTAACTACTTTTTTCCATAAAATCTTCCTCCAAGAAAATGCTTAGGCTATATCCAATGAAAAGATACATTGCATTGAATGGGAATATTAATTTATGTCCATCTTAAACACATATTGCATAAAGTAAACTCGTGCATCAATTGATTACGTTACATCTTTAATAACATATCTGAGAATCATCTTAATACGAATTGTGGTTCGTATTAAACCCCAAAATGTATTGGTGACTGAATTATTTTTGTTTTTTATGCTCTTAACAATGTGATTAAAAATGGAAAAAAATATGACACACTACAATAACAACGTAGTCTAGTGTGTCATCTGAGTGACGGTCCAACATCAGGTAATAAAGCTACAAAACATTTGGAAATGTTATTTAAATAAACAGACAGCCTACTTACAAATTTTTCGGATTTTGGAAGGTGTAGGTTATGTGAAAAAAGTTTAAACATGTCGTGAATACAAGACCCTTGTCTGTCGGCGGCCTCCCTCTATGTCACCTATAGCAGCAGCAGCGCGCCAGCGCCGCGTCAGGCACGGTGCTGGTGTGCAAAGATACAGAAAACACGACGCAGCCGCCACAGAGCTGACACGCAACAGAAACGCCACGCTCACGCCACTCAAACATGTAGCGCGCGTTATAGTCGCGCGATACAACGAATCGATAATGAAATTCGTTGCCAACATTTTTAATAATCGATTTTTATCGATTTTATCGATTCGTTGTTGCAGCCCTAATGCAATGTAAGTCGCTTTGGCTAAAAGCATCTGCCAAATACCTAAATGTAAATATTAGTGCTCAGCACACAATACAATGCATAGGGTTAGTGCTTAAACGAACAAGGGTTTCAAATGTCGAATTTGATGTTTTGTAGACTCTCAGTGAGGTTGAACCCTCCATTCTTAAAGTGAACACACAGTCAGAAGCCAGAGACGTACAAAAGGTATTGTTTTTTTCTTTCTGGAAATCAAATGGTTATGGCCATATGTTTAGAGTTTTAACTATCTGCATAATTACCATGTTTAAATGTGCAAGTCACTGCTGTAACCTATGAATTACTTTGCCCACTAATATTAACCCAGTGGTTGAAAATGTGCCATCATAGCTAAATTTGTTCTGGCATCATTAGCCAGCTTTTGCTTCAGTGCTTCATTCATAATGTTAACTTGTTTTTAGTAGACTGTAGTCAGTGATCAATCACTGTTAATGGACTCAAGTTTCTGTGCATCCACTGAAGGACTGGGAAAAAAAAGTCTGTCTGTGATGCTGCTTTATTTGGATAACACTCTTCTACAGAGAGGATTCAGAGATTAAGTGTTTTTTATCCTTGCTTCCAGGTGACTCCTGAGAAACACAGATTATCATTTAAGGGTTCAGTGCCTGTCATGTGTTATTGTACTACCAATTGTTATGAGAAATGTTTCTACAGATGGACAGCATATGAACAGCACGAGTTTCATGAATACTACATTGGAGCAGGTGGAGTTTGGCATAAATGCAACCAAAGATGAATGTGTGATAACCAATTATGCTCTTAATCTCCAGAGATTATTTTTGTCTGTGTGACTCTTTGCGACTCCCAAAGGGGGGAATATATTGTGTAATTTCTGAGCTGTTTTCTGTGGTTGCTTGCATCTTGCAAGGGGCCATGGGCCCGCAGGCTCACAGGGTGCACTAAGGGGGGATCTGGAATAAGTATCTTCCAGATATGGAGCAATGGAGCATCATGAACAGGGGCCCATGAGATATACGTGGGAGCAGCTCTCAGGGGAGCATCTTGCAGGGTGTTGGGGGCACAGAACATGATATATTTGTTTTTATAAAACGGTCAGTTCTGGTCCTTGATTCTGATTGGTTGAGCGGAGATCTAAGCCGTTATAAAAGACCCCGATATATAACGGCTGACCGCATTACCTAGAATCACTGCGCCACTCTTGCTACGTACAGCGAAATAATTGTCAAAATGTCCGATTTTGTGAAGAGATTGAAATGACAGACAAATTAGACCAATAACAAACACCGCTGAAATTAATGAAAGAGAAATTGAAGACATCGAAAAGTCCAGAAATCAGGTGAATACTCATAAACAGACTATATGCTCTGTTGGTTGTTTTCAGTCCTGGTGTGATGAGGTATTGTAGTGAGGTAGGCGTGACGAGAGTCGGGATGCGAGGCCGGTGTGTGAGTGATTACGAGCGTCAGCTGTACGTGCGACGGTCTCACGGAGGAGATTGTGGAGTATTAATTAAAGGACGAACGATCGGACCATCAGTGAGAGAGGAACAGGCCTGGATTTTATGTGGTAGTTTGAGTTTATTTATTAATTAAAAGTTAGTTTATGTTCGCCGGTTCCCGTCTCCTTCCTTCCTTTTATGGAACTTTGTTACACGTATTTTTATTGACTTTAAAACACTGTTCATGTATAAAAATAGATACATGTTAATGTTAATAGATAAACACCACAGTCTTTAATCACATTTTTATTGTGTTCTTTGCTGCGTCTGTGTTGCTTGGCAGCCGCACCTGCTGCTGAGGAACTACTTTGTTTGGCGGAAGAATGTATTTCTATTAAAATAATTACATAATATTTGTTGTGTTTTACTTCATGAAACTTTACTATGCATATGGATTAACCGTTTTATAAAAGCAATAAGCCCCGCGAAGCCGTGGGTTACAGTGCATTTTATAACAGCTAAGGGGTTTTAGGCACTCCGCTTCGCGTTGTGCCTAACAACGCCCCTTAGCTGTTATAAAATGCACTGTAACCCACGGCTTCTTGGGGCTTATTGCTTTATTAGCAGGACATGAAAGAGGTATAGGATTTTGATATATTTGTTTTTAGCAGGACATGAAAGAGGTATAGGATTTTGATATATTTTTGCATCTTGGACTTGGTCAAGAAGGGAGGGAGGGTGTCCAGAGACGGGGTACATGATTAAGAGGCGCCTGCTACTGTTAAAAGTTAAAGAGACGCCTGCTACGGTTAAAAGTGCAGACTTTGTTATTAACCACATACATATTTGTCTTCAACATATATACTTGTTTTGAATATGTTTAGATGTTTTGAATATATCACATATTCACATATATACTTGCCTTTAATGATTTTACAAAAGCACATATATATATATTTGAATAAGTATTAAGAAGTATCCATAGAGAAAGTAGAATAATGATGTATTAGTGTTATGATCTGAGTGAGCTGAAACTATATTTAATCAAAGGTGGTTGTGTATAATGTGATGATGTATTTACACTTATTAAGCATGTTTGGTCACTTATGTTTTAAGAGCACAGTACAGTAAACTCCAGCAATGTCTGTAAGACCCAAGCTTGAAACTTGACCGATGCATAAATCTATTGGTGGAATGACAAGACAAAAGAAGGTAACAGGAACAGATCTGATTGGTTTAAGAGAGACCCCCTCCTTTGAGGGATTTCACTAGAACTATGGGTTGAAAACACTGTAAACTTTAGATGCTTTTTTCTGAAACTACAAGAACAACTTTCCACGACATGTGCACAAAAGAAAGTGTATGAATGTGTTTCTGATGATTATAGTTTGCTTACCAGTGTTCAGTAGTAAAGAAGAAAAGAACGAAGAGATGCTGAATGATGACCAACGGATGGCAGGGTACCGTTTCTTCACTCATTGACCCTCAGCGAGATCCTGATCCCACACGACCCGATCCGACTTTCTTCACACGACCAGCAACATTCACGGTTTCAAGTTCGTTTGACCACATGAAAGAAAACACGCGACTGACACTGACAGCTCCACGCACGAACACGGCAGAAATCTTCTTTTAACACTCAGAGACAACGTCCTGCAGCTCTTCTATATATATGTCGCGGGTCTAAACTCAACTTTTGATCGTGATTGAGTCCCGAGATCGCCATTCATGTTTACCGCTGCACCTTTCCACTCTCTTCACGTGCACCGCGTCATCATCCAAAAGAAATAATGGCGGCGCCCGTGTTAAAGGTCAAAATAAAAGTCTTCACGATCCCCTGCATATGTCAAAAAGTTCTTTTATTTTTCTTCAATTTACAGAAAGCACAAATGTACATTCAATCAAGTGAAGCAAGAGAATCCTGTAAACTGCGCTACTCTTTAACCTAGAATCAATTCATTCAGTTATGATCTCAACCTATACGGAGCCTTGTTCACTTCAGCCTACACCACACCAGACTTCTGTCCGGCTGGATTGTGTTCTTGTGAAACCTGTAGGCATGTTTTGGTCACACAATGTAGGTGTCTGTGAATAATGTGAGTGATGAGAGATTTTTGCAATAAATATGTCACGTGTAACACTTTTTTTCTTCTAGTTTGTATATGTTACATGACAGTTACAGACAGTTTAATTTCTGTAACAGCATCCAGAAGTATCAAATAATAGAAAAAAAGCAAAGTGCAAGATGTTTTTTGACTAACCTCGGCGTACATAAATGTTATGTATGCTTCATTGTGGACATAAGAAGTTTATATCTGGCCAGATAAAGCTTTAATTGATGATAATATGTTGAGTGGCTTTAAAATGAAACAATGAGCTGGCTCGATTTAAAGACACTGGCGTAATTTATTCTTGAATATTACCTCAAAATTGTGAGAATGAAAGCTAGAATCATTGTATTGTATTTTTATTTGAATTTATTAAGGCACTGATGCTTTGAATTTACCTTCGAATTTAGCTTTGAATTTACGTTTGAATTTAGGTTTGAATTTAGGGTTGAATTTAGGTTCGAATTTAGGTTTGAATTTCCCTTCGAATTTAGGTTTGAATTTACCTTTGAATTTACGTTTGAATTTACCTTCGAATTTACCTTCGAATTTCCCTTCGAATTTCCCTTCGAATTTAGCTTTGAATTTAGCTTCGAATTTAGCTTCGAATTTAGCTTCGAATTTCCCTTCGAATTTCCCTTCGAATTTAGGTTCGAATTTACCTTCGAATTTAGGTTTGAATTTTTACCTTCGAATTTACGTTTGAATTTAGCTTTGAATTTCCCTTCGAATTTACGTTTGAATTTAGCTTTGAATTTACCTTCGAATTTAGGTTTGAATTTACCTTCGAATTTACGTTTGAATTTAGCTTTGAATTTCCCTTCGAATTTACGTTTGAATTTAGCTTTGAATTTACCTTCGAATTTACCTTCGAATTTAGCTTCGAATTTAGCTTTGAATTTCCCTTCGAATTTACGTTTGAATTTAGCTTTGAATTTACCTTCGAATTTACCTTCGAATTTAGCTTCGAATTTAGCTTTGAATATACCTTCGAATTTAACTTTGAATTTAGCTTCGAATTTAGGTTTGAATTTAGCTTCGAATTTACCTTCGAATTTAGCTTTGAATTTAGCTTCGAATTTAGGTTTGAATTTACCTTCGAATTTAGCTTTGAATTTAGCTTCGAATTTAGGTTTGAATTTACCTTCATATTTAGGTTTGAATTTACCTTCGAATTTACGTTTGAATTTAGCTTTGAATTTACCTTCGAATTTACCTTCGAATTTACCTTCGAATTTAGCTTTGAATTTACCTTCGAATTTAACTTTGAATTTAGCTTCGAATTTAGCTTCGAATTTCCCTTCGAATTTACGTTTGAATTTAGCTTTGAATTTACCTTCGAATTTAACTTTGAATTTAGCTTCTAATTTCCCTTCGAATTTAGGTTCGAATTTCTCTTCGAATTTAGCTTTGAATTTACTTTCGAATTTAGGTTTGAATTTACCTTCGAATTTAGGTTTGAATTTACCTTCGAATTTAGCTTTGAATTTAGCTTCGAATTTACCTTTGAATTTAGGTTTGAATTTAGCTTCGAATTTAGCTTTGAATTTAGCTTTGAATTTAGCTTCGAATTTCCCTTCGAATTTAGCTTTGAATTTCCCTTCGAATTTAGCTTTGAATTTAGCTTTGAATTTCCCTTCGAATTTAGCTTTGAATTTAGCTTTGAATTTAGCTTCGAATTTAGCTTTGAATTTAGCTTTGAATTTACCTTCGAATTTAGCTTTGAATTTAGCTTTGAATTTACCTTCGAATTTAGCTTTGAATTTACTTTCGAATTTAGCTTCGAATTTAGCTTTGAATTTAGCTTCGAATTTACGTTTGAATTTACATTTGAATTTAGGTTTGAATTTACGTTTGAATTTAGCTTTGAATTTAGCTTCGAATTTAGCTTTGAATTTACCTTCGAATTTAGCTTCGAATTTAGCTTTGAATTTAGCTTCGAATTAAACTTTGAATTTAGCTTCGAATTTCCCTTCGAATTTAGCTTTGAATTTAGCTTCGAATTTACCTTCGAATTTAGGTTTGAATTTACCTTCGAATTTAGCTTTGAATTTACCTTCGAATTTAGCTTTGAATTTAGCTTCGAATTTACCTTCGAATTTAGCTTTGAATTTAGCTTCGAATTTACCTTCGAATTTAGCTTTGAATTTAGCTTCGAATTTCCCTTCGAATTTAGCTTTGAATTTAGCTTAGAATTTCCCTTCGAATTTAGCTTTGAATTTAGCTTTGAATTTACCTTCGAATTTAGCTTTGAATTTACTTTCGAATTTAGCTTTGAATTTAGCTTTGAATTTTACCTTCGAATTAAGATTTGAATTTAGCTTCGAATTTCCCTTCGAATTTAGCTTTGAATTTACCTTCGAATTTAGCTTTGAATTTAGCTTTGAATTTAGCTTTGAATTTACCTTCGAATTTAGCTTCGAATTTACCTTCGAATTTAGGTTTGAAATTACCTTCGAATTTAGCTTTGAATTTACCTTCGAATTTACCTTCGAATTTACCTTCGAATTTCCCTTCGAATTTAGCTTTGAATTTAGCTTCGAATTTCCCTTCGAATTTAGCTTTGAATTTAGCTTCGAATTTAGTTTTGAATTTACCTTCAAATTTAGCTTTGAATTTACCTTCGAATTTAGCTTTGAATTTACTTTCGAATTTAGCTTTGAATTTAGCTTTGAATTTACCTTCGAATTTAGCTTTGAATTTACCTTCGAATTTAGCTTTGAATTTAGCTTCGAATTTCCCTTCGAATTTCCCTTCGAATTTAGCTTTGAATTTAGCTTCGAATTTAGGTTTGAATTTAGCTTCAAATTTAGCTTTGAATTTACCTTCGAATTTAGCTTTGAATTTCCCTTCGAATTTAGCTTTGAATTTAGCTTTGAATTTTGCTTTGAATTTACCTTCGAATTTACCTTCGAATTTAGCTTTGAATTTACCTTCGAATTTAGCTTTGAATTTACCTTCGAATTTAGCTTTGAATTTAGCTTTGAATTTACCTTCGAATTTAGCTTTGAATTTACTTTCGAATTTAGCTTTGAATTTAGCTTTGAATTTTACCTTCGAATTTAGATTTGAATTTAGCTTCGAATTTCCCTTCGAATTTAGCTTTGAATTTTTTCTTCGAATTTAGCTTTGAATTTACCTTCGAATTTAGCTTTGAATTTACCTTCGAATTTACCTTCGAATTTAGGTTTGAATTTACCTTCGAATTTAGCTTTGAATTTACCTTCGAATTTAGGTTTGAATTTTTACCTTCGAATTTTTACCTTCGAATTTAGCTTTGAATTTACCTTCGAATTTTTACCTTCGAATTTAGCTTTGAATTTAGCTTCGAATTTAGCTTTGAATATAGAGGATTGAATTTTTACCTTCGATATTCCCTTCGAATTTCCCTTTGAATTCACCTTCGAATTTAGGTTTGAATTTAGCAACAGTACAATATGCCTGCAGTTGTGACACCCTGTTTGTGTAGTCACAGAAATGGTATTCAGTATTTGTTATTTTCTGGTGCTGTTTATGAGATCGTCTGGTATTTATAATGTTGATTAATAGATTGTTACAATGCCTATTGATGATGTGTAGTACTGTCTGGAGACAGTAGGGGGAGATGCTGCGTTGACTGTGGGGTTAAGGGTGAGTTGCGAAGAAGAGAGTATTACCAGAGCGACAGCATGATGTAAAGCAGCACAACTGTGTCTCTCCTTATTTCTTTCTACAGGTGGGTGAAACTGATCACTAAGGACTAAAACATTAGCGACTATGTTGATTTAATGTCTATGTTGAGGCATGAAGTAAATGTACATGTTTCTCAATGAGTTAAACTGTTAACGAGATCGTGTTGAAGTTTACTCGCACTAATGTGAATATCTAAAGACAATCCAGGCATTTAGCAGAGACTTTCAGTAGAGGTACAATCTTTGCGTGTCAGGTGGTATGCCTAACGTGACTTTGCGTCTCACTGAACATAGGCTACAAGCAATTTATGTTTTTATATTGACAATACCTTTAAACAGTTATTAACTGAAAGTAAGCGTGAAATGAGAGCTTTGAATTGTTCAATGACTTGCACCACCAGTTTTGTCATTTTATCAGATGGCAAAAGCAGCCTTTGCATTCAATTATGGTTGAAAACAATGTAGAACACAGTAGATTTGAAGATGTTCTGGACTTTAAAATCCCTGAATAAGAATATTGTGTTATATTTATTTCTGTTTTAGCAGATTTGGAGGAAATCTGCTGCTTCAGTTTTTCATTTATCCTGCCAGAATTTTCTTGGCATCACAAATAAGTAAAAAATAAAACACAAAAACAATAATATGACATTGTCCAGTAAATTAGTAAAACCTTGCAAATACACACACCCCCACACACATTATTATTATTATTTAACACAAAAAAAATATGGCTTGGCAAACCATTTAATGTTGCATTTATGCAACCTACTGGAAATAAAGTGAAACACAGATCAAATAAATGCAAGCGTTTATTTATTTATAAAGCACTAATAAACTGTACACAGCAGTGGTCACCACATTTTAACGTGGTGTGTATTTGTTATAGTGAATTATATCGGAAACGCAGCAATAATCGATCGCATCAGAACAATATAAACACATGCCCAACATATAATAATATCACACGTTTTGGACTTAAATGTATTTCACGAACACTTAACACAAAGCATTACAAACTGCATAAACTAAGATTGACAGCTGGTCCTTACCAGTGTGTAACACAAGACGTCACGTTCATTGAGAGGAATGAGTGAAGTGAAAGTTAACAAAGTGACGCTTGACACACTGCATTAAGCCGTGTATAGTAGCGTGTTACAATATGTGTTATCAAAAATGAAAACAAATGACTTCACTGCTACACGTCAATGACACGTGACACCTAACTGGACGCTTCACTGCTACACGTGATTTACGTGACGTTTACGTCTCAACTGCGTCTTGAATTCAATGCAATAAATAGCAGAATTTAAAAAAGTTAAGATGCGGAGTGAGACGTTCAGTGAGACGTGTGTGTGCTGGTTAGTCATATTTTTGGACCGAATGGAACGCCATACAGGTGGAAGCTGCCTCGCGACCCGTCAGTCTGAAACGTGACCCATCACTCCTGCCTCACTGCCTGTCACTGTTTTATTCACCTGCCTCACTGCCTGTCACTGTTTTATTCACCTGCCTCACTGCCTGTCACTGTTTTATTCACCTGCCTCACTGCCTGTCACTGTTTTATTCACCTGCCTCACTGCCTGTCACTGTTTTATTCACCTGCCTCACTGACTGTCACTGTTTTATTCACCTGCCTCACTGCCTGTCACTGTTTTATTCACCTGCCTCACTGCCTGTCACTGTTTTATTCACCTGCCTCACTGCCTGTCACTGTTTTATTCACCTGCCTCACTGGCTTTTATTCACCTGCCTCACTGCCTGTCACTGTTTTATTCACCTGCCTCACTGCCTGTCACTGTTTTATTCACCTGCCTCACTGGCTTTTATTCACCTGCCTCACTGCCTGTCACTGTTTTATTCACCTGCCTCACTGACTGTCACTGTTTTATTCATCTGCCTCACTGCCTGTCACTGTTTTATTCACCTTGCTTAACTGGCTGTCACTGTTTCATTCACCTGCCTCACTACCTGTCACTGTTTTATTCACCTGCCTCACTGCCTGTCACTGTTTTATTCACCTGCCTCACTACCTGTCACTGTTTCATTCACCTGCCTCACTACCTGTCACTGTTTTATTCACCTGCCTCACTGCCTGTCACTGTTTTATTCACCTGCCTCACTGGCTTTTATTCACCTGCCTCACTGCCTGTCACTGTTTTATTCACCTGCCTCACTGACTGTCACTGTTTCATTCACCTGCCTCACTGCCTGTCACTGTTTTATTCACCTGCCTCACTGCCTGTCACTGTTTTATTCACCTGCCTCACTGGCTTTTATTCACCTGCCTCACTGCCTGTCACTGTTTTATTCACCTGCCTCATTGACTGTCACTGTTTCATTCACCTGCCTCACTACCTGTCACTGTTTCATTCACCTGCCTCACTGCCTGTCACTGTTTTATTCAACTGCCTCACTGCCTGTCACTGTTTTATTCACCTGCTTCACTACCTGTCACTGTTTTATTCACCTGCCTCACTACCTGTCACTGTTTCATTCACCTGCCTCACTGGCTGTCACTGTTTTATTCACCTGCTTCACTGCCTGTCACTGTTTTATTCACCTGCCTCACTGCCTGTCACTGTTTTATTCACCTGCTTCACTACCTGTCACTGTTTTATTCACCTGCCTCACTGCCTCTCACTGTTTTATTCACCTGCTTCACTACCTGTCACTGTTTTATTCACCTGCCTCACTACCTGTCACTGTTTTATTCACCTGCCTCACTACCTGTCACTGTTTTATTCACCTGCCTCACTGCCTGTCACTGTTTTATTCACCTGCCTCACTGCCTGTCACTGTTTCATTCACCTGCCTCACTGGCTGTCACTGTTTTATTCATCTGCCTCACTGCCTGTCACTGTTTCATTCACCTGCCTCACTGGCTGTCACTGTTTTATTCATCTGCCTCACTGCCTGTCACTGTTTTATTCACCTGCCTCACTGCCTGTCACTGTTTCATTCACCTGCCTCACTGCCTGTCACTGTTTTATTCATCTGCCTCACTGCCTGTCACTGTTTTATTCACCTGCCTCAGTACCTGTCACTGTTTTATTCACCTGCCTCACTGCCTGTCACTGTTTTATTCACCTGCCTCACTACCTGTCACTGTTTCATTCACCTGCCTCACTGCCTGTCACTGTTTTATTCACCTGCCTCACTGCCTGTCACTGTTTTATTCACCTGCCTCACTGGCTGTCACTGTTTTATTCACCTGCCTCACTGCCTGTCACTGTTTTATTCACCTGCCTCACTGGCTGTCACTGTTTTATTCACCTGCCTCACTGCCTGTCACTGTTTTATTCACCTGCTTCACTACCTGTCACTGTTTTAT
The DNA here is from genome assembly GCF_947034865.1 of Barbatula barbatula. Taxonomy (NCBI): domain Eukaryota; kingdom Metazoa; phylum Chordata; class Actinopteri; order Cypriniformes; family Nemacheilidae; genus Barbatula; species Barbatula barbatula. The sequence continues at coordinate 303,111 of NC_136776.1, forward strand.
TCACCTGCCTCACTACCTGTCACTGTTTTATTCACCTGCTTCACTACCTGTCACTGTTTTATTCACCTGCTTCACTACCTGTCACTGTTTCATTCACCTGCCTCACTGGCTGTCACTGTTTTATTCATCTGCCTCACTACCTGTCACTGTTTCATTCACCTGCCTCACTGACTGTCACTGTTTCATTCACCTGCCTCACTACCTGTCACTGTTTCATTCACCTGCCTCACTACCTGTCACTGTTTCATTCACCTGCCTCACTGACTGTCACTGTTTCATTCACCTGCCTCACTACCTGTCACTGTTTTATTCACCTGCCTCACTGCCTGTCACTGTTTCATTCACCTGCCTCACTGCCTGTCACTGTTTCATTCACCTGCCTCACTACCTGTCACTGTTTTATTCATCTGCCTCACTACCTGTCACTGTTTTATTCACCTGTCACTGTTTTATTCACCTGCCTCACTACCTGTCACTGTTTTATTCACCTGCCTCACTGCCTGTCACTGTTTTATTCACCTGCCTCACTGCCTGTCACTGTTTTATTCACCTGCCTCACTACCTGTCACTGTTTTATTCACCTGCCTCACTGCCTGTCACTGTTTTATTCACCTGCCTCACTACCTGTCACTGTTTTATTCACCTGCCTCACTGCCTGTCACTGTTTTATTCACCTGCCTCACTGCCTGTCACTGTTTTATTCACCTGCCTCACTACCTGTCACTGTTTCATTCACCTGCCTCACTGGCTGTCACTGTTTTATTCACCTGCCTCAGTACCTGTCACTGTTTTATTCACCTGCCTCACTACCTGTCACTGTTTTATTCACCTGCCTCACTACCTGTCACTGTTTTATTCACCTGCCTCACTGCCTGTCACTGTTTTATTCACCTGCCTCACTGCCTGTCACTGTTTTATTCACCTGCTTCACTGGCTGTCACTGTTTCATTCACCTGCCTCACTACCTGTCACTGTTTCATTCACCTGCCTCACTGGCTGTCACTGTTTTATTCATCTGCCTCACTGCCTGTCACTGTTTTATTCACCTGCCTCTCTGCCTGTCACTGTTTTATTCACCTGCTTCACTACCTGTCACTGTTTTATTCACCTGCCTCACTACCTGTCACTGTTTCATTCACCTGCCTCACTGGCTGTCACTGTTTCATTCACCTGCCTCACTGGCTGTCACTGTTTTATTCATCTGCCTCACTACCTGTCTCTGTTTCATTCATCTGCCTCACTGCCTGTCACTGTTTTATTCACCTGCTTCACTACCTGTCACTGTTTTATTCACCTGCCTCACTACCTGTCACTGTTTCATTCACCTGCCTCACTGGCTGTCACTGTTTCATTCACCTGCCTCACTGGCTGTCACTGTTTTATTCATCTGCCTCACTACCTGTCACTGTTTCATTCACCTGCCTCACTGGCTGTCACTGTTTCATTCACCTGCCTCACTGGCTGTCACTGTTTTATTCATCTGCCTCACTACCTGTCTCTGTTTCATTCACCTGCCTCACTGCCTGTCACTGTTTTATTCACCTGCTTCACTACCTGTCACTGTTTTATTCACCTGCCACACTACCTGTCACTGTTTTATTCACCTGCCTCACTGCCTGTCACTGTTTTATTCACCTGCCTCACTGCCTGTCACTGTTTTATTCACCTGCCTCACTGCCTGTCACTGTTTTATTCACCTGCTTCACTACCTGTCACTGTTTTATTCACCTGCCTCACTGCCTGTCACTGTTTCATTCACCTGCCTCACTGGCTGTCACTGTTTTATTCATCTGTTTCACTGCCTGTCACTGTTTTATTCACCTGCCTCACTGCCTGTCACTGTTTTATTCACCTGCCTCACTGCCTGTCACTGTTTTATTCACCTGCCTCACCTCCTGTCACTGTTTTATTCACCTGCCTCACTGCCTGTCACTGTTTTATTCACCTGTCACTGTTTTATTCACCTGCCTCACTACCTGTCACTGTTTTGTTCACCTGCCTCACTACCTGTCACTGTTTTATTCACCTGCCTCACTGCCTGTCACTGTTTTATTCACCTGCCTCACTGCCTGCCTCACTGGCTGTCACTGTTTTATTCACCTGCCTCACTGCCTGTCACTGTTTTATTCACCTGCTTCACTACCTGTCACTGTTTTATTCACCTGCCTCACTACCTGTCACTGTTTTATTCACCTGCTTCACTACCTGTCACTGTTTTATTCACCTGCTTCACTACCTGTCACTGTTTCATTCACCTGCCTCACTGGCTGTCACTGTTTTATTCATCTGCCTCACTGACTGTCACTGTTTCATTCACCTGCCTCACTACCTGTCACTGTTTTATTCACCTGCCTCACTGCCTGTCACTGTTTCATTCACCTGCCTCACTACCTGTCACTGTTTCATTCACCTGCCTCACTGACTGTCACTGTTTCATTCACCTGCCTCACTACCTGTCACTGTTTTATTCACCTGCCTCACTGCCTGTCACTGTTTCATTCACCTGCCTCACTGCCTGTCACTGTTTCATTCACCTGCCTCACTACCTGTCACTGTTTTATTCATCTGCCTCACTACCTGTCACTGTTTTATTCACCTGCCTCACTGCCTGTCACTGTTTTATTCACCTGCCTCACTGCCTGTCACTGTTTTATTCACCTGCCTCACTGCCTGTCACTGTTTTATTCACCTGCCTCACTACCTGTCACTGTTTTATTCACCTGCCTCACTGCCTGTCACTGTTTTATTCACCTGCCTCACTACCTGTCACTGTTTTATTCACCTGCCTCACTGCCTGTCACTGTTTTATTCACCTGCCTCACTACCTGTCACTGTTTCATTCACCTGCCTCACTGGCTGTCACTGTTTTATTCACCTGCCTCAGTACCTGTCACTGTTTTATTCACCTGCCTCACTACCTGTCACTGTTTTATTCACCTGCCTCACTACCTGTCACTGTTTTATTCACCTGCCTCACTGCCTGTCACTGTTTTATTCACCTGCCTCACTGCCTGTCACTGTTTTATTCACCTGCCTCACTACCTGTCACTGTTTCATTCACCTGCCTCACTGCCTGTCACTGTTTTATTCACCTGCCTCACTGCCTGTCACTGTTTTATTCACCTGCTTCACTGGCTGTCACTGTTTCATTCACCTGCTTCACTACCTGTCACTGTTTTATTCACCTGCCTCACTGCCTGTCACTGTTTCATTCACCTGCCTCACTGGCTGTCACTGTTTTATTCATCTGTTTCACTGCCTGTCACTGTTTTATTCACCTGCCTCACTGCCTGTCACTGTTTTATTCACCTGCCTCACTGCCTGTCACTGTTTTATTCACCTGCCTCACCTCCTGTCACTGTTTTATTCACCTGCCTCACTGCCTGTCACTGTTTTATTCACCTGTCACTGTTTTGTTCACCTGCCTCACTACCTGTCACTGTTTTATTCACCTGCCTCACTGCCTGTCACTGTTTTATTCACCTGCCTCACTGCCTGCCTCACTGACTGTCACTGTTTTATTCACCTGCCTCACTGTTTTATTCACCTGCCTCACTGTTTTATTCACCTGCCTCACTGACTGTCACTGTTTTATTCACCTGCCTCACTGTTTTATTCACCTGCCTCACTGACTGTCACTGTTTTATTCACCTGCCTCACTGCCTGTCACTGTTTTATTCACCTGCCTCACTGCCTGTCACTGTTTCATTCACCTGCCTCACTGCCTGTCACTGTTTTATTCATCTGCCTCACTACCTGTCTCTGTTTCATTCACCTGCCTCACTGCCTGTCACTGTTTTATTCACCTGCCTCACTGCCTGTCACTGTTTTATTCACCTGCCTCACTGCCTGTCACTGTTTTATTCACCTGTCACTGTTTTATTCACCTGCCTCACTGCCTGTCACTGTTTTATTCACCTGCCTCACTGCCTGTCACTGTTTTATTCACCTGCCTCACTGCCTGTCACTGTTTTATTCACCTGTCACTGTTTTATTCACCTGCCTCACTACCTGTCACTGTTTTATTCACCTGCCTCACTACCTGTCACTGTTTTATTCACCTGCCTTACTGCCTGTCACTGTTTTATTCACCTGCCTCACTACCTGTCACTGTTTTATTCACCTGCCTTACTGCCTGTCACTGTTTTATTCACCTGCCTCACTGACTGTCACTGTTTTATTCACCTGCCTCACTACCTGTCACTGTTTTATTCACCTGCCTTACTGCCTGTCACTGTTTTATTCACCTGCCTCACTGACTGTCACTGTTTTATTCACCTGCCTCACTGCCTGCCTCACTGACTGTCACTGTTTTATTCACCTGCCTCACTGTTTTATTCACCTGCCTCACTGTTTTATTCACCTGCCTCACTGACTGTCACTGTTTTATTCACCTGCCTCACTGTTTTATTCACCTGCCTCACTGACTGTCACTGTTTTATTCACCTGCCTCACTGCCTGTCACTGTTTTATTCACCTGCCTCACTGCCTGTCACTGTTTTATTCACCTGCCTCACTGCCTGTCACTGTTTTATTCACCTGTCACTGTTTTATTCACCTGCCTCACTGTTTTATTCACCTGCCTCACTGTTTTATTCACCTGCCTCACTGACTGTCACTGTTTTATTCACCTGCCTCACTGTTTTATTCACCTGCCTCACTGACTGTCACTGTTTTATTCACCTGCCTCACTGCCTGTCACTGTTTTATTCACCTGCCTCACTGCCTGTCACTGTTTTATTCACCTGTCACTGTTTTATTCACCTGCCTCACTACCTGTCACTGTTTTATTCACCTGCCTCACTGACTGTCACTGTTTTATTCACCTGCCTCACTGCCTGCCTCACTGACTGTCACTGTTTTATTCACCTGCCTCACTGTTTTATTCACCTGCCTCACTGACTGTCACTGTTTTATTCACCTGCCTCACTGCCTGTCACTGTTTTATTCACCTGCCTCACTGTTTTATTCACCTGCCTCACTGACTGTCACTGTTTTATTCACCTGCCTCACTACCTGTCACTGTTTTATTCACCTGCCTCACTGGCTGTCACTGTTTTATTCATCTGCCTCACTACCTGTCACTGTTTTATTCACCTGCCTCACTACCTGTCACTGTTTTATTCACCTGCCTCACTGCCTGTCACTGTTTTATTCACCTGCTTCACTACCTGTCACTGTTTCATTCACCTGCCTCACTGGCTGTCACTGTTTTATTGACCTGCCTCACTGCCTGTCACTGTTTTATTCACCTGCTTCACTACCTGTCACTGTTTCATTCACCTGCCTCACTGGCTGTCACTGTTTCATTCACCTGCCTCACTGCCTGTCACTGTTTCATTCACCTGCCTCACTACCTGTCACTGTTTTATTCACCTGCTTCACTACCTGTCACTGTTTCATTCATCTGCCTCACTGGCTGTCACTGTTTTATTCATCTGCCTCACTGCCTGTCACTGTTTCATTCACCTGCCTCACTGGCTGTCACTGTTTTATTCACCTGCCTCACTGCCTGTCACTGTTTTATTCACCTGCCTCACTGCCTGTCACTGTTTTATTCACCTGCCTCACTGCCTGTCACTGTTTTATTCACCTGCCTCACTGACTGTCACTGTTTTATTCACCTGCCTCACTGCCTGTCACTGTTTCATTCACCTGCCTCACTGGCTGTCACTGTTTTATTCACCTGCCTCACTGCCTGTCACTGTTTTATTCATCTGCCTCACTGCCTGTCACTGTTTTATTCACCTGCCTCACTGCCTGTCACTGTTTTATTCACCTGCTTCACTACCTGTCACTGTTTTATTCACCTGCCTCACTACCTGTCACTGTTTCATTCACCTGCCTCACTGGCTGTCACTGTTTTATTCACCTGCTTCACTGCCTGTCACTGTTTTATTCACCTGCCTCACTGCCTGTCACTGTTTTATTCACCTGCCTCACTGCCTCTCACTGTTTTATTCACCTGCCTCACTGCCTCTCACTGTTTTATTCACCTGCTTCACTACCTGTCACTGTTTTATTCACCTGCCTCACTACCTGTCACTGTTTCATTCACCTGCCTCACTGGCTGTCACTGTTTTATTCACCTGCCTCACTGCCTGTCACTGTTTTATTCACCTGCCTCACTGCCTGTCACTGTTTTATTCACCTGCTTCACTGGCTGTCACTGTTTTATTCATCTGCCTCACTGCCTGTCACTGTTTTATTCACCTGCCTCACTGACTGTCACTGTTTTATTCACCTGCCTCACTGACTGTCACTGTTTTATTCACCTGCCTCACTACCTGTCACTGTTTTATTCACCTGCCTCACTGGCTGTCACTGTTTTATTCATCTGCCTCACTACCTGTCACTGTTTTATTCACCTGCCTCACTACCTGTCACTGTTTTATTCACCTGCCTCACTGCCTGTCACTGTTTTATTCACCTGCTTCACTACCTGTCACTGTTTCATTCACCTGCCTCACTGGCTGTCACTGTTTTATTGACCTGCCTCACTGCCTGTCACTGTTTTATTCACCTGCTTCACTACCTGTCACTGTTTCATTCACCTGCCTCACTGGCTGTCACTGTTTCATTCACCTGCCTCACTGCCTGTCACTGTTTCATTCACCTGCCTCACTACCTGTCACTGTTTTATTCACCTGCTTCACTACCTGTCACTGTTTCATTCATCTGCCTCACTGGCTGTCACTGTTTTATTCATCTGCCTCACTGCCTGTCACTGTTTCATTCACCTGCCTCACTGGCTGTCACTGTTTTATTCACCTGCCTCACTGCCTGTCACTGTTTTATTCACCTGCCTCACTGCCTGTCACTGTTTTATTCACCTGCCTCACTGACTGTCACTGTTTTATTCACCTGCCTCACTGCCTGTCACTGTTTCATTCACCTGCCTCACTGGCTGTCACTGTTTTATTCACCTGCCTCACTGCCTGTCACTGTTTTATTCACCTGCTTCACTACCTGTCACTGTTTTATTCACCTGCCTCACTACCTGTCACTGTTTCATTCACCTGCCTCACTGGCTGTCACTGTTTTATTCACCTGCTTCACTGCCTGTCACTGTTTTATTCACCTGCCTCACTGCCTGTCACTGTTTTATTCACCTGCCTCACTGCCTCTCACTGTTTTATTCACCTGCCTCACTGCCTCTCACTGTTTTATTCACCTGCTTCACTACCTGTCACTGTTTTATTCACCTGCCTCACTACCTGTCACTGTTTCATTCACCTGCCTCACTGGCTGTCACTGTTTTATTCACCTGCCTCACTGCCTGTCACTGTTTTATTCACCTGCCTCACTGCCTGTCACTGTTTTATTCACCTGCTTCACTGGCTGTCACTGTTTTATTCATCTGCCTCACTGCCTGTCACTGTTTCATTCACCTGCCTCACTGGCTGTCACTGTTTTATTCACCTGCCTCACTGCCTGTCACTGTTTTATTCATCTGCCTCACTGCCTGTCACTGTTTTATTCACCTGCCTCACTGCCTGTCACTGTTTTATTCACCTGCTTCACTACCTGTCACTGTTTTATTCACCTGCCTCACTACCTGTCACTGTTTCATTCACCTGCCTCACTGGCTGTCACTGTTTTATTCACCTGCTTCACTGCCTGTCACTGTTTTATTCACCTGCCTCACTGCCTGTCACTGTTTTATTCACCTGCCTCACTGCCTCTCACTGTTTTATTCACCTGCCTCACTACCTGTCACTGTTTTATTCACCTGCCTCACTACCTGTCACTGTTTCATTCACCTGCCTCACTGGCTGTCACTGTTTTATTCACCTGCCTCACTGCCTGTCACTGTTTTATTCACCTGCCTCACTGCCTGTCACTGTTTTATTCACCTGCTTCACTGGCTGTCACTGTTTTATTCATCTGCCTCACTGCCTGTCACTGTTTTATTCACCTGCCTCACTGCCTGTCACTGTTTTATTCACCTGCTTCACTACCTGTCACTGTTTTATTCACCTGCCTCACTACCTGTCACTGTTTTATTCACCTGCCTCACTGGCTGTCACTGTTTTATTCATCTGCCTCACTGCCTGTCACTGTTTTATTCACCTGCCTCACTGCCTGTCACTGTTTTATTCACCTGCTTCACTACCTGTCACTGTTTTATTCACCTGCCTCACTACCTGTCACTGTTTCATTCACCTGCCTCACTGGCTGTCACTGTTTTATTCATCTGCCTCACTACCTGTCTCTGTTTCATTCATCTGCCTCACTGGCTGTCACTGTTTTATTCACCTGCTTCACTACCTGTCACTGTTTTATTCACCTGCCTCACTACCTGTCACTGTTTCATTCACCTGCCTCACTGGCTGTCACTGTTTCATTCACCTGCCTCACTGGCTGTCACTGTTTTATTCATCTGCCTCACTACCTGTCTCTGTTTCATTCACCTGCCTCACTGCCTGTCACTGTTTTATTCACCTGCTTCACTACCTGTCACTGTTTTATTCACCTGCCACACTACCTGTCACTGTTTCATTCACCTGCCTCACTGCCTGTCACTGTTTTATTCACCTGCCTCACTACCTGTCACTGTTTTATTCACCTGCCTCACTGCCTGTCACTGTTTTATTCACCTGCCTCACTGCCTGTCACTGTTTCATTCACCTGCCTCACTGCCTGTCACTGTTTTATTCACCTGCCTCACTGGCTGTCACTGTTTTATTCATCTGCCTCACTACCTGTCACTGTTTTATTCACCTGCCTCACTGCCTGTCACTGTTTTATTCACCTGCCTCACTACCTGTCACTGTTTTATTCACCTGCCTCACTACCTGTCACTGTTTTATTCACCTGCCTCACTACCTGTCACTGTTTTATTCACCTGCCTCACTGCCTGTCACTGTTTTATTCACCTGCCTCACTGCCTGTCACTGTTTTATTCACCTGCCTCACTGGCTGTCACTGTTTTATTCACCTGCCTCACTGCCTGTCACTGTTTTATTCACCTGCCTCACTGCCTGTCACTGTTTTATTCACCTGCCTCACTACCTGTCACTGTTTCATTCACCTGCCTCACTACCTGTCACTGTTTCATTCACCTGCCTCACTACCTGTCACTGTTTTATTCACCTGCCTCACTACCTGTCACTGTTTTATTCACCTGCCTCACTACCTGTCACTGTTTCATTCACCTGCCTCACTACCTGTCACTGTTTTATTCACCTGCCTCACTACCTGTCACTGTTTTATTCACCTGCTTCACTACCTGTCACTGTTTTATTCACCTGCCTCACTGCCTCTCACTGTTTTATTCACCTGCTTCACTACCTGTCACTGTTTTATTCACCTGCCTCACTACCTGTCACTGTTTCATTCACCTGCCTCACTGGCTGTCACTGTTTCATTCACCTGCCTCACTGCCTGTCACTGTTTTATTCACCTGCCTCACTGCCTGTCACTGTTTTATTCACCTGCCTCACTGGCTGTCACTGTTTTATTCACCTGCCTCACTACCTGTCACTGTTTTATTCACCTGCCTCACTGGCTGTCACTGTTTCATTCACCTGCCTCACTGCCTGTCACTGTTTTATTCACCTGCCTCACTGCCTGTCACTGTTTTATTCACCTGCCTCACTACCTGTCACTGTTTCATTCACCTGCCTCACTGGCTGTCACTGTTTCATTCACCTGCCTCACTGCCTGTCACTGTTTTATTCACCTGCCTCACTGCCTGTCACTGTTTTATTCACCTGCCTCACTGGCTGTCACTGTTTCATTCACCTGCCTCACTGCCTGTCACTGTTTTATTCACCTGCCTCACTGCCTGTCACTGTTTTATTCACCTGCTTCACTGGCTGTCACTGTTTTATTCATCTGCCTCACTGCCTGTCACTGTTTTATTCACCTGCCTCACTACCTGTCACTGTTTTATTCACCTGCCTCACTGCCTGTCACTGTTTTATTCACCTGCTTCACTACCTGTCACTGTTTTATTCACCTGCCTCACTACCTGTCACTGTTTTATTCACCTGCCTCACTGGCTGTCACTGTTTTATTCATCTGCCTCACTGCCTGTCACTGTTTTATTCACCTGCCTCACTGCCTGTCACTGTTTTATTCACCTGCTTCACTACCTGTCACTGTTTTATTCACCTGCCTCACTACCTGTCACTGTTTCATTCACCTGCCTCACTGGCTGTCACTGTTTTATTCATCTGCCTCACTGGCTGTCACTGTTTTATTCACCTGCCTCACTACCTGTCACTGTTTCATTCACCTGCCTCACTGCCTGTCACTGTTTTATTCACCTGCCTCACTGCCTGTCACTGTTTTATTCACCTGCCTCACTGGCTGTCACTGTTTTATTCACCTGCCTCACTGCCTGTCACTGTTTTATTCACCTGCCTCACTGGCTGTCACTGTTTTATTCACCTGCCTCACTGCCTGTCACTGTTTTATTCACCTGCTTCACTACCTGTCACTGTTTTATTCACCTGCCTCACTACCTGTCACTGTTTTATTCACCTGCTTCACTACCTGTCACTGTTTTATTCACCTGCTTCACTACCTGTCACTGTTTCATTCACCTGCCTCACTGGCTGTCACTGTTTTATTCATCTGCCTCACTACCTGTCATTGTTTCATTCATCTGCCTCACTACCTGTCACTGTTTCATTCACCTGCCTCACTGACTGTCACTGTTTCATTCACCTGCCTCACTACCTGTCACTGTTTTATTCACCTGCCTCACTGCCTGTCACTGTTTCATTCACCTGCCTCACTGCCTGTCACTGTTTCATTCACCTGCCTCACTACCTGTCACTGTTTTATTCATCTGCCTCACTACCTGTCACTGTTTTATTCATCTGCCTCACTACCTGTCACTGTTTTATTCACCTGCCTCACTACCTGTCACTGTTTTATTCACCTGCCTCACTACCTGTCACTGTTTTATTCACCTGCCTCACTGCCTGTCACTGTTTTATTCACCTGCCTCACTACCTGTCACTGTTTTATTCACCTGCCTCACTACCTGTCACTGTTTCATTCACCTGCCTCACTGGCTGTCACTGTTTTATTCACCTGCCTCACTACCTGTCACTGTTTTATTCACCTGCCTCACTACCTGTCACTGTTTTATTCACCTGCCTCACTGCCTGTCACTGTTTTATTCACCTGCCTCACTGCCTGTCACTGTTTTATTCACCTGCCTCACTACCTGTCACTGTTTCATTCACCTGCCTCACTGCCTGTCACTGTTTTATTCACCTGCCTCACTGCCTGTCACTGTTTTATTCACCTGCTTCACTGGCTGTCACTGTTTCATTCACCTGCCTCACTACCTGTCACTGTTTCATTCACCTACCTCACTGGCTGTCACTGTTTTATTCATCTGCCTCACTGCCTGTCACTGTTTTATTCACCTGCCTCACTGCCTGTCACTGTTTTATTCACCTGCCTCACTGCCTGTCCCTGTTTTATTCACCTGTCACTGTTTTATTCACCTGCTTCACTACCTGTCACTGTTTTATTCACCTGCCTCACTGCCTGTCACTGTTTCATTCACCTGCCTCACTGGCTGTCACTGTTTTATTCATCTGTTTCACTGCCTGTCACTGTTTTATTCACCTGCCTCACTGCCTGTCACTGTTTTATTCACCTGCCTCACTGCCTGTCACTGTTTTATTCACCTGCCTCACCTCCTGTCACTGTTTTATTCACCTGCCTCACTGACTGTCACTGTTTTATTCACCTGCCTCACCTCCTGTCACTGTTTTATTCACCTGCCTCACTGCCTGTCACTGTTTTATTCACCTGTCACTGTTTTATTCACCTGCCTCACTACCTGTCACTGTTTTGTTCACCTGCCTCACTACCTGTCACTGTTTTATTCACCTGCCTCACTGCCTGTCACTGTTTTATTCACCTGCCTCACTGCCTGTCACTGTTTTATTCACCTGCCTCACTGTTTTATTCACCTGCCTCACTGTTTTATTCACCTGCCTCACTGACTGTCACTGTTTTATTCACCTGCCTCACTGTTTTATTCACCTGCCTCACTGACTGTCACTGTTTTATTCACCTGCCTCACTGCCTGTCACTGTTTTATTCACCTGCCTCACTGCCTGTCACTGTTTTATTCACCTGCCTCACTGCCTGTCACTGTTTTATTCACCTGTCACTGTTTTATTCACCTGCCTCACTACCTGTCACTGTTTTATTCACCTGCCTCACTACCTGTCACTGTTTTATTCACCTGCCTTACTGCCTGTCACTGTTTTATTCACCTGCCTCACTGACTGTCACTGTTTTATTCACCTGCCTCACTGCCTGCCTCACTGACTGTCACTGTTTTATTCACCTGCCTCACTGTTTTATTCACCTGCCTCACTGTTTTATTCACCTGCCTCACTGTTTTATTCACCTGCCTCACTGACTGTCACTGTTTTATTCACCTGCCTCACTGTTTTATTCACCTGCCTCACTGACTGTCACTGTTTTATTCACCTGCCTCACTGCCTGTCACTGTTTTATTCACCTGCCTCACTGCCTGTCACTGTTTTATTCACCTGCCTCACTGCCTGTCACTGTTTTATTCACCTGTCACTGTTTTATTCACCTGCCTCACTGTTTTATTCACCTGCCTCACTGTTTTATTCACCTGCCTCACTGACTGTCACTGTTTTATTCACCTGCCTCACTGTTTTATTCACCTGCCTCACTGACTGTCACTGTTTTATTCACCTGCCTCACTGCCTGTCACTGTTTTATTCACCTGCCTCACTGCCTGTCACTGTTTTATTCACCTGTCACTGTTTTATTCACCTGCCTCACTACCTGTCACTGTTTTATTCACCTGCCTCACTGCCTGCCTCACTGACTGTCACTGTTTTATTCACCTGCCTCACTGCCTGCCTCACTGACTGTCACTGTTTTATTCACCTGCCTCACTGTTTTATTCACCTGCCTCACTGACTGTCACTGTTTTATTCACCTGCCTCACTGTTTTATTCACCTGCCTCACTGACTGTCACTGTTTTATTCACCTGCCTCACTGCCTGTCACTGTTTTATTCACCTGCCTCACTGTTTTATTCACCTGCCTCACTGACTGTCACTGTTTTATTCACCTGCCTCACTACCTGTCACTGTTTTATTCACCTGCCTCACTGGCTGTCACTGTTTTATTCATCTGCCTCACTACCTGTCACTGTTTTATTCACCTGCCTCACTACCTGTCACTGTTTTATTCACCTGCCTCACTGCCTGTCACTGTTTTATTCACCTGCTTCACTACCTGTCACTGTTTCATTCACCTGCCTCACTGGCTGTCACTGTTTTATTCACCTGCCTCACTGCCTGTCACTGTTTTATTCACCTGCCTCACTACCTGTCCCTGTTTTATTCACCTGCCTCACTACCTGTCCCTGTTTTATTCACCTGCCTCACTACCTGTCACTGTTTTATTCACCTGCTTCACTACCTGTCACTGTTTCATTCACCTGCCTCACTGGCTGTCACTGTTTCATTCACCTGCCTCACTGCCTGTCACTGTTTCATTCACCTGCCTCACTGGCTGTCACTGTTTTATTCACCTGCCTCACTGCCTGTCACTGTTTTATTCACCTGCCTCACTGCCTGTCACTGTTTCATTCATCTGCCTCACTGACTGTCACTGTTTTATTCACCTGCTTCACTACCTGTCACTGTTTCATTCATCTGCCTCACTGGCTGTCACTGTTTTATTCATCTGCCTCACTGCCTGTCACTGTTTCATTCACCTGCCTCACTGGCTGTCACTGTTTTTTTCACCTGCCTCACTGCCTGTCACTGTTTTATTCACCTGCCTCACTGCCTGTCACTGTTTTATTCACCTGCCTCACTGACTGTCACTGTTTTATTCACCTGCCTCACTGCCTGTCACTGTTTCATTCACCTGCCTCACTGGCTGTCACTGTTTTATTCACCTGCCTCACTGCCTGTCACTGTTTTATTCACCTGCCTCACTGCCTGTCACTGTTTCATTCATCTGCCTCACTGACTGTCACTGTTTTATTCACCTGCTTCACTACCTGTCACTGTTTCATTCATCTGCCTCACTGGCTGTCACTGTTTTATTCATCTGCCTCACTGCCTGTCACTGTTTCATTCACCTGCCTCACTGGCTGTCACTGTTTTTTTCACCTGCCTCACTGCCTGTCACTGTTTTATTCACCTGCCTCACTGCCTGTCACTGTTTTATTCACCTGCCTCACTGACTGTCACTGTTTTATTCACCTGCCTCACTGCCTGTCACTGTTTCATTCACCTGCCTCACTGGCTGTCACTGTTTTATTCACCTGCCTCACTGCCTGTCACTGTTTTATTCACCTGCCTCACTGCCTGTCACTGTTTTATTCATCTGCCTCACTGCCTGTCACTGTTTTATTCACCTGCTTCACTACCTGTCACTGTTTTATTCACCTGCCTCACTACCTGTCACTGTTTCATTCACCTGCCTCACTGGCTGTCACTGTTTTATTCACCTGCTTCACTGCCTGTCACTGTTTTATTCACCTGCCTCACTGCCTGTCACTGTTTTATTCACCTGCTTCACTACCTGTCACTGTTTTATTCACCTGCCTCACTGCCTCTCACTGTTTTATTCACCTGCTTCACTACCTGTCACTGTTTTATTCACCTGCCTCACTACCTGTCACTGTTTCATTCACCTGCCTCACTGGCTGTCACTGTTTCATTCACCTGCCTCACTGCCTGTCACTGTTTTATTCACCTGCCTCACTGCCTGTCACTGTTTTATTCACCTGCTTCACTGGCTGTCACTGTTTTATTCATCTGCCTCACTGCCTGTCACTGTTTTATTCACCTGCCTCACTGCCTGTCACTGTTTTATTCACCTGCTTCACTACCTGTCACTGTTTTATTCACCTGCCTCACTACCTGTCATTGTTTTATTCACCTGCCTCACTGGCTGTCACTGTTTTATTCATCTGCCTCACTGCCTGTCACTGTTTTATTCACCTGCCTCACTGCCTGTCACTGTTTTATTCACCTGCTTCACTACCTGTCACTGTTTTATTCACCTGCCTCACTACCTGTCACTGTTTCATTCACCTGCCTCACTGGCTGTCACTGTTTTATTCATCTGCCTCACTACCTGTCTCTGTTTCATTCATCTGCCTCACTGCCTGTCACTGTTTTATTCACCTGCTTCACTACCTGTCACTGTTTTATTCACCTGCCTCACTACCTGTCACTGTTTCATTCACCTGCCTCACTGGCTGTCACTGTTTCATTCACCTGCCTCACTGGCTGTCACTGTTTCATTCACCTGCCTCACTGCCTGTCACTGTTTTATTCACCTGCCTCACTACCTGTCACTGTTTTATTCACCTGCCTCACTGCCTGTCACTGTTTTATTCACCTGCCTCACTGGCTGTCACTGTTTTATTCATCTGCCTCACTACCTGTCACTGTTTCATTCACCTGCCTCACTGCCTGTCACTGTTTTATTCACCTGCTTCACTACCTGTCACTGTTTTATTCACCTGCCACACTACCTGTCACTGTTTCATTCACCTGCCTCACTGCCTGTCACTGTTTTATTCACCTGCCTCACTACCTGTCACTGTTTTATTCACCTGCCTCACTGCCTGTCACTGTTTTATTCACCTGCCTCACTGCCTGTCACTGTTTCATTCACCTGCCTCACTGCCTGTCACTGTTTTATTCACCTGCCTCACTGGCTGTCACTGTTTTATTCACCTGCCTCACTACCTGTCACTGTTTTATTCACCTGCCTCACTGCCTGTCACTGTTTTATTCACCTGCCTCACTACCTGTCACTGTTTCATTCACCTGCTTCACTACCTGTCACTGTTTCATTCACCTGCCTCACTGCCTGTCACTGTTTTATTCACCTGCCTCACTGCCTGTCACTGTTTTATTCACCTGCCTCACTGGCTGTCACTGTTTCATTCACCTGCCTCACTGCCTGTCACTGTTTTATTCACCTGCCTCACTGCCTGTCACTGTTTTATTCACCTGCTTCACTGGCTGTCACTGTTTTATTCATCTGCCTCACTGCCTGTCACTGTTTTATTCACCTGCCTCACTGCCTGTCACTGTTTTATTCACCTGCTTCACTACCTGTCACTGTTTTATTCACCTGCCTCACTACCTGTCACTGTTTTATTCACCTGCCTCACTGGCTGTCACTGTTTTATTCATCTGCCTCACTGCCTGTCACTGTTTTATTCACCTGCCTCACTGCCTGTCACTGTTTTATTCACCTGCTTCACTACCTGTCACTGTTTTATTCACCTGCCTCACTACCTGTCACTGTTTCATTCACCTGCCTCACTGGCTGTCACTGTTTCATTCACCTGCCTCACTGGCTGTCACTGTTTTATTCATCTGCCTCACTACCTGTCTCTGTTTCATTCACCTGCCTCACTGCCTGTCACTGTTTTATTCACCTGCTTCACTACCTGTCACTGTTTTATTCACCTGCCACACTACCTGTCACTGTTTCATTCACCTGCCTCACTGCCTGTCACTGTTTTATTCACCTGCCTCACTAACTGTCACTGTTTTATTCACCTGCCTCACTGCCTGTCACTGTTTTATTCACCTGCCTCACTGCCTGTCACTGTTTTATTCACCTGTCTCACTACCTGTCACTGTTTCATTCACCTGCCTCACTGCCTGTCACTGTTTTATTCACCTGCCTCACTGCCTGTCACTGTTTTATTCACCTGCCTCACTGACTGTCACTGTTTTATTCACCTGCCTCACTACCTGTCACTGTTTTATTCACCTGTCTCACTACCTG
Organism: Barbatula barbatula; assembly: GCF_947034865.1. Classification (NCBI taxonomy): domain Eukaryota; kingdom Metazoa; phylum Chordata; class Actinopteri; order Cypriniformes; family Nemacheilidae; genus Barbatula; species Barbatula barbatula. The sequence goes on from NC_136776.1 coordinate 319,911, forward strand.
TCACTGTTTCATTCACCTGCCTCACTGACTGTCACTGTTTCATTCACCTGCCTCACTGCCTGTCACTGGTTTATTCACCTGCCTCACTGGCTGTCACTGTTTTATTCACCTGCCTCACTGCCTGTCACTGTTTTATTCACCTGCCTCACTACCTGTCACTGTTTCATTCACCTGCCTCACTGGCTGTCACTGTTTCATTCACCTGCCTCACTGGCTGTCACTGTTTTATTCATCTGCCTCACTACCTGTCTCTGTTTCATTCACCTGCCTCACTGCCTGTCACTGTTTTATTCACCTGCTTCACTACCTGTCACTGTTTTATTCACCTGCCACACTACCTGTCACTGTTTTATTCACCTGCCTCACTGCCTGTCACTGTTTTATTCACCTGCCTCACTGCCTGTCACTGTTTTATTCACCTGTCACTGTTTTATTCACCTGCCTCACTGCCTGTCACTGTTTTATTCACCTGCCTCACTGGCTGTCACTGTTTTATTCACCTGCCTCACTGCCTGTCACTGTTTCATTCACCTGTCACTGTTTCATTCACCTGCCTCACTGCCTGTCGCTGTTTCATTCACCTGCCTCACTACCTGTCACTGTTTCATTCACCTGCTTCACTACCTGTCACTGTTTCATTCACCTGTCACTGTTTTATTCACCTGCCTCACTGCCTGTCACTGTTTTATTCACCTGCCTCACTGCCTGTCACTGTTTTATTCACCTGTCACTGTTTTATTCACCTGCCTCACTGCCTGTCACTGTTTTATTCACCTGCCTCACTGGCTGTCACTGTTTTATTCACCTGCCTCACTGCCTGTCACTGTTTCATTCACCTGTCACTGTTTCATTCACCTGCCTCACTACCTGTCACTGTTTCATTCACCTGCTTCACTACCTGTCACTGTTTTATTCACCTGTCTCACTACCTGTCACTGTTTTATTCACCTGTCACTGTTTCATTCACCTGCCTCACTGCCTGTCGCTGTTTCATTCACCTGCCTCACTACCTGTCACTGTTTCATTCACCTGCTTCACTACCTGTCACTGTTTTATTCACCTGTCTCACTGCCTGTCACTGTTTTATTCACCTGCCTCACTGGCTGTCACTGTTTTATTCACCTGCCTCACTGCCTGTCACTGTTTTATTCACCTGTCACTGTTTCATTCACCTGCCTCACTGCCTGTCGCTGTTTCATTCACCTGCCTCACTACCTGTCACTGTTTCATTCACCTGCTTCACTACCTGTCACTGTTTTATTCACCTGTCTCACTACCTGTCACTGTTTCATTCACCTGCTTCACTACCTGTCACTGTTTTATTCACCTGTCTCACTACCTGTCACTGTTTTATTCACCTGCCTCACTGACTGTCACTGTTTTATTCACCTGCCTCACTGCCTGTCACTGTTTTATTCACCCGCCTCACTGCCTGTCACTGTTTTATTCACCTGCCTCACTACCTGTCACTGTTTTATTCACCTGCCTCACTACCTGTCACTGTTTTATTCACCTGCCTCACTGCCTGTCACTGTTTTATTCACCTGCCTCACTGCCTGTCACTGTTTTATTCACCTGCCTCACTGCCTGTCACTGTTTTATTCACCTGCCTCACTGCCTGTCACTGTTTTATTCACCTGCCTCACTGCCTGTCACTGTTTCATTCACCTGCCTCACTACCTGTCACTGTTTCATTCACCTGCTTCACTGCCTGTCACTGTTTCATTCACCTGCCTCACTGCCTGTCACTGTTTTATTCACCTGCCTCACTACCTGTCACTGTTTTATTCACCTGCCTCACTACCTGTCACTGTTTTATTCACCTGCCTCACTGGCTGTCACTGTTTTATTCACCTGCCTCACTGCCTGTCACTGTTTTATTCACCTGCCTCACTGCCTGTCACTGTTTTATTCACCTGCCTCACTACCTGTCACTGTTTTATTCACCTGCCTCACTACCTGTCACTGTTTCATTCACCTGCCTCACTACCTGTCACTGTTTTATTCACCTGCCTCACTACCTGTCACTGTTTTATTCACCTGCCTCACTACCTGTCACTGTTTCATTCACCTGCCTCACTACCTGTCACTGTTTCATTCACCTGCCTCACTACCTGTCACTGTTTTATTCACCTGCCTCACTACCTGTCACTGTTTCATTCACCTGCCTCACTACCTGTAACTGTTTCATTCACCTGCCTCACTGCCTGTCACTGTTTTATTCACCTGCCTCACTGCCTGTCACTGTTTTATTTACCTTCTTCACTACCTGTCACTGTTTTATTCACCTGCCTCACTACCTGTCACTGTTTTATTCACCTGCTTCACTACCTGTCACTGTTTTATTCACCTGCCTCACTACCTGTCACTGTTTTATTCACCTGCCTCACTGCCTGTCACTGTTTTATTCACCTGCCTCACTGCCTGTCACTGTTTTATTCACCTGCCTCACTGCCTGTCCCTGTTTTATTCACCTGCCTCACTACCTGTCACTGTTTTATTCACCTGCTTCACTGCCTGTCCCTGTTTTATTCACCTGCCTCACTGGCTGTCACTGTTTTATTCACCTGCCTCACTGCCTGTCACTGTTTTATTCACCTGCCTCACTACCTGTCACTGTTTTATTCACCTGCCTCACTACCTGTCACTGTTTCATTCACCTGCCTCACTGCCTGTCACTGTTTTATTCACCTGCCTCACTGCCTGTCACTGTTTTATTCACCTGCTTCACTGGCTGTCACTGTTTCATTCACCTGCCTCACTACCTGTCACTGTTTCATTCACCTGCCTCACTGGCTGTCACTGTTTTATTCATCTGCCTCACTGCCTGTCACTGTTTTATTCACCTGCCTCACTGCCTGTCACTGTTTTATTCACCTGCCTCACTGCCTGTCACTGTTTTATTCACCTGTCACTGTTTTATTCACCTGCCTCACTACCTGTCACTGTTTTATTCACCTGCCTCACTGCCTGCCTCACTGACTGTCACTGTTTTATTCACCTGCCTCACTGCCTGCCTCACTGACTGTCACTGTTTTATTCACCTGCCTCACTGTTTTATTCACCTGCCTCACTGACTGTCACTGTTTTATTCACCTGCCTCACTGTTTTATTCACCTGCCTCACTGACTGTCACTGTTTTATTCACCTGCCTCACTGCCTGTCACTGTTTTATTCACCTGCCTCACTGTTTTATTCACCTGCCTCACTACCTGTCACTGTTTCATTCACCTGCCTCACTGGCTGTCACTGTTTTATTCATCTGCCTCACTGGCTGTCACTGTTTTATTCACCTGCCTCACTACCTGTCACTGTTTCATTCACCTGCCTCACTGCCTGTCACTGTTTTATTCACCTGCCTCACTGCCTGTCACTGTTTTATTCACCTGCCTCACTGGCTGTCACTGTTTTATTCACCTGCCTCACTGCCTGTCACTGTTTTATTCACCTGCCTCACTGGCTGTCACTGTTTTATTCACCTGCCTCACTGCCTGTCACTGTTTTATTCACCTGCTTCACTACCTGTCACTGTTTTATTCACCTGCCTCACTACCTGTCACTGTTTTATTCACCTGCTTCACTACCTGTCACTGTTTTATTCACCTGCTTCACTACCTGTCACTGTTTCATTCACCTGCCTCACTGGCTGTCACTGTTTTATTCATCTGCCTCACTACCTGTCATTGTTTCATTCATCTGCCTCACTACCTGTCACTGTTTCATTCACCTGCCTCACTGACTGTCACTGTTTCATTCACCTGCCTCACTACCTGTCACTGTTTTATTCACCTGCCTCACTGCCTGTCACTGTTTCATTCACCTGCCTCACTGCCTGTCACTGTTTCATTCACCTGCCTCACTACCTGTCACTGTTTTATTCATCTGCCTCACTACCTGTCACTGTTTTATTCATCTGCCTCACTACCTGTCACTGTTTTATTCACCTGCCTCACTACCTGTCACTGTTTTATTCACCTGCCTCACTACCTGTCACTGTTTTATTCACCTGCCTCACTGCCTGTCACTGTTTTATTCACCTGCCTCACTACCTGTCACTGTTTTATTCACCTGCCTCACTACCTGTCACTGTTTCATTCACCTGCCTCACTGGCTGTCACTGTTTTATTCACCTGCCTCACTACCTGTCACTGTTTTATTCACCTGCCTCACTACCTGTCACTGTTTTATTCACCTGCCTCACTGCCTGTCACTGTTTTATTCACCTGCCTCAATGCCTGTCACTGTTTTATTCACCTGCCTCACTACCTGTCACTGTTTCATTCACCTGCCTCACTGCCTGTCACTGTTTTATTCACCTGCCTCACTGCCTGTCACTGTTTTATTCACCTGCTTCACTGGCTGTCACTGTTTCATTCACCTGCCTCACTACCTGTCACTGTTTCATTCACCTGCCTCACTGGCTGTCACTGTTTTATTCATCTGCCTCACTGCCTGTCACTGTTTTATTCACCTGCCTCACTGCCTGTCACTGTTTTATTCACCTGCCTCACTGCCTGTCCCTGTTTTATTCACCTGTCACTGTTTTATTCACCTGCTTCACTACCTGTCACTGTTTTATTCACCTGCCTCACTGCCTGTCACTGTTTCATTCACCTGCCTCACTGCCTGTCACTGTTTTATTCACCTGCCTCACCTCCTGTCACTGTTTTATTCACCTGCCTCACTGACTGTCACTGTTTTATTCACCTGCCTCACCTCCTGTCACTGTTTTATTCACCTGCCTCACTGCCTGTCACTGTTTTATTCACCTGCCTCACTGCCTGTCACTGTTTTATTCACCTGCCTCACTGCCTGTCACTGTTTTATTCACCTGCCTCACCTCCTGTCACTGTTTTATTCACCTGCCTCACTGACTGTCACTGTTTTATTCACCTGCCTCACCTCCTGTCACTGTTTTATTCACCTGCCTCACTGCCTGTCACTGTTTTATTCACCTGTCACTGTTTTATTCACCTGCCTCACTACCTGTCACTGTTTTGTTCACCTGCCTCACTACCTGTCACTGTTTTATTCACCTGCCTCACTGCCTGTCACTGTTTTATTCACCTGCCTCACTGCCTGTCACTGTTTTATTCACCTGCCTCACTGTTTTATTCACCTGCCTCACTGTTTTATTCACCTGCCTCACTGACTGTCACTGTTTTATTCACCTGCCTCACTGTTTTATTCACCTGCCTCACTGACTGTCACTGTTTTATTCACCTGCCTCACTGCCTGTCACTGTTTTATTCACCTGCCTCACTGCCTGTCACTGTTTTATTCACCTGCCTCACTGCCTGTCACTGTTTTATTCACCTGTCACTGTTTTATTCACCTGCCTCACTACCTGTCACTGTTTTATTCACCTGCCTCACTACCTGTCACTGTTTTATTCACCTGCCTTACTGCCTGTCACTGTTTTATTCACCTGCCTCACTGACTGTCACTGTTTTATTCACCTGCCTCACTGCCTGCCTCACTGACTGTCACTGTTTTATTCACCTGCCTCACTGTTTTATTCACCTGCCTCACTGTTTTATTCACCTGCCTCACTGTTTTATTCACCTGCCTCACTGACTGTCACTGTTTTATTCACCTGCCTCACTGTTTTATTCACCTGCCTCACTGACTGTCACTGTTTTATTCACCTGCCTCACTGCCTGTCACTGTTTTATTCACCTGCCTCACTGCCTGTCACTGTTTTATTCACCTGCCTCACTGCCTGTCACTGTTTTATTCACCTGTCACTGTTTTATTCACCTGCCTCACTGTTTTATTCACCTGCCTCACTGTTTTATTCACCTGCCTCACTGACTGTCACTGTTTTATTCACCTGCCTCACTGTTTTATTCACCTGCCTCACTGACTGTCACTGTTTTATTCACCTGCCTCACTGCCTGTCACTGTTTTATTCACCTGCCTCACTGCCTGTCACTGTTTTATTCACCTGTCACTGTTTTATTCACCTGCCTCACTACCTGTCACTGTTTTATTCACCTGCCTCACTGCCTGCCTCACTGACTGTCACTGTTTTATTCACCTGCCTCACTGCCTGCCTCACTGACTGTCACTGTTTTATTCACCTGCCTCACTGTTTTATTCACCTGCCTCACTGACTGTCACTGTTTTATTCACCTGCCTCACTGTTTTATTCACCTGCCTCACTGACTGTCACTGTTTTATTCACCTGCCTCACTGACTGTCACTGTTTTATTCACCTGCCTCACTGTTTTATTCACCTGCCTCACTGACTGTCACTGTTTTATTCACCTGCCTCACTACCTGTCACTGTTTTATTCACCTGCCTCACTGGCTGTCACTGTTTTATTCATCTGCCTCACTACCTGTCACTGTTTTATTCACCTGCCTCACTACCTGTCACTGTTTTATTCACCTGCCTCACTGCCTGTCACTGTTTTATTCACCTGCTTCACTACCTGTCACTGTTTCATTCACCTGCCTCACTGGCTGTCACTGTTTTATTCACCTGCCTCACTGCCTGTCACTGTTTTATTCACCTGCCTCACTACCTGTCCCTGTTTTATTCACCTGCCTCACTACCTGTCCCTGTTTTATTCACCTGCCTCACTACCTGTCACTGTTTTATTCACCTGCTTCACTACCTGTCACTGTTTCATTCACCTGCCTCACTGGCTGTCACTGTTTCATTCACCTGCCTCACTGCCTGTCACTGTTTCATTCACCTGCCTCACTGGCTGTCACTGTTTTATTCACCTGCCTCACTGCCTGTCACTGTTTTATTCACCTGCCTCACTGCCTGTCACTGTTTCATTCATCTGCCTCACTGACTGTCACTGTTTTATTCACCTGCTTCACTACCTGTCACTGTTTCATTCATCTGCCTCACTGGCTGTCACTGTTTTATTCATCTGCCTCACTGCCTGTCACTGTTTCATTCACCTGCCTCACTGGCTGTCACTGTTTTTTTCACCTGCCTCACTGCCTGTCACTGTTTTATTCACCTGCCTCACTGCCTGTCACTGTTTTATTCACCTGCCTCACTGACTGTCACTGTTTTATTCACCTGCCTCACTGCCTGTCACTGTTTCATTCACCTGCCTCACTGGCTGTCACTGTTTTATTCACCTGCCTCACTGCCTGTCACTGTTTTATTCATCTGCCTCACTGCCTGTCACTGTTTTATTCACCTGCTTCACTACCTGTCACTGTTTTATTCACCTGCCTCACTACCTGTCACTGTTTCATTCACCTGCCTCACTGGCTGTCACTGTTTTATTCACCTGCTTCACTGCCTGTCACTGTTTTATTCACCTGCCTCACTGCCTGTCACTGTTTTATTCACCTGCTTCACTACCTGTCACTGTTTTATTCACCTGCCTCACTGCCTCTCACTGTTTTATTCACCTGCTTCACTACCTGTCACTGTTTTATTCACCTGCCTCACTACCTGTCACTGTTTCATTCACCTGCCTCACTGGCTGTCACTGTTTCATTCACCTGCCTCACTGCCTGTCACTGTTTTATTCACCTGCCTCACTGCCTGTCACTGTTTTATTCACCTGCTTCACTGGCTGTCACTGTTTTATTCATCTGCCTCACTGCCTGTCACTGTTTTATTCACCTGCCTCACTGCCTGTCACTGTTTTATTCACCTGCTTCACTACCTGTCACTGTTTTATTCACCTGCCTCACTACCTGTCATTGTTTTATTCACCTGCCTCACTGGCTGTCACTGTTTTATTCATCTGCCTCACTGCCTGTCACTGTTTTATTCACCTGCCTCACTGCCTGTCACTGTTTTATTCACCTGCCTCACTACCTGTCACTGTTTCATTCACCTGCCTCACTGGCTGTCACTGTTTTATTCATCTGCCTCACTACCTGTCTCTGTTTCATTCATCTGCCTCACTGCCTGTCACTGTTTTATTCACCTGCTTCACTACCTGTCACTGTTTTATTCACCTGCCTCACTACCTGTCACTGTTTCATTCACCTGCCTCACTGGCTGTCACTGTTTTATTCATCTGCCTCACTACCTGTCACTGTTTTATTCACCTGCCTCACTACCTGTCACTGTTTTATTCACCTGCCTCACTGCCTGTCACTGTTTTATTCACCTGCTTCACTACCTGTCACTGTTTCATTCACCTGCCTCACTGGCTGTCACTGTTTTATTCACCTGCCTCACTGCCTGTCACTGTTTTATTCACCTGCCTCACTACCTGTCCCTGTTTTATTCACCTGCCTCACTACCTGTCCCTGTTTTATTCACCTGCCTCACTACCTGTCACTGTTTTATTCACCTGCTTCACTACCTGTCACTGTTTCATTCACCTGCCTCACTGGCTGTCACTGTTTCATTCACCTGCCTCACTGCCTGTCACTGTTTCATTCACCTGCCTCACTGGCTGTCACTGTTTTATTCACCTGCCTCACTGCCTTTCACTGTTTTATTCACCTGCCTCACTGCCTGTCACTGTTTCATTCATCTGCCTCACTGACTGTCACTGTTTTATTCACCTGCTTCACTACCTGTCACTGTTTCATTCATCTGCCTCACTGGCTGTCACTGTTTTATTCATCTGCCTCACTGCCTGTCACTGTTTCATTCACCTGCCTCACTGGCTGTCACTGTTTTTTTCACCTGCCTCACTGCCTGTCACTGTTTTATTCACCTGCCTCACTGCCTGTCACTGTTTTATTCACCTGCCTCACTGACTGTCACTGTTTTATTCACCTGCCTCACTGCCTGTCACTGTTTCATTCACCTGCCTCACTGGCTGTCACTGTTTTATTCACCTGCCTCACTGCCTGTCACTGTTTTATTCATCTGCCTCACTGCCTGTCACTGTTTTATTCACCTGCTTCACTACCTGTCACTGTTTTATTCACCTGCCTCACTACCTGTCACTGTTTCATTCACCTGCCTCACTGGCTGTCACTGTTTTATTCACCTGCTTCACTGCCTGTCACTGTTTTATTCACCTGCCTCACTGCCTGTCACTGTTTTATTCACCTGCTTCACTACCTGTCACTGTTTTATTCACCTGCCTCACTGCCTCTCACTGTTTTATTCACCTGCTTCACTACCTGTCACTGTTTTATTCACCTGCCTCACTACCTGTCACTGTTTCATTCACCTGCCTCACTGGCTGTCACTGTTTCATTCACCTGCCTCACTGCCTGTCACTGTTTTATTCACCTGCCTCACTGCCTGTCACTGTTTTATTCACCTGCTTCACTGGCTGTCACTGTTTTATTCATCTGCCTCACTGCCTGTCACTGTTTTATTCACCTGCCTCACTGCCTGTCACTGTTTTATTCACCTGCTTCACTACCTGTCACTGTTTTATTCACCTGCCTCACTACCTGTCATTGTTTTATTCACCTGCCTCACTGGCTGTCACTGTTTTATTCATCTGCCTCACTGCCTGTCACTGTTTTATTCACCTGCCTCACTGCCTGTCACTGTTTCATTCACCTGCTTCACTACCTGTCACTGTTTTATTCACCTGCCTCACTACCTGTCACTGTTTCATTCACCTGCCTCACTGGCTGTCACTGTTTTATTCATCTGCCTCACTACCTGTCTCTGTTTCATTCATCTGCCTCACTGCCTGTCACTGTTTTATTCACCTGCTTCACTACCTGTCACTGTTTTATTCACCTGCCTCACTACCTGTCACTGTTTCATTCACCTGCCTCACTGGCTGTCACTGTTTCATTCACCTGCCTCACTGGCTGTCACTGTTTCATTCACCTGCCTCACTACCTGTCACTGTTTCATTCACCTGCCTCACTGCCTGTCACTGTTTTATTCACCTGCTTCACTACCTGTCACTGTTTTATTCACCTGCCACACTACCTGTCACTGTTTCATTCACCTGCCTCACTGCCTGTCACTGTTTTATTCACCTGCCTCACTACCTGTCACTGTTTTATTCACCTGCCTCACTGCCTGTCACTGTTTTATTCACCTGCCTCACTGGCTGTCACTGTTTTATTCATCTGCCTCACTACCTGTCACTGTTTCATTCACCTGCCTCACTGCCTGTCACTGTTTTATTCACCTGCTTCACTACCTGTCACTGTTTTATTCACCTGCCACACTACCTGTCACTGTTTCATTCACCTGCCTCACTGCCTGTCACTGTTTTATTCACCTGCCTCACTACCTGTCACTGTTTTATTCACCTGCCTCACTGCCTGTCACTGTTTTATTCACCTGCCTCACTGCCTGTCACTGTTTCATTCACCTGCCTCACTGCCTGTCACTGTTTTATTCACCTGCCTCACTGGCTGTCACTGTTTTATTCACCTGCCTCACTACCTGTCACTGTTTTATTCACCTGCCTCACTGCCTGTCACTGTTTTATTCACCTGCCTCACTACCTGTCACTGTTTCATTCACCTGCTTCACTACCTGTCACTGTTTCATTCACCTGCCTCACTGCCTGTCACTGTTTTATTCACCTGCCTCACTGCCTGTCACTGTTTTATTCACCTGCCTCACTGGCTGTCACTGTTTCATTCACCTGCCTCACTGCCTGTCACTGTTTTATTCACCTGCCTCACTGCCTGTCACTGTTTTATTCACCTGCTTCACTGGCTGTCACTGTTTTATTCATCTGCCTCACTGCCTGTCACTGTTTTATTCACCTGCCTCACTGCCTGTCACTGTTTTATTCACCTGCTTCACTACCTGTCACTGTTTTATTCACCTGCCTCACTACCTGTCACTGTTTTATTCACCTGCCTCACTGGCTGTCACTGTTTTATTCATCTGCCTCACTGCCTGTCACTGTTTTATTCACCTGCCTCACTGCCTGTCACTGTTTTATTCACCTGCTTCACTACCTGTCACTGTTTTATTCACCTGCCTCACTACCTGTCACTGTTTCATTCACCTGCCTCACTGGCTGTCACTGTTTCATTCACCTGCCTCACTGGCTGTCACTGTTTTATTCATCTGCCTCACTACCTGTCTCTGTTTCATTCACCTGCCTCACTGCCTGTCACTGTTTTATTCACCTGCTTCACTACCTGTCACTGTTTTATTCACCTGCCACACTACCTGTCACTGTTTCATTCACCTGCCTCACTGCCTGTCACTGTTTTATTCACCTGCCTCACTACCTGTCACTGTTTTATTCACCTGCCTCACTGCCTGTCACTGTTTTATTCACCTGCCTCACTGCCTGTCACTGTTTTATTCACCTGTCTCACTACCTGTCACTGTTTCATTCACCTGCCTCACTGACTGTCACTGTTTTATTCACCTGCCTCACTACCTGTCACTGTTTTATTCACCTGTCTCACTACCTGTCACTGTTTCATTCACCTGCCTCACTGCCTGTCACTGGTTTATTCACCTGCCTCACTACCTGTCACTGTTTTATTCACCTGCCTCACTACCTGTCACTGTTTCATTCACCTGCCTCACTGCCTGTCACTGGTTTATTCACCTGCCTCACTGGCTGTCACTGTTTTATTCACCTGCCTCACTGCCTGTCACTGTTTTATTCACCTGCCTCACTACCTGTCACTGTTTCATTCACCTGCCTCACTGCCTGTCACTGTTTTATTCACCTGCCTCACTACCTGTCACTGTTTTATTCACCTGCCTCACTGCCTGTCACTGTTTTATTCACCTGCCTCACTGCCTGTCACTGTTTCATTCACCTGCCTCACTGCCTGTCACTGTTTTATTCACCTGCCTCACTGGCTGTCACTGTTTTATTCACCTGCCTCACTACCTGTCACTGTTTTATTCACCTGCCTCACTGCCTGTCACTGTTTTATTCACCTGCCTCACTACCTGTCACTGTTTCATTCACCTGCTTCACTACCTGTCACTGTTTCATTCACCTGCCTCACTGCCTGTCACTGTTTTATTCACCTGCCTCACTGCCTGTCACTGTTTTATTCACCTGCCTCACTGGCTGTCACTGTTTCATTCACCTGCCTCACTGCCTGTCACTGTTTTATTCACCTGCCTCACTGCCTGTCACTGTTTTATTCACCTGCTTCACTGGCTGTCACTGTTTTATTCATCTGCCTCACTGCCTGTCACTGTTTTATTCACCTGCCTCACTGCCTGTCACTGTTTTATTCACCTGCTTCACTACCTGTCACTGTTTTATTCACCTGCCTCACTACCTGTCACTGTTTTATTCACCTGCCTCACTGGCTGTCACTGTTTTATTCATCTGCCTCACTGCCTGTCACTGTTTTATTCACCTGCCTCACTGCCTGTCACTGTTTTATTCACCTGCTTCACTACCTGTCACTGTTTTATTCACCTGCCTCACTACCTGTCACTGTTTCATTCACCTGCCTCACTGGCTGTCACTGTTTCATTCACCTGCCTCACTGGCTGTCACTGTTTTATTCATCTGCCTCACTACCTGTCTCTGTTTCATTCACCTGCCTCACTGCCTGTCACTGTTTTATTCACCTGCTTCACTACCTGTCACTGTTTTATTCACCTGCCACACTACCTGTCACTGTTTCATTCACCTGCCTCACTGCCTGTCACTGTTTTATTCACCTGCCTCACTACCTGTCACTGTTTTATTCACCTGCCTCACTGCCTGTCACTGTTTTATTCACCTGCCTCACTGCCTGTCACTGTTTTATTCACCTGTCTCACTACCTGTCACTGTTTCATTCACCTGCCTCACTGACTGTCACTGTTTTATTCACCTGCCTCACTACCTGTCACTGTTTTATTCACCTGTCTCACTACCTGTCACTGTTTCATTCACCTGCCTCACTGCCTGTCACTGGTTTATTCACCTGCCTCACTACCTGTCACTGTTTTATTCACCTGCCTCACTACCTGTCACTGTTTCATTCACCTGCCTCACTGCCTGTCACTGGTTTATTCACCTGCCTCACTGGCTGTCACTGTTTTATTCACCTGCCTCACTGCCTGTCACTGTTTTATTCACCTGCCTCACTACCTGTCACTGTTTCATTCACCTGCCTCACTGGCTGTCACTGTTTCATTCACCTGCCTCACTGGCTGTCACTGTTTTATTCATCTGCCTCACTACCTGTCTCTGTTTCATTCACCTGCCTCACTGCCTGTCACTGTTTTATTCACCTGCTTCACTACCTGTCACTGTTTTATTCACCTGCCACACTACCTGTCACTGTTTTATTCACCTGCCTCACTGCCTGTCACTGTTTTATTCACCTGCCTCACTGCCTGTCACTGTTTTATTCACCTGTCACTGTTTTATTCACCTGCCTCACTGCCTGTCACTGTTTTATTCACCTGCCTCACTGGCTGTCACTGTTTTATTCACCTGCCTCACTGCCTGTCACTGTTTCATTCACCTGTCACTGTTTCATTCACCTGCCTCACTGCCTGTCGCTGTTTCATTCACCTGCCTCACTACCTGTCACTGTTTAATTCACCTGCTTCACTACCTGTCACTGTTTCATTCACCTGTCACTGTTTTATTCACCTGCCTCACTGCCTGTCACTGTTTTATTCACCTGCCTCACTGCCTGTCACTGTTTTATTCACCTGTCACTGTTTTATTCACCTGCCTCACTGCCTGTCACTGTTTTATTCACCTGCCTCACTGGCTGTCACTGTTTTATTCACCTGCCTCACTGCCTGTCACTGTTTCATTCACCTGTCACTGTTTCATTCACCTGCCTCACTGCCTGTCGCTGTTTCATTCACCTGCCTCACTACCTGTCACTGTTTCATTCACCTGCTTCACTACCTGTCACTGTTTTATTCACCTGTCTCACTACCTGTCACTGTTTTATTCACCTGTCACTGTTTCATTCACCTGCCTCACTGCCTGTCGCTGTTTCATTCACCTGCCTCACTACCTGTCACTGTTTCATTCACCTGCTTCACTACCTGTCACTGTTTTATTCACCTGTCTCACTGCCTGTCACTGTTTTATTCACCTGCCTCACTGGCTGTCACTGTTTTATTCACCTGCCTCACTGCCTGTCACTGTTTTATTCACCTGTCACTGTTTTATTCACCTGCCTCACTGCCTGTCACTGTTTTATTCACCTGCCTCACTGCCTGTCGCTGTTTCATTCACCTGCCTCACTACCTGTCACTGTTTCATTCACCTGCTTCACTACCTGTCACTGTTTTATTCACCTGTCTCACTACCTGTCACTGTTTTATTCACCTGTCACTGTTTCATTCACCTGCCTCACTGCCTGTCGCTGTTTCATTCACCTGCCTCACTACCTGTCACTGTTTCATTCACCTGCTTCACTACCTGTCACTGTTTTATTCACCTGTCTCACTGCCTGTCACTGTTTTATTCACCTGCCTCACTGGCTGTCACTGTTTTATTCACCTGCCTCACTGCCTGTCACTGTTTTATTCACCTGTCACTGTTTTATTCACCTGCCTCACTGGCTGTCACTGTTTTATTCACCTGCCTCACTGCCTGTCACTGTTTCATTCACCTGTCACTGTTTCATTCACCTGCCTCACTGCCTGTCGCTGTTTCATTCACCTGCCTCACTACCTGTCACTGTTTCATTCACCTGCTTCACTACCTGTCACTGTTTTATTCACCTGTCTCACTACCTGTCACTGTTTTATTCACCTGCCTCACTGACTGTCACTGTTTTATTCACCTGCCTCACTGCCTGTCACTGTTTTATTCACCCGCCTCACTGCCTGTCACTGTTTTATTCACCTGCCTCACTACCTGTCACTGTTTTATTCACCCGCCTCACTACCTGTCACTGTTTTATTCACCTGCCTCACTGCCTGTCACTGTTTTATTCACCTGCCTCACTGCCTGTCACTGTTTTATTCACCTGCCTCACTGCCTGTCACTGTTTTATTCACCTGCCTCACTGCCTGTCACTGTTTTATTCACCTGCCTCACTGCCTGTCACTGTTTCATTCACCTGCCTCACTACCTGTCACTGTTTCATTCACCTGCTTCACTGCCTGTCACTGTTTCATTCACCTGCCTCACTGCCTGTCACTGTTTTATTCACCTGCCTCACTACCTGTCACTGTTTTATTCACCTGCCTCACTACCTGTCACTGTTTTATTCACCTGCCTCACTGGCTGTCACTGTTTTATTCACCTGCCTCACTGCCTGTCACTGTTTTATTCACCTGCCTCACTGCCTGTCACTGTTTTATTCACCTGCCTCACTACCTGTCACTGTTTTATTCACCTGCCTCACTACCTGTCACTGTTTCATTCACCTGCCTCACTACCTGTCACTGTTTTATTCACCTGCCTCACTACCTGTCACTGTTTTATTCACCTGCCTCACTACCTGTCACTGTTTCATTCACCTGCCTCACTACCTGTCACTGTTTTATTCACCTGCCTCACTACCTGTCACTGTTTCATTCACCTGCCTCACTACCTGTAACTGTTTCATTCACCTGCCTCACTGCCTGTCACTGTTTTATTCACCTGCCTCACTGCCTGTCACTGTTTTATTTACCTTCTTCACTACCTGTCACTGTTTTATTCACCTGCCTCACTGCCTGTCACTGTTTTATTCACCTGCCTCACTGCCTGTCCCTGTTTTATTCACCTGTCACTGTTTTATTCACCTGCCTCACTGCCTGTCACTGTTTTATTCACCTGTGATGCTGCTTGTAAAAGTTTGAAAGATTCTGAACTTCTCTTATCTACAGGTTAATATTTTATTTACAAAAAAAAAGTTTGCAAAATCCTTACCCAATTGTAAATACTATTAAAAACTGTTATAGCAAATTGTTATGTAACTTGTAGCATCTTTCATATACTGTAGGCTACATGTCATTGTTAATGAGGGTGTTAAAGTTGGATCTAGGGGTGGGCGGTATGGTAAAAAATATCATATCACGTTTTTTTCAGGATAATACACGATTCACGATTTTATCACGATTCTTTTTCGTGTTGCGTTTTAAGACTATTTTGCAAATTACTGAGCCGCAATACAAGCAACTTATATCTCCATTTAAAAAATATAGCCATACAAGGTAACAAAACATAAAAGGGAAAAAAATGTAAGTAGCATATTTTAATCAAGTGTATATTTAATGGAAGTGCAATTGTGCAAAGTAAGAACACTCAACAGGACTTGCATTCCAATCAGACTTCTCATCACAAAATGAACATTATTTGAAAAAACTAAATCAAACATTGGCAATGTAAATTTTGAACTTTGTGTTCCATCTTGTCGCAGCATTCGGAATACAGCCGTGGAATGGCCGTGGCAGAAAAATATTTGCGGCTGGGAATCTCGTAACGCGGATCTACGACTTTGAGCAGTCTTTTGAAGTCCTCATTTTCAACAGTTTTTATGGGGATCGTATCCTTGGCCAGGTAAAATGTCACCGCATCAGTTACATCTTTCCAGCGCTTACTTGTCCTGTCATACGGAGTTCCCTTCTCGAATACCTCCTCCCTTAGAGTTGTCTGTTTAAGCCGTGTAACGTTAGCACTAGCCCCTGGCTGCTGCGTGGATGTACCTGATGGACTCGCGTGGGGTCCCTTAACAATTTGACTGTCAGCATATTCTTTAGGGTGTTTTCTCTTGAGGTGGTTAAAAAGATTAGTTGTGTTGCCGTCGGACGTGCAAATCTTATCATTGCAACATTTGCAAATAACTTTTGTTTGCGCCGTGTCAGTTTTGGAAAATCCAAACCATTTCCATATTACCGATGTTGAATTTCTTTTAGGGATCAACTCCTCTGTGTTTTCATCCATCGTCCCTTTGTTGTTAAATCTCACGAGCAAGTAGTTTATGATCCTGTTAACACGCTGACATCTAGCGCGCCGCGCATCACATGTTGTTACGTAGCTGAAAGAAAAGCCATAGATCTGCATCTAATAGAACGTGCACTGGAGCGCGATTCTACGATATTTCCAAAAAAGTGAATCGTGGAGACATTTGAATCGTTCACCATTAAATATCGTCATATCGCACACCCCTAGTTGGATCTATTACACCTTAATGTTTAACTGTCCTTGGGGAGTGAAAATGTCTCTCATCGATTATTGTGTTAACTTCACAGACCTCTTCAATTCAATGTCATCATGAGGAGGGGTGTTTGTCTCTCAGTGGGGGGTTTGGGGGCTGATTGATGTGAATTTTCTGGGGTGAGATACATTTATATTCTGCTTGTTATCTGATCTGTTAAAACAGGCCTTTATTTTATACTCTGCTTAACTGCTTCCTCTCATTACATTACTTATGTTGGATTGATTTGTAGTATTTAATAGTACAAATTAATGCTCCAAATGGTATGGCTTTGTGAACTGTAAAATATTTCTTCTGTCAATAAAGAACTAAGAAACTCAAGTTGTCTAACACTCAGAAAGTTTGCACTGAACACATATTATATATATTGCTTTGTACATCTGATCATTACCTTATTAAAAAATGTGTACAGAAACAGTTTAAGATTCTATACATCAAAACTTTATGTATTTCATGTTTAACAAATTAGAAAAATAAACGTAAAATGTTCCCTAAATATCAATGTATATTTTTTTAAAGAATAAATAATGAATTACACAAACGGTAAGGATAGTTTCATTAGTGATACATTCATGCTTTGTTGCACAAACAAACGCATCTTAATATCCGGGACCCGTTTCAATAAGGAGGTTCAAGTAAAATATGAACTCTGAGTTGATTTACTCAGATAATCGCTACTCTGAGTTTTCTGTTTCAGAACAGCTGGTTTCAATCAGTTCAATCCACTCTGAGTAAGTTTACTCTAGGTTACGTGTGATCATCGCAGCTTTAAAAAGACATCATCAATTGAGCGAAGATAACACGATTCACCATGGCAACAGCACGTGACAAAAAGCGCTCCGTTTATTTCTCGCCAATAGAATAGGAGGCACTGTATATATATATAAACATATACACGCATATATACCTACGATTTTTGTCATGTAGGTGCAATCCTTCTGCAATAAACAGAACATGGCAGCAGCTAAAAATTTAATATATAAACATCATTCAGTCCGGTGAGTTTAAATGCTCTTGCTAGTAGGATGCCTGACTGGGAAATGTTTGATATATTGATTGGATTGGATTCAATTTATTGTCATTACACACATACAAGTACAGTGCAACGAAATGTATTTTTAGAAGAAGATAAAGTATAACATGGGGAAGGTGGGGAGAAAAACATGTACACAATACACCATAGACAAGCATAGGGGTCAGCTGTGGCCTAATGGTTAGAGCGTTGGGCTTGTGATCAGAAGGTTGCCGGTTCTAATCTCGGTGCCAGCAGGTCATGACTGAAGGGCCCTTGAGCAAGACATCTTACCCCTGATCGCTCTGCAGTAATGTGACACTGTATAAAACTACTTGTAAGTCGCTTTGGATAAAAGCGTCTGCCAAATGAATAAATGTAAATAGACAAGACTTGCAACAGGGATAAGTAATCCAGTTCCGACAAGCAGCCATCTGATCCTGCTGCCATGATGGCGCCGTATACAGACCCACTTGTCAGGCTGGCGGGTCAAAGTGACGGAGGTGATGGATCTGGGAATGGGTGACCGCCCTCGAGTGCGGCCTATGTTTGTGTTTGTGTGTGAGCGTCTGTGTGATAGTCTGTGCAGGTGTTTCAGTAGAATGGGGGAGGGACGCAAGAGCGTCTCTCCGTACTGCTCCACTCAGGGTTGAATTCCAGCAGCAGCCTTGGCCAAGGCTGATACGGGGGAGTCGAAAAAGATAAGATTGAATGTTTAGTCTTGGGGCGAGCAACCGCATTCCATTTCCACGGCTACTCTCTTTGTCCATTTTGGTCTCCAACAATATCAATTTTCCTTTGCAAAGTCGTGAGCTTCTCTGTGATAGAATCCATATTGCGGTTAATAGTCTCATTTCCAGAGCCGACCGCTCTTCCCACGACTTCCATCATAACGGGCAGCCTTGTGAGACTTTTGAGAGCTGTTACCGTTTTCTTAATTTCTCGATAACAAACGGCACAGCCTAATCCAATCAGCATAATACCTGTCATCATGGTTCCGAATAGGTAGATATCTTCAATGTCCTCCACGGAAAGAGGAGCCAGACACACGATCCGCCATCTCTCCCAGGCGTCCATCTTGTAGCCAGCTGCGAACGTTCCGTCAGGGCAGACAGGTTCCCCCGAACCCAAGCTTCTCGTCGAGAAGATCGTGTCAATAGCGTTGAGACCAGTTGATCAGATCCATAATTTCAGTTGTAGAGCAGTGCAGAGAGAATCTCTCAATAGATGATACGAGACAAGACACGAGATCAGCAGGAAAAAAAGGGGAGGACGGGAGCAAGAAAAATGCGACTGCCTCCGTTGAGAGAGCGAAGATTTAATAAACTGTCCTTGAAAGTTATGAGGACATGGGAACCGAGCACTGTGGCTGTAGAAGACAGAAAACTGGCCATGCTTGCCCCTGCTCCAGCTGTGTGTAACGGAGGCAAGCTAGTGAAGAGCTGTGTGTAAGCCTCACTCCCCGACCAACAGAGACGAGTAGGACCTTTTAAATGTGCACCCAATCACAATGGGAAATCCTAAAGGGTATTTGAATTATTATCTAATTCCAGAGGAGGCAGCAAGACCACATTTATTTGATCAGCTTATTCAGAAAGACGTTCACCATTCACCTGCAGTCCTATGAACCTCCTCTTTGATGGCTCTCACAGGAAACTTAACACAAATGTATAACAAGTGCGTGAGAGCGATGCACACTTCTCTTCATACAGTTGCCTTGCTAACGTGTTCTGCATCCCCCGTGTTATATAGAAAGCTTCCATTAGCAAAGAAACGTAACAGAGAATCTGCTCAGATGTAAGAGCGCGACCACGACGAGTGAGGTTTGTGATGTAAGGATGAAGCAGAGTGTGGATATATTTAATGGACTGTAATGAAAAACGGTATCGCTCAAATAAAGAATCCTCCGGATATGATAAAACATCCAAACGGGGCTTCGCCATTGTAATAAAGATCCATAGAATGGAAGGAAGGAGGCGGGAACCGGCGAACATTCAAATAAAACTTTAATTAAATAAACAATAAACACTGAAGTAACTAAAACATACACAAACTAAACATATGTCCGGGCCCGGTCCTCTCTCGTCAACAGTCCCGCCGAACATCCATTTAAGCTCCCAATCTCCTCCGTGATAAGATGCGGGACCGGTGCGCGCACAGCTGCTTGCACTGATCACTCACGCCACCGGCCCCGCGTCACGGCTCTCGTCCCGCCTTCCTCACCACAGCCATATTCTCTCCCGACGTAAATTTAACTCTCTCTGAATGAACGGACGTCTGTGTAACTTGTGCGCGATTAAGGAAAACGATTGAAAAAACAAACGGCGAAGGCAATGTCAACACCGCTCGCGCTTCTAAAAGGGGCGGAGATTGTAACAAACCTCGGGTTAGTGGAATAAAACCTGCTCCTGACCAGGTTAGGTTCACAGAGTAGGTTACTATGGTTACTCACTCTAAGTATAAGATACCTTGATTTCTGAAACGGCTTGACTTACCCCACGGTCACGGGTTTGATATACCTCGCGTTCTGAAACTGAAAACCCAGAGTATCCTGTTTTCTGGGGTTAACTAACACTGAGTTTGCACTTACCCTGCTTTCTGAAACGGGTCCCTGGTGTAAACGGCCCAAAGTGACACAAAAAACCCTCCCCCAAGTTGTCCTTTATGTCCCCTTTACTTACTGACTAGGCTACCTTCAAAGCTAGTTATTTGATTGGTGTATGTGCATTAAACCTGGCGATTTGATTGGTCGAGCAAAGACGCTATGTGTCGGAGACAACGGATTCAAGGAGCTTCACGTTTTACTAAGTACAGCATCATTTTCAACGTAAGTTAATAATCGTTATGTAACAAAAATAGTTTATTATATAATATTTTTTATCATTTGAAACATTGTTGGTTGTGTATGATGTGTTATGAACTTTATGAAGAGGATTTGTCAATCAATTTGCTACTCGACATATAGGCCTATATATATTCTTTTTAATCGCAACTTCAAATTCTTTTTAATGGGTTTAGGTGTTGACTGTTATTTGAAGAACCGACAATGGAAGGTAAGCAAAATATTCAATTGTTCTTATTGTTTAGTTTTTATTTCAAATTTTGTTGCATATGTTTATTTATTTATTTTTGTATTTCAATCGGTACTTCAAGTAAATTGTATTAAACACATTTTCCAAGGCGTTTTATTAATTGAGGATCAATTGTGGTTGACTCTGGGAAATCTGCTAGAAAACGCAGAAGAGATGATGCACTGCGTAAAGAAAAGTTGTTGATTGTGACAGTCAATGTTGTCAGTCAGTTTTGCACCTGCGTCCAACCGAGTCAAAAAAAACACCACTCGGTGTCGCACAGATATTTGGATTACTCAAGAATTACGTGGTTATGCATGTTTTCATGGTCTCTCAAAGCAACTTTATCTGTTAAAACCTCACTGTATATAAACATTTCAACCAACACATATATTGTTGGCCCATAATAGGCATATATTGTCCTTGTTAAGGTAAATATGCTTTTGTTTGTACTAAATACATTTTCACGTTGCAATTATATATTATTTTACATAGACTTAAAAGTGGTGATAATTATAACAAATGTTTAAGTTATTGCTGTTTTTATGATGTTGTTGTCATAATCACATGTTAGTTGCGTTATATTGATTGTTGCCATGACTTATGTGTTCAGGTGTAAGACTAGTGACAGTGTATTTAACACAAAGTTTTTGAACAGATACCTGACCAATGGGCGGTCTTAAGTAGATTATGAATAGAATAAAATAACAGTTAATGAAAAGCTTTTTTAAGTATGAAGTCATTTTTAATAATTCATTATTTAATCATTTGTTTAATTTTTCACTATTAAGGATTTTGTAAGTAATTAGAGTTACGTTAAGTTCTTGCCCCCCAACCAAAAAGAGTTCAATTAAATGTGTAATGCAACAAATGTTTTTGAACATCAAATAAGCACATAAAACCAATTTCTGTAAGACTATGTGACACAAAAGACTGTAGTAATGATCAAGGGAAATGTTGCTTTGCATCTCTTCTATATTTCATTCACAGGAAGAAGTTTTTTGAGTTTCGCAGCAAAGAGGAGTTTTTAAAAAATGGAGGCGATCAAGACTGTTGTTACTGCTGTACATCAGTTACAGCATCAGAATATCATTTGTCTATTCGGCATATTCGATTTGCTGTATACTTGGAGGATGGAGGCATCAGTAAGTAATCTCTGAAAATTCATTTAATTTCCAAAAACAAATACAAATATGCAATGTTATTACAAAATTAAAAACGTGTTTTTGGCATTGTAGGCAAGTTTACCATACCTTGCAATCGCCCAGAGCGGAAATGTGGAAAAAGGAGCCATTGGCATTGTCCTAAGTGTGCCAAAATAGTTAATAGAGCTCCAGATTTTAAATCCCACTTACAAAATCATGGTAAATTATTGAAAACCATTTAAATGATTTATTTTGGTGCTGACAAATTTGTAAGTAACCCGCACATTTCAAATTGTTGCCACAACAGGACTGACAGTGACAGCAAAACCTTCTGGTGAGTTCACTGACAAATGTAACTCAACCAATCAACAGATTGAAAATAGTTCCTTTTACCTAAAATGATAATAACCACAGTGGAATCTGTCATCTTTTTCTCAGATGAGAAAGAACCCTGTGAACAGACTGATCATTTACATCAGGAGCAACAAGGAAAAAGACTGTGCCAGAACTGTGGCATTCATTTCAGCAGCATGTCAAACTAAAGAAGACATGAAAGAGAGCAGAACTCTGGACAGGAACCAATGATGTGCATTGACCCAAAGAATGGACTTTATGTTACATCCAAACATGCCCATGGTCTTAGACTTCCCGTACACGTACAGAAGTGTTTACTAGCACAGCACTATGATTGTGAAATGGATGAGTGTAGGGATTTTATGGGCATAGCAGCCCAGAGTGGAAACCCTGGTAAGGAATGACACCACCTTGAGAGGACCAGGAATGCACTTCCCTATATTTCACCACCAGCAGAATCACACAGTAATACCATAAACGAGATGGTAGAAAAAGGACTTGTTTCTAATTCCAGACAAGAAGACTGTATGGCACTATTTAAACGTGCTCAGTCAGAGGAAGTAGACTGTGTGTTCCCTATATTCTGGGGAGAACAGATTTCTTCTGACAGAAACAAATTCTTCTCAGTGTTCAGCGGACAGAAGGACAATTGGTGTAAGTTTGGAAGGACAGTATCAACCTATGATTCAAAGTTGGGTAAATGGCACTGCCAGTGCTTCGGATGCAAAAACAGGAACAGTTGTGTCCATAGATACATATCTATGTGGTGGTTGTTCCAAGAACATGCAGCGGAAGAGGATATAGAGGATATAGAGGGCAATGACAGTGAAGCAGTGGAAATTCATCCTCACCAAGAATATACCCAAAGCAATGTCATCACTGCAACAAACTACTTGTGGGACTGGAAAAGAATTCCTGAGGAACTTCCTCTGGAATGAAGTCAAACGGAGATGCCCATTCCAGTGCCATTTGAGCCGGCAGAACTGTGTTGTCCTTACTGTCCTGGGTCTTGTCCACCTGAACTTACAACATTTGTCATAAGAACAAAAGCAACAGTATATGGGATATTTTCACAGAACTTTTCAGTGTTTACAGAAGTCACTTTTTTACTGATTAAAATACAATTATTTACTTGATGTGTTTCTGTCCAGTTTGCAGAAATGTGGTTCGTTTTCAACACTACAGTTCTGGCTTTCACAATTATAACAACAGAATCATTCTGACCATACCCTTGTGTTCACTTTTGACAACTGGTCTTTCAGTAAGTACATTCAAATGGATCATATGCTTTACAAAAGTACACTTTCAAAAACTGTTGTGTGTTTCTGTCAACACTGTGTGTAGTTAAGCACAACATCATTTGTGTTACTTGTTACTATATTTATTTAACACACATTCAACATGAAACTAAACATATTTGCCCGGTTCCACAGACAAGGTTTAAGGCTAATCCCAGATGTAACTGAAAATAACTCACCTTAAAACATCTAAAAGTATGTCAGCGCCATTGTTTTAAATGCACACCAATAATGTTTTTTACGACATTTTTATAAAAGTATCCTAAATATCATAATTTAACTAAGGCTAGTCCGGATTTAAATGAAGCCCTGTCTGTGAAACCGGGCCATTGTGTTAAAATAGCATAACACAAAAATGTGTTATTCATGAAATAATCCTTTTTAAAGTGTAAGAACATTACAGGAACTCATTCTTTCTTTATTTTACTTTCAGAACCACATTGCTCTGCGCACAATTGCATCACATTCTGGATGTACAGTTCCACACAACCCCGTCAGAACTTTTGCGCTCTGAGAAAGTACAGCTACAGTTTTTTCTGTTACCGATGTGGACACCACCCATCAGTAGTAATCGCAGATGCCAACTGGACAATTTAGTGTTATCAAATATACTAAAAAAAATTAATTTTTTTTTATAATTTATCACACCATTACCTGTTTTGTGTTAACTTATCATGTGTACATGTTTCATATAAATATATTACTAGTCCATCTGTTGAGACGTCCTGAGAGACACAACATTACGCCTCAAGACACAGAGATCAATGTGGCAATGAGATGGGAGAACTTGGAGAAGGAAATAATTGCCACTGTCTTCTCTGATGGTAAGCGTGTTATACTACATAAAACAAGTGGTCTTTAAGAGTTTGAGTACATTTGCATGATGAGTAATCTTAATATCATAAATGATAATTGATCTTACAATATGAATATTCTTCAGATGCATCTAGCAACCCCTTCAGGAGCAACCTGACATACTCTGGGTTTGCTCCATGGATTGGTCAGCATACAAGAGTTACTGATTGCCTAGCAAAAACTGAGGTGTTCAAAGGGTTAACCCACAGTGATATGGCTAGCACCACAAGCCATGTTGGGAAAGAAATAGATGAGGACCAGATTCTGCAAGTACTAGATTGAAAAAAGGTATTGTATAACATCCAGCATATTGATATACTGTAAGACATTAAATAATGAATGTGTATTTTGATCAAAGCTTGAACTTACCTTGGTGTGTCAGAACGCGGCAGAATAAACCGGCTTATATAAGGATCTGTATCCTAAAATGTTTGTGAAGTTTAAAAAGGCCCTTTTAGGGCTAAATATGACCTTTTTTACCACTACCTAAAGAATCTTGTCCTGAGATGTGAAGTATAAGAGAGAAACTAGGGACAACGGACAGACAGGAATGTGACATACATTTTGTAGTAAGACTTGTAGTGAAATGTAATTTACTAAAATATGACTTTAGCTCGGTTTTCATGATGAAGTAATATGACGTTATGTGGGGTATACAGTATACATGTATATGCTTCAAATAAAGCATATTCCCAAGTAACATATAACCTCTAAACGTTAATTGAGCCTTTATAACTGTTAAAGAACCTTCAAAGAAAAATAACACAAAAATATTATTTGTGGTTTGCACTTATCTTGTTTCATAAAGTAATTAGTGATATTCTGTTAATATAGGTGGAGTGCTTTACATGGGGTGCACTCATGGCGTTGTGTATTACACGTCACCTTTATGGTGGCAAGAGTCGGCTCGGGATCACGGAGATGCTCTGTTGAGTTTTAAACCCCCTCCCACAGTGTACATATCTGACATCGCAGGACGTGTTGCCAGACATGTGAACAACCGTACACAGCAAATGATGGAAGGATATGTGAACCAACAGAGGAAAACATCTCTTTAGCAACAGCTGGGGAGTTGAGTTTTAATCCTGACTGAGTCAAACATATCAAGATGAAGAGAAGACTCGCCCATTATCAATCTGCAGAGGACAGACTTTCTAGCTTCGCATTCTATGATGGGTTTCATCAGAAGAACCAGAAACGACCCGAGGAGAGACTGTGAAGTCTGAAACTGGCTTCCCTAGTGAACAAGTTAATGGAGAACTGTTCTCTAGTCAGTATTCACTGTGCCAAATGAAAGACACTCACTTTATGTTTTCACTACGCCTGTACTTTCATCTACACAATGAAAGGAAAATGCATTCAGCAGAAAACATGCACTTAGGAATAGATGGCAAACTGTTTTATGGTCAAAAAGGTAAGAATGTGAATGGTTTAATTCTTTTTTCAACAGTGGAGTAATTTGAAGTAAGCTGTTCATAGACTAAAACATAAATATGTATAAATGGTTAGAGAGACACACAAAAGACCGATGGAAACACCGGGCACACCACAAGGCCAAATGGATGCAAAAGTGAACAGTACATCAGAGACGGGGGGGAATGTTCCCAGTTGATCCATCCAACAAGGTAATGTGTATCACACCATTCCAACCATTACCAACGAGATCAAGTAGAAGTGTAATGCTAACATAGTTTTAATACAAATCTCCAAACTTTACACTGTACAGAGGAGATAAGAGAACACTGTTGCCAGAATTTCTCCCTTTGCCATTTTGTCTCTCCGGGATCTGAAAACTATTCTTCCCCCACATCTCCTGACTGAAAGCAGCAATGCCCTGGCTAACCGACAATGTAAGCATTATATGTTCTAAAGCTTTTATGTAATATTGTTATCTATAAAAGTTATATCTTTAATGTTAAATGTATCACCTCACATAGAAGTTGCTGTATACTGTATTTTGAACAGATTTTACATTATTTTCCTTTAAAGGTTGTAAATTGCCGCATTGAACAAATTGCATTACAGGGCCAATGGTGTAAGTTATCTGTAATCTTTTGTGTTTGGTATTTAAAGACAAAACTATTTATAAGTATTGTGGAGTTTTACATTTCTTGTATTTTCAGGTTTTGGCTTTGGACACCGACACGTATATATTGTGGTACAGGGACTGTGGGGTAAAAGGAGAAACGACTTCAAGTATTATATACATTAAGACTAATAGTCACAATAGCATTACTGAATGATTGTTGTTTCCTTAGAATGCTTCAAATCTACAGAAAATCCTTTTACCGAGGGTGATGGGATTAAAAGATAACCCAGAGTTGGGACGTCACTTCATTCTATGGGTTAGTAACACACAATGGGATAATATAACACTGTTTATATTCAATCTTTGTACTTTGTACAAACATTACTCATTATTATTGTTTCTATTAATGTTATTTATTATACAGGTTTTTGTTATTGCTGAAAAAGAAATTCGAGTGTACGACAGCACCAGCCGGTATAAGACCATTTCAGTAGAGGACATGGACATTTTAAAGTATTATTGAATTTTCTTACTTTTATTTTCAAAATTAGTTCGTGTAAATTGTGGTCAAACAATAAAATTAATTGATTTAATACATGTTTTTTGCTCTTAATGATGTGCTTTTTTAGAAATGCATTTAGAAATGTTGACAAATTGGATGACTGGACTGTGTCCCGTCCGAACCGATGGAGGAGAGATGATGGAAGGAACTCTGGGCTTTTGTATGCACAGTAAGTTTTATATTTTTGTTCGTAAATATAAAATGTTTTTTAGATATATATTTTATATTTACTCATAATTTAGCTTTATGTTTATTAAATCATTGTTATAGATGGTATAGATGGAAGCAGAAAATATGAAAATGAATAATGAAAGGTTGCACAGCAACAGGCTTTACCATGCCTCATGTATGGTGAGAAGACTGCAACCTCAGGTAATAAGAGGATGAAGAAGTTAGTATTAAGTGTGTAAGAGTTTATTTAAGATGCTTTTGTTTCCATGCCAAAAATGTACATTTCTTTTTAAGATTTTCTTCGCGAGGTTGATGGAACACAAGAGAAAAACAGTGTTGAATCAAAGAGTGCAGCACAAAACAGTTGTATGGCCCAGGAAGCAGAAGTTTGCCTTTACCAAACAATTCATTCAACGTAAGTGATGACAATGCTATTTTGATATGTTGTATAATAGTTACACTCATTTTTATTATTGTTAAACTGTCTTTAGAGAAATGCATCCACGTGTCAACACACTGAACTGGATTCAGTGCGACCATTGCTGGCATCACACAGAAGAAACAGCATTCAGCTGTGGCTGTGAAACCAGTCATGTGTATACCTTGGAGAAGAATGTAAAGGACTTGTTTTTAATGTTTTATTTTTACAGGACACTGGCACTCTTGAAGGAGGGCTTAATGGTCCCATCTTGTAATAGATGATAAGATCTTGGTAAATATTTATAAATACATAGGACACAATTTGAATAACAATATCTTAAGGCTGGAATACACTACACAACTTGTCAAATCTGAACAGATTGAAAAAAACTAGACATCACACTAGCAGACTTTTAGAAGTTTTGCACAGAAAACAATATGTAATAAAATAAGCCGACTGGCGCAGACTTTCTGCAACAAATCGTTACAAACATTATTTGTAAGTATGTAGGATGAACATGGTTCTTTGTATTAGCATCTATCGTACTGTTGCTCTTTTATAACATATCGCTTATTGCTCCCTGATTCTTTGGATAAAAGCATCTGCTGAATGACTAAATGTAAATGTAAGAATGTAGGATATTTACTGTGTTTTTCATGGACTTGTTATTCGTCATAAATAACATAATAAAAACAACACTTCTTAAGTTAAAGTAATACCACATACTGTTTCTTAACTATTCAAATGTTTCACCTGTAACTTGCAACACTCACATTCCAGGAATTACACGACGGCTTGAGGAATGAAACTATACTGTCCAACAGAATGTTTTTATTTTTACATCCGACATTTGCCCCCAAGCTAAAGATGAAGAAAATCAGGTAACACTTCTGTTTTTATTATTTGCCTTTTGATACCCTTTCTACAATGACATTTTTGTGCATTTGCTATATTAATAATGTTTTACATGTTGGCAGACTTCAAATATAGAGTACATGTTAGCAGACTAATATATGTATAATTATGGAAATGATTGCTTTTTAACAGACAGAGGCAAAAATAGAAAGAATCTATGAAGTCACACAACTGGCTAGAGATTCTATGGAGAAAACATCCTACATACTGGATGTTATGACCCCTGAGGTGAACATAATGAGACTTTTAACACTTCTACACAATAAATAGGAAAGTGGCATTTAATGCACTTTGCACAATTTAAAGCTGCACAATGTTTTTCTAAAAACCCTCATAAATCTCCACAAGACTGAGGGCTTTCACAGGTACCAGGCAGAAATGGCATTACAGTCAAACATTTCTTTGGAGTAAGTCTTCCTTTTCTGTTGTTATTCCTTTCTGGCTAACATACGTTTTTATCAAATGCTTATTTAAGTGAAATATTTGGCTTTTACAGGGTGCAATGTACTAATCCACCATGGTTCTAAACTAAAGTCAGCAAGAATCTTTTTCCAACCCTTTCTTAACAGATGGGAGTTCATAAATATGGTTCATGTTACATATGTTAATATTATAGTATCATTGTATGTTACTGCTGTAACAACATAAATTACTTCACAGTATTTTTTCAAGTCAAGTCAGCTTTATTTATTTAGCGCTTTTTACAATTTTCATTGTTACAAAGCAGCTGTACAAGAAAACATTGACTATAAGTAAAACATAAAAGGTTATGGAAGTCAAAACACAGGTCAAATATCAGACACACAATAAATTCCTATATGCAGTGTTAATTAAATGAGACAATCAAATTCTAGCAGCCCCCCCGGCCAGGCAAACAGTGCATAACAGTATGCAAACGGTGGCGAGGAACCCAAAACTCCATTGGAGGAGAAATAAACCTCAGAGGGAGACCAGGCCTAACCAGGGGATTCCAGTTCCCCTCTGGCAAAAACTGCTGCTCTGCACAAGCTCGACAGTGCTGCACAACAAGACAAAATAAAAAAAGTTAGATTTAAAATGATCATTAATAATCTAATAGCGGCTGAAGTTTTGTAGAGTCGCCACGTCCTTCGTCCAGCATTTGTCAGGTCTGGGAATGGATTGCGCCCTGCCCGCTCCGGTAACCTTGGACTGCATCCTGCCCGCTCTGGTAACCTTGGACTGCATCCTGCCCGCTCTGGTAACCTTGGACTGCATCCTGCCCGCTCTAGTAACCTTGGACTGCATCCAGCCCGCTCTAGTAACCTTGGACTGCATCCTGCCCGCTCTGGTAACCTTGGACTGCATCCTGCCCGCTCTAGTAACCTTGGACTGCATCCTGCCTGCTCTAGTAACCTTGGACTGCATCCTGCCCGCTCCGGTAACCTTGGACTGCATCCTGCCCGCTCTGGTAACCTTGGACTGCATCCTGCCCGCTCTAGTAACCTTGGACTGCATCCTGCCCGCTCTAGTAACCTTGGACTGCATCCTGCCTGCTCTAGTAACCTTGGACTGCATCCTGCCCGCTCCGGTAACCTTGGACTGCATCCTGCCCGCTCTAGTAACCTTGGACTGCATCCTGCCCGCTCTAGTAACCTTGGACTGCATCCTGCCCGCTCTGGTAACTTTGGACTGCATCCTGCCCGCTCTGGTAACCTTGGACTGCATCCTGCCTGCTCTGGTAACCTTGGACTACATCCTGCCCGCTCCGGTAACCTTGGACTGCATCCTGCCTGCTCTGGTAACCTTGGACTGCATCCTGCCCGCTCTAGTAACCTTGGACTGCATCCTGCCCGCTCTGGTAACCTTGGACTGCATCCTGCCTGCTCTGGTAACCTTGGACTACATCCTGCCCGCTCCGGTAACCTTGGACTGCATCCTGCCTGCTCCGGTAACCTTGGACTGCATCCTGCCTGCTCTGGTAACCTTGGACTACATCCTGCCCGCTCCGGTAACCTTGGACTGCATCCTGCCTGCTCTGGTAACCTTGGACTGCATCCTGCCTGCTCTGGTAACCTTGGACTGCATCCTGCCTGCTCTGGTAACCTTGGACTGCGTCCTGCCCGCTCTAGTAACCTTGGAACAATGAGACAAGACTGGCTGAGAGTAGAGTACTGTTCTGCACTCTTTGACGCAACAAATGCATCAGTTGTTATTGGAAGTGTCCCTGGTTCCGGTTGATCTAACTAGTGCAGCCTAGATCTTTGAAATATATATATTATGATAGTCTAGTGTATGCAAGATTAAAAAGATGCGTCTTTAGTCTAGATTTAAACTGAGTGTGTCTGCCTCCCGGACAGTGCAGGGAAGATTCCAAAGTTTAGGCGCTAGATAGGAAAAGGATCTGCCGTCTGCACTTGATTTTGAAATTCTAGGTATTACCAACTGACCTGACACCTGAGAGCGTAGTGCACGTGATGGACTATAATACGTTAGAAGTTCTCTCATGAGCCCGTTAGAAGATGTCCGTGAAGACCCCAGCGAGCTGCTCCGCACATGCCCTGAGTACATGACCAGGGATGCCATCTGGGCCAGCAGCCTTGCGCGCGTTGATCCGGCTTAGTGCATTGTGAACATCAGTGGAGTTAAGTGTGATGATTAGGTGGTCAGCAGAGGGTGTGAGCTTGGTAGCTGTTTCCTTATTGTCTCTCTCAAAGCGAGCATAAAAGTCATTAAGCTCGTTCAGGAAGACGGCATCTGTGGCTATGGGGGTGGAGTGGTTGGGTTTGTAATCACTGATGGCCTGGATGCCCTGCCACATGCGCCGAGGGTCAGAATTGGAAAAATGCTCCTCTAGCTTCAGCTTGTAGCAGTGGTTGGCCTTTTTGATGCCCCTCTTCAGATTTGCCCTAACACCTATTTCTGTTAGATTATCATATTAATCTATTCACAAGTCTTTTCTACTGATGAATTTCCTAAGTGTTGATGTTAATTGCCTTTGTATCTTATTCTATTGGTGATCAGCGGCTACAGTAGAAATATGAGCCGGTCTGTGTTCACGCCTATTTTGCTTGAGGATTGTCGACCAAAGACTCCACAGACCAAATTTTCTTTCCGATTGTGACATAACAACAATCAGCATTTTTACATGAGGAAAATGTAAGATGTAAGCCCCAGACATGGATTGAAGACCATTTAAGATATTCCTACCGGATGATAGCCAAATTCAAGCAGAGGTTTTGATTCCAAGGAGTCACAAAAGAAGTGGGCGAAACGGGGAAGGACTCTTTAATTTCAATGGCAGATTATTCCAACATTTAGGCCCCGCCACTGCACGGTCACCTCTGTTCTTTAATCTTACACAGGAAAAAATGTACAATGAAAGTTCGGCGGACCTCTGCGTAGTGTAAGGCTGTATTAACTCTGACAGATATGACGGAGCCAGACCATTTATTGATTAATGATCAATTGACAAATATCTGTTCGAGGGCTCTTATGTTTCTTCCGATGTATTTTATAACAGGGTTATCGTTTTAGGCCGAGAGTGCAAAAAGCCATGTTAGTTTTTCCAGGATTTTGATTATTGTTATTAATTCTATTAGTATTGTTATTATGTAGAAGTGTATTCATTTAAAAGCACATAAAAGGGTCACACTTTATTTTAAGATTGAATTCTCATTAAACTCATAACTTGTTGCAGTTATGTATGACAGTTGTAAGGTTTGGGTATTGGGTATGATTTGGGATGTAGAATATGTGCTCTGTTAAGACTAATAAACAACCAGTATGCTATAATAGGAATGGTAATAAGCAACTAGTTAGTCCCTATAGTAAATTGTTACTGTTAAGTATTTTCTCCATTGTCCTGTTTCTCGTACAAATATGTACATTTTTATATGAGTCAAATTTTAGTGACAAAATGGAGCCCTTTCATGGTGCATGTTCTGAAAATACGAGCAATCTCAGGGCTTTACATAAGTTTCTTGTGTACTTTGAGTATTCCTAGAGAATGATGATGATATCCACATTCACATTTTTGCAAATATGTTGGAAGATGCTGCTGAGGATGTGAAGTGCACTTTTGATGTTGATGGCATAGTGGTGGAAATTGCAGATGTGTCATTGTTGAGAGCATCATTGCACTATTAGTTTGTGGGAAAACTCCATCTCCAAAAGGAAGAGCCATTGGCACATTTAAGAAAAGCATCTAGACCATAGAGGGCTGACTGATGTAGGGATTAGTTCCATGTGCAAAACATTTGTGATGGATTTGGGTTTCGTGGACTGTGGCTACCTTTCCTAAAATCCAAACTATCCCCAAGTGATGTTCCGGTCGGATGGGTTGGTCAAGGCCCACGCCCTTGGCTTAATCAACGCCTTGTTCAGAAATGTTCATAAGAGGTTAAAGAGGCTTTCCCCTTGAGATCTTCAGTGCCCCACCATTTTAAACAACCTCAATAATCTGGGAAGGATGAACATGCTGGGAGGAAATCAAAAGTTTATTGTTGGCCTTTTCAGTTTCTCTTGGCCGTAAACAATGATATGGATATGTGCATTATCTGGACCTTGACAAAGTTCGGTCAAAAAGACGAAAGCGTTTCTTACCACTGACCTGTCCGTGGGTCTGTTATGGTCGAGGTGAGGCCTATAGGAAGTTGTGGGTGTCCGTGGCAACCTGTTCTCCATATTAAAACAATATGCAAGGCGGCCAATTTTCCCTCAAATCTTGACCATCTTCGAATGGACATTAACGTCATGCCTAGAGATGTTTTCCATCGAGAAACTAACCTACTTAGAACAGAAAGCGCTAGATCCCAGGGGCCTCATTTATAAAACTTTGCGTAGGATTTGCATCAGAAGTGGTGTACGGATGAAACATAGGACGTGCGTACGCACAGAAATATTCCGATTTATAAAACCGTGCGCACGCACATCCTACGCAGTTTTCCCTTAATAAATCACGGTCAATTATAAATGTAGCGCAGCTTTTGCGACTTTGTCACGCCCATAGTTGCCCATAAATAGTCTGTGAAACACCCACAAGTTAATATTCATCGATTGCGAACACAGAGAAGAAATTCACTCAATGTGAAGTCAAAGTTGAGGCGAAAAGCGTCTAGCGACTCTCGTCCTCGTTTGCCAGCAAGTCTTCTTGCTGTCTGAAGATGCGTTCACTCTGAATCCTTCCAGTTGCCACATCTTCTAAGGGCGCAAGATCAGCCGTATTGTGATCGGGCATTTTATTTCCATCCATTTATTGCATTTGACAAGCTACAGATGTGTGTTATAATCTACGTGGAAATGAGAAAGAGTTCAGTGCAAGTGTAATTTCTTTCAGCTTTCTGAATGGTTGAGACATATGTCATACGTTATTTTATCAAAAATAAAACAAACTAAAGGCACATGCAGCATTTATACCATGATTCCGTAGCTGATGAAGACATTTTTACTATGAAAACAACTTTCCCCAGTGGACAATTAATACATCAATCTGTCTGTCTGTCTGTCTGTCTGTCTGTCTGTCTGATTGCATCCAGACTCTCTTTAACTCAAGTCTCTCGACATTATTTTATGATTAAAATGGGAAGACCCCTTAACTGAACACTGGTTCTTAGTGTTTTTTTAACTTTAAAGCTGAAATGACCAGTAATAGTTAGAACTTGGTGTTCAACTAATACATGTGAAACCGTTATACAGGAGTAGTATAATCATATACTGTGAGTCAAAATGTGGATTGATTTATGACCCTCCTGTTACATGCAGGGTTCAGGTAAAAACCGCTTAAAACTCCGGTGTTCGACTAACTAACAAGCAAATGTCAGATTGGCTCGCAGCAGAGGATGCCTATACATTACATAAAACTGCTCCTCCAAAATACAAGAGAAACAAAGTGTTTGTTTATGGTATGAATAAACAGTTTCAAGTGGATTTGGTTGATATGTCAGCATACTCAGATTTCTCTTAACATGTATAGATGTGTTTAGTAAACATTGACTCGCGTCTTGAAGAATAAGTCCAGATCTGAAGTCTCAAAAGCTTTTGTTTCTATACTTGCAGATAAACGCAATTCCACAACTTCAGACAGACGGTGGTGAGTTCTTTAACAAACACTTTCAATCTGTTTCTAAAAAGTATAATATTCAACATTTTGCTACAGTCTCAGATTTAAAAGCTAGCGTTGTTGAACCCTTTAATAGAACTCTGAACACTACTTAACAGCCGCTAACACACGTCGATATGTAGATGTGTTACAAGATCTCACGTTGGCTTATGTTATGTCTTCATGACAAGAAGCACAGGTAGTAAATTGCTCTTATGACTCTTTTAATAACGTATCGTCAGCAGCACATGCTCATCTTTCTCTCACTCTATATCATTTTTAACATAAGGAACTTGAGTGCCATCTAGTGGAGCATTAATGTAACAACATCACATTTCCCCTCTTAGTTAAATGAATTCTTTCTGTAGCCAACAATTGACATGAACAGAATTGAAGAACATCAAATTCTTAATGTATCAACAATTTCACCTGTATAAGAATACACTAAGCAACACATGACATGAATGCAAATGAGCCTTTAATAGAATATGAACAATTACTCAACTGCTATTCAGTACTTTATGTGAATGTGTGTTTCACCATCAGGTCCATCAGTTTCTGTGACTAATAAACATAGTCCTTTAGCCAACGTTGCTTTCCATGGTGCCGATTGTAAGATTGCTGATTGAATCGTACTTTTCAGAACTCTGTGGAAGCGTTCAATAGCGCATGCCAGCTCTATCAGTCCCTTTTGTGGTCAACAGCGTCGTCAAAGCTTGATGGTCAGTCCGCAAAGTAAATCTACGACCCCACAAGTATGTGCTCCACTTCTCCACTGCCCAAACGCCTCCTTTTCAACAGTGGAGTATTCCTGTTCAGCTTGGGTAAACGTTCTTCACCATTTGTGCTTATTTGCGCGAAGACCGCAACTCGTCCGAAAGCAGACGCATCAGTAGAAATGACTGTTGTGGAATTTTCTTATTCCTTAATCAAGGTGAGTCAATTTTGACAAACGCAATATACAGAGACATCAGGTACTTTGCAAAGTATTTTATTGTCGTTTAATCTGCATCATGAGCATGGTGCAGAGCAAAGGCGCTCTTTCCTCCTACACCCAGAGTATATATATGATTACGTGAAACCCCCTCCCTTTGCCCCCTAGCCAGAATCCCGAGCTGGTTTCCGAGAAGTGATGCCCGTTATTCCAAACAGAACATCTTGGCCTCTGCTCGAGGGCAAAGGCAGAGTGGTATGACGTGTATAGAGAAAAACATGATAACATAGAGAAGAAAACATAGATAAAAACTTCATAAACATATAGATAGACACATCAAGAAGCTAGACTAGAAAATTTCCATTACATTCCCCCCTTTTATCATATATGATAACCAAAATCTTTATACTTTGACCCGTAAGATGAGCAACGCCCTTTCTCTTACAGGTTTCATTCTTCTATCTAAACAGTTCTTAAAATCCCACTAGAATTGGTAACACCACCTGCTTCAGCCTTCGTCACTTTCCATATTTCCACTCTTATTAAACTTGGAATATAGTGTTGCACAGAATCAAAATTCTATAATCTCTAATTTCTCGGGGTTCGATGCGTCCCCGACTCGAACAGTTGATTCCCTTCCTGTCGCTTCAGTCAGCACGACCATTGCGAAGAGCCATTGTGGATGCCATTTTGATGGCCTACGGTTGGAGTTGCCACTCCTTGGACACCTTTTTGCAGTGGGAGGCATGTCTTTCCTACGACTTCCTGGAAGCCATTTGTCAGCTCCATTTGCTACTGCTCTTTTGACCTGCACAAACATTTTTAAGGGGAAAAAACTCAAAAAGTTTCTGTCTTTCCACAGTGTGCCAAAATCATGAGTTACACCATTTACATTTACTCATTTGGCAGACGCTTTTATCCAAAGCGACTTACAAGTAATTTTATACAGTGACACATTACTGCAGAGCAATCAGGGGTAAGGTGTCTTGCTCAAGGGCCCTTCAGTCATGACCTGCTGACACTGAGATTTGAACCAGCAACCTTCTGATCACAGGCCCAACGCTCTAACCATTAGGCCACAACAGACCCCCATGCATATCTACTATCTGTGTGAATGTCTACATCTTTACTCTTTGATAATTTGCATGCGTGTGTGAGTGCAATGAGCTCTGCTGTCTGAGCAGAGAAATGGTCCCTAAAAATGATATCAATTGCTTCTTTGCTTTTGGACTTGCGATGTCTGTAATTGCAGACACGCTTTGCGGACAGCTGTCTGCCACGGTCAGTAATTTCGTGACCCAAAAACGAACAACTTGTTTTGCCAGCTGGACTTTGGAGACATTTACTTTGTGTTTTTTTTCTCTTATCTTTTAAACTGGAAACAAAGGCCTGCGCACCGGTAAATTTGGGCATGGCACAACTATGCCTTTATTTTTTAATCTTTTTAAACTCATTAAATATTGGCCTTATGGTTTGAGGCTTCTGTTTTGAGGGGGTATTGCTGTTTGCGTGGATGAAAATTACCCTTAGGCGTTATCACAACAGGCTCACAGTTCCTAATCAACCCAACATAATATTTTCCTGTTACCCAAAGTTGTACAGGCACCTTCCCAAAATTAATCTTTTTGTGTGTGAAAACACTTCAATTCCCCTTGTTGCTGACAGACAGGCATGATTCTCACGATGGGCGTGCAACAAATTTGAATATTGCACGTCGTCCCTTTTAACCCATTCTATGGCGTGCGCATATTTGTCAGCAAAACACCCACATCTCCCCACACCATTGTAATCAACGTCATGAGGCTCTGTGAGGCAATACATTCTACATCATATTTACGTAATTCAAAACTACATCGTACAGCTGTACGAGCACTGCACTCGGGTCGTGTTGGTATCATGCTCAATCTGTCATCATACACATTATGACTCTGCCCAGCAAATGAATCGGGCAGCAGTCAGACATGAGAAACCTGTGTTGAAATTTGACACTCCCCAACTCACATTGCACCCTTTTGACATAAATTATTTTACATTAGAGCCACTAGCATTTAGGGAAAACACAGCTAGTTTAGACTCTGGTAAATTTAAACACTTCTTGTGAATCACAGTAGGCTATTTGTTGCCCCTGAATCTATCAAAAATTCAAGCGGTTTGTTGCACACAAGCATTGTGCATTTTAGCTAAGTTCAGAAAGCGGTTTCATTCATCATGGAATGTGAGCTAAGCAGATCTTCATTGCATACAGTAGGAAAAAGCATTTCTTCATTGCATATGCTAAGGGAAATCATACTCACCACCCTCGGAATGATGCCTCACCTCCTCACTTCCATCTCCCTTTTCTTTGACCTCAGTGGTCTCAGAGGCTCAGGACAATCATTTCGCCAGTGCCCCGTCTTTCCGCAATTGAAACACTTCTCTGGATCATAATTACTAGAGGGTTTAAAACCTCCTCTCCCTCGCCATCTTCCTATTCTTCCGTGTTCTCCTCCGATATTCATTAGAGCCATGTGGAGTTCTTTATCTTGTGTGTTTTTCTTCTGAAACTGTTTCTTGTCTGTTTGTCTTTCGGCGTGTACAGCATGAAGGACGATCTCACTCATTCTCGCGTGATTTGGCTCGATGCATGATTTTTCCACTTCTCGTCTCAGCTCTTCTCTGAGGTTCCGCAGAAAAACGGATCTGAGATGTCCTTCGAACGGACCAATGTCCGGTCCGTCTGAATCAGGTTGAAGTCCAGAATGTTCTTTAAATACTTCCTCCAGTCTGGCCAAGAAATCCTCCACTCTTTCTTCCATTTTTTCACACAAGCAGCGATCTTGTCCAGGTTCAGAGATTTGTGAAACGTAGTTATTAGTCCTTCTAAGAATTCTTCCAGAATCCTCCTGTACTCAGTATTGCCTGCATGCGACCAGTTGAAATGTTCCCTTCTATAATCCTCCACAGGCCATTTACACTGTAACTTTCTCAGGTCAGATGGTTTCAGTTTGACTTTCAACAGTCTCTCTAATTCTCTCGTTGAGGGTGAGAATTCTTTGCAAAATGTCAAAAGTTCTTTGTCTGTCGGTGCTGGACGCGCTCTTTCTTGCTTTTGACACACCACGGGCTGCGGTGGAGACGGCACTGGTGCTGGTGGAGACACTGGTGGGGGCACTGGAGCTGCCTCGATCGGGTTCAGATGTCGGTGAGGAGGGACACAATCATCCTCCGGTTGGTGTTTAAGTCATAGATGGGGGTAAAGAAGACAGAGGGGTTAAATCATTATATTCAAGCAAAACAGGGTACAATGGAGTTTTCGGTGGTGGCAGTTCTTCCAATGCCATTCCTTTAAAAACATAGTCACGTCTATTAGCTTCCCTCTCCCATAACTCTAAACATTTACACGCTTCATCATATTTTTCCCTTTCTTTTTTAGACATTTTAAATATGTCTTTTTTCCCCATGTGTTCTCTTATTTTCTCTAATTTTGTGGTACTAAATGTACCGTTTTCTGGAAAGTTAGCTTTTTCTTTTAAATAGGGTACGCCTTGTAAACTTCCCGTTCCCCACCTTTTCCTCATTTCTCTGTATGTTGGTTTATCTTGATTCTGAGTAGTCTCCTCTCTTTAACCAGACTGTTTAGCGCTAAGTAGTCTCCCCTTTTTTCTCCAGACTGTTCAGAATATTTTCAACTCACCGTTTTTCTTTCACCGAGTTCTTTTGGGATCACGTCAGCTTGGGGTCCGGAGTAGAGTTCTCTCGTCCCTGTATGGGGTTAGAGCTGGATTTGCTATGTCCAGGATGATCAGTCAACTCTAGTCCGTTCTCCGTCAGCCTTGTGATCCCATACCTCGTCGCCAAATTGTTGTGGAATTTTCTTATTCCTTAATCAAGGTGAGTCAATTTTGACAAACGCAACACACAGAGACATCAGGTACTTTGCAAAGTATTTTATTGTCATTTAATCTGCATCATAAGCAATGAGCATGGTGCAGAGCAAAGGCCCCCTTTCCTCCTACACCCAGAGTTTATATATTAAAACGTGAAACCCCCTCCCTTTGCCCCCTAGCCAGAATCCCGAGCTGGTTTCCGAGAAGTGATGCCCGTTATTCCAAACAGAACATCTTGGCCTCTGCTCGAGGGCAAAGGCAGAGTGGTATGACGCGTATAGAGAAAAACATGATAACATAGAGAAGAAAACATAGATAAAAACTTCATAACCATATAGATAGACACATCAAGAAGCTAGACTAGAAAATTTCCATTACATGACCACTGGCAGCTCCGGGTCAAATAGTGCAAGAGCAGGACTGTTTACAAGTAGCTTTTTAACTTCTGTTAAGCTTTGTTGAGCTTCATCGGACCAGTGAAATCCACTCTCATCTCTCAGGCACGCACGCAGAGGCTGCACCACAGAAGCAAAATTAGGAATGAATTTGTTATACCAGGAGAGGAGACCCAGCAGAGAGCGTAACTGAACAGCATCCGATGGTGCAGGTGCATTGATTATCGCAGAGAGATGTTCCTGATCCAGCTGAATACCTTGTGCTGTCACCATGTGTCCTAAAAACTTCAAGCTCTGCTTTCTGAATTGGCATTTAGACTCATTTAGCACCACCCCAGCCTCTTTGAGACATTGCAGCACCTTATCTAGAGCTTGATCATGCTCCTGTTGCGAGCGTCCCCACACTATGATGTCGTCTAGATAGTTTGCAACATTCGAGAATCCTTTTAGAAGGACAACCATCATCTTTTGGAATGCAGATGGAGCAGATGCCAGACCATAAGGTACCCTGCGGAACCTGAAGAGGCCCTCGTGTGTAATGAATGCAGTTAGGTCCTGGCTGTCATCATGAAGAGGTACCTGATGGTATGCACTTTCTAAGTCTATAGTTGAAAATACAGTTGCACCTTGCAGTACGGTCATCATCTCCTCCATGTGTGGCAATGGGTAGCTGTCCACTATAACTGCTTTGTTCGGCCCTCGCAGATCCACACACATGCGGATCCCCCCCGTTTTCTTTTGGACCACAACAATTGGAGAAACCCAAGGAGAGGAGTCTATTCTTTCAATTACACCAGCATGCAAGTCGTTCCAGTTCGGCGGAAACAGCATCTCTGACAGAAAAAGGTAAACGACGCAAATCGTATCTGACAGGAGGTACAGAGTCAGACACGTTGACCTTGTGTGTGAAATCTTTTACAAAGCCCAATGCAGTGTGCTGTGATGGAGGAGTAGAGAGGGCACAAACTGAAGCGGATTGTGGTGGCGGCAGTACAGTGTTTCCATCGAATCAAAGCTGGAGTCCCTTAATCAGATCCACGCCTAACAGGGCTGTTCCATTGTCAACAATGAAGAAGTGTGCAGGACAGGTAAGGCCATATTTAGATACTGTCCCAGGTAGATAGAGAATACAGACCTCTGGTAGTTCAATTGAATGCACTGAAAGAGTCGGAGCAGAATGGCAGACTCGTTCAAAATGTCCAGTCTTATTACAATTTTTACATTTAGCAGATGCAGCAGGGCAGTTTTGTGCGTTTGCAAGATGTCCAGTAGAGCCACAGCGGAAGCATGATCGAGCTGAAGAAGCAGAATGAGGTTTTGATGAGGTACGTGTTTTAAATTTGGCCTTTGAATGCTGTCGTCCAGCTGCAGGAGTGGCATGTACGGCTTGTACTGGAGCAGAACTGTTTGTAGTCATAGATTTTGCCTGTGCATCAGCGGCCTCTAGCTGTGTGGAAATTGTAATTGCAATCTCCAGTTTCAATTTAGATTCCACTAATAATCTTTCACAAATGTGAGGGTTAGCAATATTTTCTACAAGCTGGTCACACAGCATATCATCAAGATTGTCATGAAATTCACAAGTAGTGGCCAAATCTCTCAATGCAGCAATATATTGCAGTACCGTTTCATCTGTCCTCTGTACTCGTTTCCTGAAGGCATGTCTTTCCAACAACCACGTTTAGTTTTGGAATTAAATGCTCCTCCAAAGCTTTAACAGCATCTGCAAAATTGTCATCGGTGTTGGGCAATGTATAAAATAGCCTCTGACCTTCAGTGCCGAGACAGTGAAGAAGTAAAGCCCGTTTTCTGGCTTCCGACCAGGAATCTCCAGTAGCATTGATGACGAGCATGTCATTCTCAAACATTCTCCGCCATGTTATGAATGGTACAGCGGGCTCACCGGGACAAGGCAAAAATGGACTGGGAAACGGAGCACTTACTGATTCCTCAGAAAACCAATTTTGTTATGTCTTCATGACAAGAAGCACAGGTAGTAAATTGCTCTCATGACTCTTTTAATAACGTATCGTCAGCAGGAAAACATGCAAGCACATGCTCATCTTTCTCTCACTCTATATCATTTTTAACATAAGGAACTTGAGTGCCATCTAGTGGAGCATTAATGTAACAACATCACAGGTTATAACACCAGTTTTCATGGAAGTATTCAAATGAGACCAGTGGATGTTAACAAAAACAACGAAGACGCTGTGTTTCAAAATCTTTACGGACCTAGGGATGTGCGATGTGTTAAACCGTTGTTTAAATACAAAATCGGCGACATTGTAAGAATATCCAAAGTGAGGGGTCCATTTGCCAAGGGTTATGAGAAAGATTAGTGTACAACGTGACCCACCCATTTACAAACTTTGTGATTATGACATAAAGATATTATTGATGGTAGTTTTTACGAGCCAGAGTTACAAATAATATCTGTGAGCAAAAACAATACGTTTAAAGTAGAAAAAGAAAAAGCAGGGTAGAATGTCATTTAGAAGACAGACATGGCAAGCGACGGATTTTATATCGTATTACCCTGCAATGCGTCGTTGTCAGTGTATCCTGACAACACTATTTCTAATTATAGGAAATGCCTAGCCAACCCATTACATATGAAAGGTAAATGGGAAGTGGGGGTTGTTGAATTTGAATATCCTAGAACGTGGTACACGTTTAATACTGAAGAGGCCTTTTTTGAAATAAATGTTGGACAACCTCCGATTCCTATCAAGAAGAAGAATATACCCGATGATGAATCATTGATGCGTAATAAAATGTCTCCGATACGTTACCGTATAAAAACGGGGTATTATGATGACATTGCTTCTCTGGTTAGAGAGATAAATGAGGCCCTTATGCTGATGTACCGCTCTCAGGAACCGCTCATATAGCCGGAGAAAATAAGCATATGGTTTGTTTGCGATACGACAAAGTGCATTACGTTTCTATAAACAAAACAACCATCACAGACATTGGTATTGAAGTAAAGGACGACCAAAATACACACGTAAAGTTTTCATACGGCAAAGTTAGCGTTAAGCATCACTTAAGACCTGTGAAACATTTCCTATAATAATGTCCTTATTCAACAATTATAATCATGATCCTGAACGCTACGTGGCTTACTATACGAACCAGGCAGGTGGCGCTCTCCCCGGGTGCTTCGTTGGTAGTTAATGTCATTGTTATTATTGTGTTCATTAGAATATGACTACAGATTATATTAGATTAGATTCCATTTTGTTGTCACTTTGCAAAGCAGGATATATTTAGTTGGCACTCTATGTACAGTTGGTTATATACAGTTTGTTATTATGTACAAAGTAATTAATCTGGTGTTCAGTCTATCCAAAATACAAATACAAAATACAAAAAAAAAGGTGGAACTGGATTTTCTTCAAGTGAAGAAAAACATTAATTGTGTGTTTTTACATACAGAATTGTCTTCAAATCATTTGGAAAGGTAAGAACTATTCTTCAATGTTTTTATTTTAATTAAAGTAATTTATCATTTTTAACATTATATTAAGTGTAAATGCTAAATCCCTGTGCAAAAAGCAGTAAGTAAAATCTTTTTTTTAAAGCAGATAACCATATTAATGACAACAAATAATTTATGATGAATGTTATCATTTTTTTCTCTTTCAGTGCACCAAAGAACTACAAGCTGGCCATGCATATCTGACCACAGCAAGTTCCATTGCTGAGTTTGATGAAATGCTCCTGAGCTGTACAATCATCTT
The DNA here is from genome assembly GCF_947034865.1 of Barbatula barbatula. Lineage (NCBI taxonomy): Eukaryota > Metazoa > Chordata > Actinopteri > Cypriniformes > Nemacheilidae > Barbatula > Barbatula barbatula. Next base: position 363,720 of record NC_136776.1, read on the forward strand.
CTCAAGCCCATGCAGCTCTGAACATGTTGAAAAACACTTCAACAACATTCAGGCTTTGTTGAACACTATTGGAGATTCCGTTGTTGATGACAACAGCATAGTTCCTGAGGACCTCGAGGTACACAGTAAACACATTAAAAAAGTCTTGAAATAATTTATTCTGCTAACATAGTTAGAATCATTCATGTAAACATCATGTACATTTCATATTTTAGGACACCTTCAGTCAAACGCCTTTTCAAAGACATTTCATGGAGGTTATAGGCACTGCACCCCTCGACAAAAAAGGGGGTCCTAATGTTTACTTCACTGAGACATTCATCTCCTCGTTGGCTGCATACTTCTTGCCTCATGCAGCTCTATGGACAAGCATGATGCTGGGTCAGTTACACCTTTTGTGATTAAAAGAGTCAATCAGGAAAAGACTTAAACATATCTTTACTTATTCACAATAATTTAGGTGTAAAGTATTATTTGACATAACCAAATAGTATGTCTGTCAGATTCTTTTGGCCCATTGCCAGGTATGGACCAATAATAGCAGACCGAGTCAGTCAAGGCAAATATTAAAAGAAAAAAATTACATCCTTATTCATTTTGTTATTCAAATTAATTATTCAAGGTTTTGGTCTCCTATCCTTTTCTCTGCTTTCACTTCAAGCAAGTTTTGAACTTTAGTTGTTTAACTGTATCTTCAGGGGACCTGGGCAGGCATGGTGAAGGACCCCATACCAGCTATTTTTGAAGAAATTTTCCAAAATTTCAAAGAAAAAAACCCAGGTGTGGAATAATTTGGATAAGTATATACAATTGTTTTTTTAAATGTTTGAACATATTACTTCAGTCTGTACTAAAGCCGTTTTTATTTTTCTTATCAGAATTTCACACAAGACAACAAGACTCAAGGAATTATGGAAAAAAGTCAGTGGGACTTGAAGAAAATTCGCTTTAGAGGAAAACGATTTAACAGATTTGATGACTTCATCATGATCTACAAAGACACCCACACTGCACTTCTAAGGGAATTTAGTGATGCAGAACGTATCACTAAAAGAAAGGTAAAAAAGCCTATTGTACTTAAATAGGCTTGGTAAGTGTTATGTTTCAAAAAAATATAAATTGCTAATTTGGTAAGAAAAGTCTAAGGATGCATTTGTATCCCTACCATGTGTAACGGCTCATGTAGGGAACAGGTATGATGGATAAAAAGGATTATGTATACTGTAGTCCAGTGGTGAATGAGGGTGGCATGTGACATTCTGCTCTGTCTTTCTGTTCCATTTGCTATAATGCAGAAAATAAATCAGCGGCACCATCAGACAAACATGCCAAATGTGCACAGAACATATCACAAAAGATAATTATGATTTTGGATGGGGTCACCCACGCCCCAAACAAAGATATACATTAACAAACTAAACACAGTCTAAACACACACATTTTAGTATTTTAGCTTAAATAAAAAGTCTATATTTCTAAAATGTATATCAAGAAATATGTACAAATGTTGAAGAATGTAAGAATGTAATACCATAATCTTCAATGACATTTCCCATTTCTAATGTCTTTCCTGAAATAAAGCAGGTGTCTACAGCTCTGAGAACAACCGGCACACCTTCTCCTGACAGACAAACACCATCAGTGTCAGCACAGGAACCAAAGACAGAGAGCCAAGACAAGGAGGCTTTGAAGGTGAACTTATGTTTGACAACTAAAAGTTATGCCAACAATAGACATAATAAATGTAAAAATATGAATAAGCATGTAAACATCGGGATCTCCTTTGTTGTGTAATTTTACTAATAATAAGCTAAACACAGATTTATGCAATAATAATTTAACTGATCTCACCAACAGCACTTACAAGACAGTGTTGTAAGGAAGGGGACGTTGAAAATGCCTATTCAAGTCAAATAATTCACATTAAAATAAATGTTTCTTTATGGTGTTTATCCTTCAGAAAAGGAGGAAACTGCTAAAAGCAAAAAGACAGAAGTCCCATGGACCACTTTGGAGACATCATTCACCGGAAGAAGCAATCCAGGCCAGAAAATTGGTGAGAGAAGTAGAGATCAAAGAAGGACAAATGTTAAGCATCCTGCACCCACAAACTTGGCTCAGCAGCGATGAAGTGGATGCAGCTTGTTTTCACATCTCTCAGAAGTTCCCTCATATAGACGGGTTTCAGTCCAACCTCCTCTATCAGTGGTTGGGACACCACAGAAACCATTTGTTCAAGTATTGAACATAAATGACAACCACTGGATCACAGGAAGCAACCTTTTCTGTGGATCAAATGAGGTGTGCGTATATGACAGCCTGAACACAAACATCACCAAGCAGACTGATCAAAAATTATCCTAATTGATTCGTCCACAAGCCCCCCAGTTTATAATAAAAAAACAGCTGTACAAATGCAGCAGTCATCTAGCAGTTGCAGACTTTTTGCATTGGCCTTTGCTACTCTGTTATGTGATGGAGTCAAACCAGAAGAGTGCCAGTTTCAAGAAAGAAACATGAGACGAACACTGTACAGAACTTTGAGGAACAAAAAGGCTCCAGTTTTTACATATCAACCAATACAGGCAAAACCTGAAAGGGCCACAGTTCAGGTGGACGTTCACTGTATCTGCAGAACCTCACACGACCAAGAGGTGATGGTGCAGTGCAGAAACTGCAATAATTGGTACCACCCAAACTGTGTTTCTGTCCCACACGAAGCTTTGGACACCACCGCAGAAGAGTGGAATTGTGAAATCTGCACTAATTAAAATGTGCATTATAATGGTTTGTAATTAATCTTATACTTAATATTTAAGCTAACATTGAAATGTTCAGGTACTTGGGATGATATTGCAGAATATAGAATGAGTAAATGTAACGTCACTTACCATGTCTTTATTCACATGTACGTAGTTCAGAGAAGCAGCATTGGAAACAGGTTAGTGTTGAAATCAATGTACACTGAAAGCACTTAGCTTGAGCATAAAAAGTTATTGGTTTGTTGCAGGTGCTTATGGACGTGTAGTGCAGTCTTGGAGAAGACTTACTGATGACTGGCAAGAATCCAACTTAACCCAGCAAGCAATTTTTGGTTTAAAAGACGTCTATTAGCCGTCTAAACATAGCCCAGACGTCTAGGCTAAAACAAGGCTAAATTTGGGCTGTCAGTGAAAAGTTAATAGACGTCTAATCATTACCGAAGAATAGCCTAGTCATCAAATAGACCGCTATTAAACGAATACACGTAGACGTCTAATAGACGGTGAATTTGGGTCTCTAAGTTACAACAAAGCTGAATTTTGGCTGTCAGGGAAAATTTTATACGTCTAACCATAATCATCAAGTAGACAGATTATGAATGCCTACATAATAGATAACCACACAATACCCAAAATATTTTTTGTTAACTAAATTGAACATGTTCTTCTCATAAATAGCAATTAATACAAACAAATTAAATATAAATCTTTTATTAACAAAACCATCAATTGTAAAAAAGACAAAATGGAAAACATAAGAAATAATATATTTCTTATAACAAAATCAAATAAATTAAGATTTAAACTTCTTTAGAGTCTTTTTAAATAAAGGACAACCAAAAATATACAAATAACAATAAAATCTAACAATAGTAAACGGATTCATTGTTATTGTTTTCTATACCCACACCCCCCACTCTCCTTAATAATAAAACAAACATTTGTAAAAAAGATAAAATGGAAAACATAAGAAATAATATATTTGTTACCACAAAAACAAATAAATTAAGATTTGAACTTCTTTAGATTCTTTTTAAATAAAGGACAACCAAAAATAATACAAATAACAATAAAATCTAACAATATTAAACGGATTCATTGTTATTGTTTTCTATACCCACCCCCCCCCCCCACTCTCCCTGGTGCTTGCTTAAAATGCTCCCCGATGGCATTCCTCAATTCTAATTCAGTTGCCGTTGGGAAGCTGGTCATCACGGCATCTGCAAAGAATAAAAAATAAGCATGATAAAAGGCTTTTTGGACATCATCGTGTTTTAGTTTAATTACATTAATTGTGACAGAGTGTCTTTCTATATTTCTTTGATAATAGGTCTCGGTAATATAGCGCTGACATATATACTGATTTGGAAAATGTTTATATCAACACAGACTGATGTCATAAAGGTGATGTATGATTTTAATGATTTAATATATTTTCTTTAAGTCATTAGCTCTGGGAGCAATGTTTACATGCAAACACACGTACATACCTGCAATGACCTTGAACAGAGCGGTCTTCTCAAAAGCTGCCTTCTGCAGCGTACCACCCCCCTTCATATTAAATTTGGTCATGAGGCTGTTTTGCAAAACCCTAAAACAAAAAAAAAGGTTAACAATTGGTAACAAATACAAACATGACAAATTGTTTATTTTTTTGGAAATACTTTTACAATATTACAATACTTTGTTGTGAAAACATGGAATAATTATTGAGTATGGTCACCACAATGATTGATTAATGTTGCATGTTTTGAAGGCTTTACCTGTCCAGCATCCTTCTGGTACAGTCTTTAACATTTCTGCCACCGACTTTGCACAGTTTGGACACCTGAGTAACAAATGTCAATGTCAGGCAGATAGAAATTTATGCTTCAGTGCACAAGTGTGCACCGACCTTAAATGTTAATGACCATTGAGCTGCAAGTTTTCCATCATTAACCCTATAAAACTCTTTATTCCAGCAGATTGCTGGCCCACACTGAGAAATAGTTTTTCCCCCTGTAGGTCCCCCCACAATCGGTGTCTGCCTCAATACTGTCTGCCAAAATTTAACTCTGTGGTAGTAACTAAAAAGTAGTCACGTAAACATTTAAACCTCAACGGTACATCAACAGCACTATTCTAATACACACAGATACTTTTTGTAATCGCTAATTTTATATTGACAATTTAAATTTGAATTTTTTTAACACTGTAATATGCAATTATTTTGGAAGTTTCAAAGTTTGTTATGGTACTTCGTCACAAAACAGTCTATTCTATTAGATCTATCTCTGTATGCAACAAGCCATTGCACTGTCACACTTTCAATATAACAGATTAAATTATTTTTGGACTAATTTTTGGGTCTGAAGTGGTACTAGAAACCGGGTCTTCCTGCTGAGAGCATAACCTAACTACCTCTAGACCACTGTTGACCCACGTGCAGAGGAAGAAAGAACCAGGAGGCTTAAACTCTTCACACTTAGGCACGCTTTACTTGGCATTACAAACAAACTAACATACAAACAAAAGGCAAAATCACAGAGCAACTAAAACAAAGGTGTCAAATGCAAGAACTCAGGTACTCCATACAATGGGTAGGCTCAAGACTGAACGAGAAATAAAGCACTGGCCAAACTTAAATAGACAAACATCAGGTGATGCAAATTATAACTAACGAGCCTCGGTAATAGTTCATGGTTGGTGCAACCTAGTGGTTGGGAGAGTCGTTGTAGGGTAGAAGTGATGCAGCGCCACCTGGTGGTTGGGAGAGTCATTGCAGACAGATCCTTACAGGAGGCCCTCTCTCAGGGACGGCTCCTGACGTTCCTTCAATCATGGCTGGGGCCTAGAACGGTGGAAGTCTTTTATAAGGTCCGGATCGAGAATGTCTCCTGCTGGAACCCAGCACCTCTCCTCTGGGCCATAACCCTCCCAGTCCACTAGGTATTGGACCTTGCCCCGGACTCGGCGTACATCAAGCAGTCGACGGACGGAGTATGCTGGTTTCCCACCAATGAGCTGGGGTAGGGGGGGTTTCTTTGCTGTGGATGAAGGAGAGCAGACAAAAGGCAAAATCACAGAGCAACTAAAACAAAGGTGTCAAATGCAAGAACTCAGGTACTCCATACAATGGGTAGGCTCAAGACTGAACGAGAAATAAAGCACTGGCCAAACTTAAATAGACAAACATCAGGTGATGCAAATTATAACTAACGAGCCTCGGTAATAGTTCATGGTTGGTGCAACCTAGTGGTTGGGAGAGTCGTTGTAGGGTAGAAGTGATGCAGCGCCACCTGGTGGTTGGGAGAGTCATTGCAGACAGATCCTTACAGCTTTAGTGAGGGCATGTTGTTGATGTTGTTTTACCATTGCTGCCCGGGTCTCCATACTCTCCAGCTGCCTTTCCAAGCACTGGAAATCCTCCATAGAGGCCAATGCAGACAGTTGGACTCCAGTGTCTGTTTGAACCCTTTGGCCAACTCTTTTTAATTCTTCTTTTATTTCAACCAGAAGTGTTAGCACCTTTCTTTGAAACCCTAAATGCAACAAAGGCAGTGTTACTGTCAAATAATTAAAAAAGTATCACAACACTCAAATACTTACATAACAAAAACTTAACATGACAAAATGAGCATGTATGTATGTGTGTGTGCGTGCGTGCGTGTATATACATACATACATATACACTAATAACTCTGTATTAGTACTTACTTTTGTCAGACATTGGGAAATTGTCATGTTGGTCTATAGAAAAGAAATAAGAAAACGTAACACAAAAGCAATTTCTAAAAACTGAATGATGCCAAACAAAATCGGCAATGTACTTTTGCTGGATCATGATTTTTCATCCATTTTCACATAGTAACTTTTTAAAAATTAATGGATATTTGATTGATTGTGCAAATTGCTACAAATGTATAGTTATTTTGTGTAATCTACCATCAGAATTGTGTAGCACATTTCTTACTTCTTATATATTGAAAACATATCAATAACTAGAAACACTGTCCAGATGTTCAGTGTTGTTTATTAAAAAAGTAAAAAGTTAAACAAACAAAAGGTCCTTCTGTTATTTAGAGTGATAATCTTAACAGGCATAACATATATTCATACCAACCTCGAGGATTTCTGCGTTGAGGTGTCCTGGCTGAACGGCTTTGAGACCCAGCAGCTGTAATGAAGTATGAAGGCATTTGTATTTACAATACTCACACATCAGCAGCTGAAAACAGTTGCAAAACAAGACCATGCTAACCTTCAGGAATTCTGCGTTGAGGAGTCCCAGCAGCTGTAATAAAGTATGAAGGCATTTGTATTTACAATACTCACACATCAGCAGCTGAAAACAGTGGCAAAACAAGACCATGCAAACCTTCAGGAATTCTGCGTTGAGGAGTCCTGGCTGAACAGCTTAGAGTCCCAGCAGCTGTAATAAAGTATGAAGGCATTTGTATTTACAATACTCACACATCAGCAGCTGAAAACAGTGGCAAAACAAGACCATGCTAACCTTCAGGAATTCTGCGTTGAGGAGTCCCAGCAGCTGTAATAAAGTATGAAGGCATTTGTATTTACAATACTCATACATCAGCAGCTGAAAACAGTGGCAAAACAAGACCATGCTAACCTTCAGGAATTCTGCGTTGAGGAGTCCCAGCAGCTGTAATAAAGTATGAAGGCATTTGTATTTACAATACTCACACATCAGCAGCTGAAAACAGTGGCAAAACAAGACCATGCTAACCTTCAGGAATTCTGCGTTGAGGAGTCCTGGCTGAACAGCGAAGAGTCCCAGCAGCTGTAATAAAGTATGAAGGCATTTGTATTTACAATACTCACACATCAGCAGCTGAAAACAGTGGCAAAACAAGACCATGCTAACCTTCAGGAATTCTGCGTTGAGGAGTCCCAGCAGCTGTAATAAAGTATGAAGGCATTTGTATTTACAATACTCACACATCAGCAGCTGAAAACAGTGGCAAAACAAGACCATGCTAACCTTCAGGAATTCTGCGTTGAGGAGTCCCAGCAGCTGTAATAAAGTATGAAGGCATTTGTATTTACAATACTCACACATCAGCAGCTGAAAACAGTGGCAAAACAAGACCATGCTAACCTTCAGGAATTCTGCGTTGAGGAGTCCCAGCAGCTGTAATAAAGTATGAAGGCATTTGTATTTACAATACTCACACATCAGCAGCTGAAAACAGTGGCAAAACAAGACCATGCAAACCTTCAGGAATTCTGCGTTGAGGAGTCCTGGCTGAACAGCTTAGAGTCCCAGCAGCTGTAATAAAGTATGAAGGCATTTGTATTTACAATACTCACACATCAGCAGCTGAAAACAGTGGCAAAACAAGACCATGCAAACCTTCAGGAATTCTGCGTTGAGGAGTCCCAGCAGCTGTAATAAAGTATGAAGGCATTTGTATTTACAATACTCATACATCAGCAGCTGAAAACAGTGGCAAAACAAGACCATGCTAACCTTCAGGAATTCTGCGTTGAGGAGTCCCAGCAGCTGTAATAAAGTATGAAGGCATTTGTATTTACAATACTCACACATCAGCAGCTGAAAACAGTGGCAAAACAAGACCATGCTAACCTTCAGGAATTCTGCGTTGAGGAGTCCTGGCTGAACAGCTTAGAGTCCCAGCAGCTGTAATAAAGTATGAAGGCATTTGTATTTACAATACTCATACATCAGCAGCTGAAAACAGTGGCAAAACAAGACCATGCTAACCTTCAGGAATTCTGCGTTGAGGAGTCCCAGCAGCTGTAATAAAGTATGAAGGCATTTGTATTTACAATACTCACACATCAGCAGCTGAAAACAGTGGCAAAACAAGACCATGCTAACCTTCAGGAATTCTGCGTTGAGGAGTCCTGGCTGAACAGCGAAGAGTCCCAGCAGCTGTAATAAAGTATGAAGGCATTTGTATTTACAATACTCACACATCAGCAGCTGAAAACAGTGGCAAAACAAGACCATGCTAACCTTCAGGAATTCTGCGTTGAGGAGTCCCAGCAGCTGTAATAAAGTATGAAGGCATTTGTATTTACAATACTCACACATCAGCAGCTGAAAACAGTGGCAAAACAAGACCATGCTAACCTTCAGGAATTCTGCGTTGAGGAGTCCCAGCAGCTGTAATAAAGTATGAAGGCATTTGTATTTACAATACTCACACATCAGCAGCTGAAAACAGTGGCAAAACAAGACCATGCTAACCTTCAGGAATTCTGCGTTGAGGTGTCCTGGCTGAACAGCTTAGAGTCCCAGCAGCTGTAATAAAGTATGAAGGCATTTGTATTTACAATACTCACACATCAGCAGCTGAAAACAGTGGCAAAACAAGACCATGCTAACCTTCAGGAATTCTGCGTTGAGGAGTCCTGGCTGAACAGCGAAGAGTCCCAGCAGCTGTAATAAAGTATGAAGGCATTTGTATTTACAATACTCACACATCAGCAGCTGAAAACAGTGGCAAAACAAGACCATGCTAACCTTCAGGAATTCTGCGTTGAGGAGTCCTGGCTGAACAGCGAAGAGTCCCAGCAGCTGTAATAAAGTATGAAGGCATTTGTATTTACAATACTCACACATCAGCAGCTGAAAACAGTGGCAAAACAAGACCATGCTAACCTTCAGGAATTCTGCGTTGAGGAGTCCCAGCAGCTGTAATAAAGTATGAAGGCATTTGTATTTACAATACTCACACATCAGCAGCTGAAAACAGTGGCAAAACAAGACCATGCTAACCTTCAGGAATTCTGCGTTGAGGAGTCCCAGCAGCTGTAATAAAGTATGAAGGCATTTGTATTTACAATACTCACACATCAGCAGCTGAAAACAGTGGCAAAACAAGACCATGCAAACCTTCAGGAATTCTGCGTTGAGGAGTCCTGGCTGAACAGCTTAGAGTCCCAGCAGCTGTAATAAAGTATGAAGGCATTTGTATTTACAATACTCACACATCAGCAGCTGAAAACAGTGGCAAAACAAGACCATGCAAACCTTCAGGAATTCTGCGTTGAGGAGTCCCAGCAGCTGTAATAAAGTATGAAGGCATTTGTATTTACAATACTCATACATCAGCAGCTGAAAACAGTGGCAAAACAAGACCATGCTAACCTTCAGGAATTCTGCGTTGAGGAGTCCCAGCAGCTGTAATAAAGTATGAAGGCATTTGTATTTACAATACTCACACATCAGCAGCTGAAAACAGTGGCAAAACAAGACCATGCTAACCTTCAGGAATTCTGCGTTGAGGAGTCCTGGCTGAACAGCTTAGAGTCCCAGCAGCTGTAATAAAGTATGAAGGCATTTGTATTTACAATACTCATACATCAGCAGCTGAAAACAGTGGCAAAACAAGACCATGCTAACCTTCAGGAATTCTGCGTTGAGGAGTCCCAGCAGCTGTAATAAAGTATGAAGGCATTTGTATTTACAATACTCACACATCAGCAGCTGAAAACAGTGGCAAAACAAGACCATGCTAACCTTCAGGAATTCTGCGTTGAGGAGTCCTGGCTGAACAGCGAAGAGTCCCAGCAGCTGTAATAAAGTATGAAGGCATTTGTATTTACAATACTCACACATCAGCAGCTGAAAACAGTGGCAAAACAAGACCATGCTAACCTTCAGGAATTCTGCGTTGAGGAGTCCCAGCAGCTGTAATAAAGTATGAAGGCATTTGTATTTACAATACTCACACATCAGCAGCTGAAAACAGTGGCAAAACAAGACCATGCTAACCTTCAGGAATTCTGCGTTGAGGAGTCCCAGCAGCTGTAATAAAGTATGAAGGCATTTGTATTTACAATACTCACACATCAGCAGCTGAAAACAGTGGCAAAACAAGACCATGCTAACCTTCAGGAATTCTGCGTTGAGGAGTCCCAGCAGCTGTAATAAAGTATGAAGGCATTTGTATTTACAATACTCACACATCAGCAGCTGAAAACAGTGGCAAAACAAGACCATGCTAACCTTCAGGAATTCTGCGTTGAGGTGTCCTGGCTGAACAGCTTAGAGTCCCAGCAGCTGTAATAAAGTATGAAGGCATTTGTATTTACAATACTCACACATCAGCAGCTGAAAACAGTGGCAAAACAAGACCATGCAAACCTTCAGGAATTCTGCGTTGAGGAGTCCTGGCTGAACAGCGAAGAGTCCCAGCAGCTGTAATAAAGTATGAAGGCATTTGTATTTACAATACTCACACATCAGCAGCTGAAAACAGTGGCAAAACAAGACCATGCTAACCTTCAGGAATTCTGCGTTGAGGAGTCCTGGCTGAACAGCGAAGAGTCCCAGCAGCTGTAATAAAGTATGAAGGCATTTGTATTTACAATACTCACACATCAGCAGCTGAAAACAGTGGCAAAACAAGACCATGCTAACCTTCAGGAATTCTGCGTTGAGGAGTCCCAGCAGCTGTAATAAAGTATGAAGGCATTTGTATTTACAATACTCACACATCAGCAGCTGAAAACAGTGGCAAAACAAGACCATGCTAACCTTCAGGAATTCTGCGTTGAGGAGTCCCAGCAGCTGTAATAAAGTATGAAGGCATTTGTATTTACAATACTCACACATCAGCAGCTGAAAACAGTGGCAAAACAAGACCATGCTAACCTTCAGGAATTCTGCGTTGAGGAGTCCTGGCTGAACGGCGTTGACTCCCAGCAGCTGTTATGATATTGGAAAATATTACTAGTGGACTTCAACACCAAAATAAATCTTTGGTATGCCGAGTTCTAACCTATCTATTTAGTTGTCCATTACATTACCTGGGGTAGAGGTGCAAGTTGGTAAATGTAAAAATTTACTCCTGATTGTCTGTTTTTTCCCTGAAAAAAAAAAAATCATATTTGGATGACATAAAATCATTACTGTCTGGATGCATATTGCTTTCACCACAGAATAAATAAACACTATGTTTCCATAATTTAATGAAAAATTATTACTTAAATAATACTTATTATTTTCTGAACTGAAAGCAGTATGCCATGACCTGATCAATGGTATTTGGCCAAAAACATAAATAAATGTAATCACATCTTACTTTTGGGTGTTTCAATTCTTGTGGACTCTGGAGATTCTGGAGTGCCTTTAGAAAATGGTAAAGCAACATTTATAAAAAAAATAATAAACGATTGCATATAAAGACAAGTTTACAGCAGCAACATATGAAAAACATATGTGATGCTGGGCTAGTCTGAAAATGTCTGGGGTGTTGCACTAGTGTTTAGTTGAGTTCTTTGTGAGGACTTTATGAACACTGATTAATTGTAATACTTGTTTCAAGGATTGGAGAGAGAAGCGGCTGTGGTGTCTGTTGAGTACCTATAAAAGAAAAACAAATTAAGTACAAATATAGCTTCATAGTGTCATTGTACCCAAAGAGCACCTTTGAAATCATGTACAGCAATCTGTTGCATTACATCATTGTCTTTATATATGAAATACATGGATCATTTTATGTTGCTAACAATGTGTTTCACCACCTGTAGGTCTTGGGTATACTGCCAAAAATAAAAAGTAAAACAGAAACAGTAAGACCTTATCTGTGACTTCTCACCAAGTATATATTTTACACTTGACATTGGATGAGTTGATAAATGATTGAAAGTTGGTTGAGTGCAGCATACAAGTACTACACTGACCAGAAAAGCATCTGGTGTCAAACTGACTTTACATTTTGTTATAAGATGCTAAGGTCTACATTCTATGTCCTACTTGTTGGTGAAGACATGTGGGTGTCATCCAGTGGAGTCATCCGAGTTCCCTTATGAAAGATTTCAATAAATTAATGGTTTATAAAAATACACTACGTACACGAGGTCGTGGTTTGCATAACAAGCAGGTTTAAAGTTGAATACAATGTCAAAGTAAAGATAATGTGAATCCATTATGTGTTTGTATTTGCAATAAGTGTACTTACTAGGCTTACGGGTAGGTGGTGTTGTGAAAAGGTCCTCAGAAAAGTTTCCAGCTAGAAATTAAAAACACAGAAACTTTTTATAATTACAAGGCAATGGATTTAACCGGCAATGTTCCACCAGTTGTTCTTTAAGGCTATAAATTACATAAAGTATTTAATGAAATAGTACTCAAAAGGCCAGCATTCATAACTTTGTTTACAAATATAAATTAACTCATACATTTTTGAATGGTTCCACCTCCTCTGCTTATTCGCATTGATATGTTTTGCTACATTTTTCTTTTTAATATGATATTGCATGTACCTGTGGCAGCTCTGGAGGCTGTACTGTATTTGTTGGGTGGCACCGGGAAAGTACAAACTATAATATGAAAGAAATGTTGTAAAAGCATGACATAATGTACATGCTCCGTAAAAAATATAGATTCCATCTAAAACATAATATTTTTTTAAGTAATCGTATCCAATGCACAATCATCCAGTGGAACAGTCACAGTTTTCTGATGGACAAACAAGACAGAACATTGACTGTTAGAGGTCATGGAATATGTTACCATTCCTCCTATAAAATGTAATAAATGAGGAGGTTACAATAGCCTAGTTGAAGATTTAAAAGCATATGAATCATATGAATAAATGGTTTTACAGAAAAATAAACAACTACCTTTGCGTTTTTTTGGTGGTGCTGGTGGTGGTGGGGGTGATGGCAGCAAGGAGCTCATGTCTAAAAAAAAACTTGGCCATGTTATTATAAAATCCCTTGAAATTTTAACATGCAGCAACATAGAAAAGTGAAAATAGTACTTACCTTGGACATAGTCTTCATAATTCTTTTGTTTAGGCGCACGCCTTAGTCCTTGAGACATATTGGCCTGTGTATCGGACAAATAATAAAAATGTGTTAAATGATCTTTACTCAGAGAAAAACAAATGACAATCCACAAATCAAATACAAAATTGACAATTTTATTTTTACATTGCCCATACATGTGATGATATATGAAGTGACGTCATCAATATTCTCACCCAGGGAGGTTAACCAAAAAAAAAAACTGGAGCAAGCTTCAGTTATCCCTTAAAGACATGGAGGAGAGGGAATATGGCAAATCCCTGTGCATGTGGTAAACACACAGCCTTCCTATGCAAATCCTTTGCCTTCAAAAGTTTCCTCTTCATTCTGCTGAGGTCACTGTCCAGCACATATATGATGTTTATCAGATTTGACTCACACGGTAGATCAAATAGCAGACTTGTGTTCTCCGGATCAATAACATCCACCACCAACATTCCATTTTGCCGTTTTTCCCTCACAAACCCAAATTGTTCAGACTGTAACATAAAGCAGAGATTTGGTGCCTTGGTCGATATGGTGTACATTTTGCGCCTCCTTTGCTTCATGTGTTCCTGTGCGTTTGCCTTTTCTGCTAGTCTTTTTGTGACTTGAGCAACTGGATTTCTGCTATTTCTCACCAGTTTTTTTATGGACTGCAGGTGGTTCTCAAATGGAAAGCAGGACAACTCATTCAAAGAGCACTTAAAGTTCAAAACATCATCAGCAATGTGTTTGATGGAGTGGATGTTGTACGTTGGGAAAGTTTCTCCATATAGTTCAGAACTGGTATCCACAAAATGTTTAAGCAGGTTTTGGGAATAATCCAGGAAGTGTCCTCTTCTGGCATCATTATTGTCCAAGAGAATAGACACTCCAATTTTTAAAGACAGGAAGTGATGATAATGGTCCTGAGACAGAACATCATGCAACACAAGTGGTCCTGTATACAGCAGAAATTGCCGTAATTCGGTTGCTTTCCAGCGATCAAGTTCAGCCAGAGATCTTGGCTGCCTGGCAAACTCGGCCGGCATCAAACCGTTCAATTGTACCAACTTCTGGCTTATTTGTTCAGCCTGTCCTTTTTTCAACCTGCAAATAACTGGGCCTCGCAATAAGAAGTGAAGTATTCTTTTGACAGCTCCAAGAAAAATTAGGTGCATGTGGTCAAGAGGAAACTGTGTGACACAATTGATTCCCAGTTCGGCTAGAGGTGTAGGTTTCTTTTGATGGTCTGGATACTGCAACTGCTTAAATTTGTCATCCGTGATTTTCTCACAAGACACTTTATTTAAGTGGACAACCCTTCCCTCAACTGATGTGGCTACTGACAGACAACGCTCACATCCATGCAAGGCATTATGGCTTTTGATGCACTTTAGAAATGCTCTAGCTGGAGCATCACATACAAAAGCTCGCACTGTTACTTTGTGCACATTGGTTTTGTGTTGGACACCCTGTTGCATAAGCACCTGCAGTTCTGCTATTAAATCACAAAGATATTCATGAACAGGCTCAGGTTTGCTATTGCCATAATACAGAGCAACCAGAAATGGATCAGATTCATCAAATTTGGCAAGAATAGGCCAAAAGTGTGTTCTACTGGATTTGAATATTGGCAGTCCGTCTATATTGATGATAATGTCTATACTGCCTGTGAATGATGGTTTCAAGGAAAGATAATGTAGAATTCCCGGCTCCAAACCATAGTATGTGTACTGGCCCCCACATACATTCTTGATTTCAAAACCTGAAGGGGTTGCCAGCAGTGTTCTACTGTCTTTTGGAAGAGTATGTCCATGTGTTCTCAATATTCCAAGCAGCTTATTCAACGCAGCGTGTGTCTGACCTGTTGTTGTTGCCCATTTAGCCAAATCTTTGTGTAAAGATGGTGTGTCATCAGAATCTGAAGAATCAAGCTCTGTATTAGAGTCACTAGAATCAGCATTTTCCTTGTATCCGTAGTCTGAATCATGTACTACCGAACAATCAGCAGTTGATGGACCCTCTTCTGCATCTATTTCCGAAGCCAGACCCTCCTCATACAAATGTTCTTGTTCTTGTGTGGATGAACCCTCTCCAGAAACATCCCCTTGCATGGAAGGACCCTCCACAAATAAATCTTGTTGCAACTGTACATCAAATTCCGGGTAATCATCCAAGCTGCTACTCGAGGCAGCAAGTACATCAACTCTGTCTCTCAGTCGACGCCATTCTCTTAGGTATTTGGGATCCATTACTGTTAAATATGATAATAAATTTTACATTACAACTGATTATGAATGTTAGTCTGTAGGACATGTCTGCCTACTAACATCATATGATTTGAAATCAAATAAACTTTACATTTGAAATTGTAATGATGTTAGTAAACAGTTTCACATAAAAAAATCCCCTCAATTTTAAGCCAGTCTCTTCCACTGAGCCATATCGGTACTAAACAATTGTACGCACACAAAAAATAATTTGTCAACACTGTGCATAACAACAAGAAAACTGGTATAGCTACTTTTACTCCTTTGTGTGTTAAATATGGTGTTTTGTTCTGCAAATTTATTGCTGTGCTTTGTTCACTGGATAATTATCAATAAAACTTTTAGTGCATTTAAATCAAAGAACATGGATCACATCACTCCAGTTCTGAGGTATTCATACTGAATTCCTGTCTTTAAAAAGCATGTACTTCAACGTAATTGCTAAATTCAACGCTAGATTTATAAAGCACTGAAAGTTTTAGGGCCTCTTAGCTCTGCTTTCAGTCCGCAGTGACAAAACTATATTTGGTGAATAAGAATTCAGTTTTTATATAGAACAAACAGCCAGAAGCCGAAAGTTTTTTCTATGTGTACATTGCACTTATTACAGGGTGCATAAAGTTGACTGGTACAAACATTTTATTACTTCCACGGTTGATATAAAATAATTTAGACCATGTATCTTGGTGATTGCCATCGGGATATGAAGAGATTTCCAACCAACATTACACAAAGTGCTTTTGAACCAAATCCCTTGCTTTGAGATAACCACTAAATGGCATACTCTAGCCCTGCTATCTGCTAAAATTTCACGATCCCTACAAAATATCAAATGTAGAATGGAAACATGACAAAGAGATAACACAGAAACTTACTTAAAATTCCTTTTGCCGTCTGTTGATCGCGTTGATTAGCTTCTACACCTGTGGCTTCTGCTCACGTGTTGGTTATTAAAAAAATGGCGTCGGAGGTATTGTTTATCGCGAGATCTGGCCGAATTCTCTACCAACTTCCAAGTCTCGCGTTGGCAGTGGCCATGTCTCAGTACTAGGGCAAATTGCCACCTACAGGTTGGGATATGTAATTGCATGTTTAGTTAACAAAGTAAAAAATTCTAATCGGGAAATGTAATGTGTGACAGTACAAATAATGCAAATTAAAACTTGGCCAAAATTACTTGGTTGTTATGATGTCATGCATCCCACACGCTGTACATGTAAACAATTTTAGACTAGCTGGTTCAGTATATAGGGCTATAGCCAAGTCGTTGAAATTAGACCACAGATTGCCTTCGTTTAGCCCATACACAGCCTGTCCAATTCAGGGATAAATCGTTGCTACAGATGTCACGAAATAACACTTATTGTTTAGATATTATTGATAATGCTAACATGACGGGAAACATTTCGCCCAAGGGCTAAAAGCAGGCTACACGTAGCCCGTCCAATTTAGTGCTAAAACGTGGCTACATATAGACCATGTCAAGAAACACTTGTATTTGTGTAGATGTTGAGACGGCGAACATGAAGGGATATGAACCATGCACTTCCTGTTAATCAGCTGCCTGGACAAAACCTATAGTGCCTCAGTTTGGACTATGTGTGGGCTACAAATAGCTGCTCTGACGACGAGCAAAATAGCGTATACGCTCAGGCTATTGAACATGTCAAAGAAATTAAACCAAATACCTTATAAACGCTGTTCATTTTGCTTACATGATGTAATATCATATATCTCACAAGTTATTTAGCCAAAAACGACTTTAAACAAAATTCTAGGTTCTTTGGGCTAGAAGTGGGTTACACATAACCGGACTACATCTGGTCTATAGTTAACCGAGACGTTGAAATGACGGCTATTGCTTGCTGGTTTGTTGCAGGTGCTTATAGACGTGTAGTGCAGTCTTGGAGAAGACTTACTGATGACTGGCAAGAATCCAACTTAAGTAGCCAACTGAGTAATTCCATGTGGAGAGATGAGACCAAGACTATGTGTGTGTGTGTGTGTCTGTGTGTGTGTGTGTGTGTGTGTGTGTGTGTGTGTGTGTCTGTGTGCGTGTGTGTGTGTGTGTGTGTGTGTGTCTGTGTGTGTGTGTGTGTGTGTCTGTGTGTGTGTGTCTGTGTGTGTGTGTAAGTGTGTGTGTGTAAGTGTGTGTGTGTGTGTGTGTCTGTGGGTGTGTGTGTGTGTCTGTGTGTGTGTGTGTGTGTGTCTGTGTGTGTGTGTGTGTGTGTGTGTGTAAGTGTGTGTGTGTCTGTGTGTGTGTGTCTGTGTAAGTGTGTGTGTGTGTGTGTCTGTGTGTGTGTGTCTGTGTGCGTGTGTGTGTGTGTCTGTGTGTGTGTGTGTGTGTGTGTCTGTGGGTGTGTGTGTGTGTGTGTGTGTGTCTGTGTGTGTGTGTGTGTGTGTGTGTGTGTGTGTGTGTGTCTGTGTAAGTAAGTGTGTGTGTGTGTGTGTGTGTGTGTGTGTCTGTGTGCGTGTGTCTGTGTAAGTGTGTGTGTGTGTGTCTGTGTGCGTGTGTCTGTGTAAGTGTGTGTGTGTGTGTCTGTGTGTGTGTGTGTGTCTGTGGGTGTGTGTGTGTGTGTGTGTGTGTGTGTGTGTGTGTCTGTGTGTGTGTGTGTGTGTGTGTGTGTGTGTGTGTCTGTGTGTGTGTGTGTGTGTGTGTCTGTGTGTGTGTGTGTGTGTGTGTGTGTGTAAGTGTGTGTGTGTGTGTGTGTGTGTGTGTGTGTCTGTGTAAGTGTGTGTGTGTGTGTGTGTGTGTCTGTGTGCGTGTGTGTGTGTGTCTGTGTGTGTGTGTGTGTGTGCGTGTGTGTGTGTGTCTGTGGGTGTGTGTGTGTGTGTGTGTCTGTGTCTGTGTGTGTGTGTGTGTGTGTGTGTCTGTGTAAGTAAGTGTGTGTGTGTGTGTGTGTGTGTGTGTCTGTGTGCGTGTGTCTGTGTAAGTGTGTGTGTGTGTGTCTGTGTGTGTGTGTGTGTGTGTGTGTGTCTGTGGGTGTGTGTGTGTGTGTGTCTGTGTGTGTGTGTCTGTGTGTGTGTCTGTGTGTGTGTGTGTGTGTGTGTGTGTGTGTGTCTGTGTGTGTGTGTGTGTGTGTGTCTGTGTGTGTGTGTGTGTGTGTGTGTCTGTGTGTGTGTGTGTGTGTGTGTGTAAGTGTGTGTGTGTCTGTGTAAGTGTGTGTGTGTGTCTGTGTGCGTGTGTCTGTGTGCGTGTGTGTGTGTGTCTGTGTGTGTGTGTGTGTGTGCGTGTGTGTGTGTGTCTGTGGGTGTGTGTGTGTGTGTGTGTCTGTGTCTGTGTGTGTGTGTGTGTGTGTGTGTCTGTGTAAGTAAGTGTGTGTGTGTGTGTGTGTGTGTGTGTGTCTGTGTGCGTGTGTCTGTGTAAGTGTGTGTGTGTGTGTCTGTGTGTGTGTGTGTGTGTGTGTCTGTGGGTGTGTGTGTGTGTGTGTCTGTGTGTGTGTGTCTGTGTGTGTGTGTGTGTGTGTGTGTGTGTGTGTGTGTGTGTGTGTGTGTGTGTGTGTGTGTGTGTGTGTGTGTGTCTGTGTGTGTGTGTGTGAGTCTGTGGGTGTGTGTGTGTGTGTGTGTGTGTGTGTGTGTCTGTGTGCGTGTCTGTGTGCTTTTCCTTATATCTGGTGCCATACAGTGAACAAATTAATAACAACCACTGCTAATAATAAATAATATTGTTCATGACTTTGGTGTGCAGTTATTAAAAAATGAAACAGTGAAAGAAGCTAAAAATCACCACAAGGGTACTTGGGGAGACATAGAACAAGAATCTGGTGGAATTTCCAGAAAACAATTTGATTTGATATTTTTATTATTTTTTTAAATGTCTGTATGAGGGACCAATTTTTTGAAACGGGTAAACAGGATGAAAACTTCATATAAAATCCTCCATTGTGTATAATTGAATACAATGTTTTTAATGTCATTTGATACGGAACATGATTCTGAATCAAAATAAAACTTTCCCACTAAATGATTATCTTATAGAATAATTTTTATTAAGTTGAACACACTTGTTAAGCCTGACATCACACCATATATATATATATATTGTTTTTAACAATTATTTGTATACAAAACAACATGGCATTACAAAATGTAATAGAAAATACAGTACATGTGCATAAAATAAATACAATTATAATAAAACCATAACCAAACAAAAATATATTTTTTAATAAATATAAAATAAACAAATTATAAATAATTAAACAAGGGGCTATGGTTTTTCTTGTAAGTCATATTCTAGAATACGTCGTACCATATATAAAAGGCCATATGCCGGTTCCAGATCCAAATGATCTGATTGCACAGGCAAACCAAAAAAAATGGGAATATACACTTAATGTTTGCTGTAAAAGCACGATCATAACCTCTATCACCATAACGACATGTCCAGACAGCGGTTACTTTTCACAATTAGACTTTTCAAGAGGATCACTACCGTACAACCCTGTGTAGACGCGCAATGTACTTTTGAGCGTAGATAGCGTGACCGCACTTATCCGAACCGCAGATGGCATGACTCCAGTAAATCAACAGAGATGGACAGGAAAAAGGTCAAAGTCATCAGGTGCACAATTAAGAAAAAAAAGAAAAGAAGAAGAGCAAAAGATAAAGGTTTGCAACTATAATGTTCTCTCTGTGATATGATTACTGTATCCATGTTGTCATCTGAAGGGCTTATGTTAACTGTAGGTTTAATAATTCTCACGTTTGTTAGCCTTTTTGCTATGATGCTTGCTATGCTTATACAAAACATTTGGTTTTAAGTCAACAAACAAGTCAATAATTTCACCATAATATTGTGCTTTGCAACAAAACTGTTACAAGTTCAGTTATTATTTTTACTGATTTCCATCAGTTGGGTTAACGTTAGGCCCTTTAATGAGCAAAAATCATTTTCAAATCTGTAGGTAGTTTCAAAGACGAACATAACCTTTGCTATTTATTTGCTTCATGACACATGTCATGAATATGAAGGAGGTTTTATGCATTGTTACGTCCTATGATGTTATTTGCCTTGGGTCGATGTTTTTTTTTCCTCCTCCCTCCTTTTATCTCTCTTTCGCTCTTACTGGGACGATACGGCCACCTGATTGGCTAATCCATCTGTCAATCATCGGGATGCTCGGTGATGATACATCACGGCTCCACCAATGAGGGCGCGCGATGTGACCTATAAGAGCGCACCTGTGTTGGCTTTCTGTTATCGTTCTGTAATGCACTTTTGCCCTGTGCTGTTGTGAAATCTAGTGTTCATTGAGAACTTTGAAAGACAGGCTCACTCTGGCCTTTTCTCTGTGAGTTGTTTCTGTTTTGGTCATTGGACCTGTGATTAAACGGGGAAGAGAAAAGAACCGGTGAGATATCAGGTGATCTACATTTGCCACACTGAGTTATCAACTGTGTATAGAACATTAGTTTAGCTAAAGTAAATTGTTACTGTCCTGGAATTTTCTTATTCCTTAAACTAGGTGAGTCAGCCCAGACAAATGGAACACACAGAGAGGCATGACGTTTCTTTGCAAATCATTTTAGTGTCGAGCAATGCGCATGGTGCAGAGAGAAGGAGCCTCTTCTCTGCCCAACAAATATATACACTCACCTAAAGGATTATTAGGAACACCGGTTCAATTTCTCATTAATGCAATTATCTAATCAGCCAATCACATGGCAGTTGCTTCAATGCATTTAGGGGTGTGGTCCTGGTCAAGACAATCTCCCGAACTCCAAACTGAATGTCAGAATGGGAAAGAAATGTGATTTAAGCAATTTTGAGCGTGGCATGGTTGTTGGTGCCAGACAGGCCAGACTGAGTATTTCACAATCTGCTCAGTTACTGGGATTCTCACCATTTCTAGGGTTTACAAAGAATGGTGTGAAAAGGGAAAAACATCCAGTATGCGGCAGTCCTGTGTGCGAAAATGCCTTGTTGATGCTAGAGGTCAGAGGAGAATGGGCCGACTGATTCAAGCTGATAGAAGAGCAACTTTGACTGAAATTGTAAGGATCTACCACGAGATTGCTCCTTACCTCCGGACCAGCAGGGGGCGATCTACTCTGGATCCAACCTCAACACCGCCCTAATCAAGCCTGATGCGCTACACCTGAACTTAAAAGGTACCAAAAACAATATTCCAAAACAATAGACCACTTCAATATAGCTAGGTGCAAACAATGGGTAACATAGGCTCAAGACTGAACAAAGGGTAGATAACATGAGTCCCTTTAAATAGGGTTGTTTTTCAAGTAAACTCTATTTAGTCTAAAAGACTCTTGACTCGTTTGCTGACTCTGCTCTTGGATTCATGAAAGAAATCTATCATCTAGGGTTGAACTCTTACAGAAATATCCACTCGTTACAACCGGGGTATGCAGCAAAGCATTTGTGAAGCCACAACACGCACAACCTTGAGGTGGATGGGCTACAACAGCAGAAGACCCCACCGGGTACCACTCATCTCCACTACAAATAGGAAAAAGAGGCTACAATTTGCACGAGCTCACCAAAATTGGACCGTTGAAAACTGGAAAAATGTTGCCTGGTCTGATGAGTCTCGATTTCTGTTGAGACATTCAGATGGTGGAGTTTTTCGTAAACAGAATGAGAACATGGATCCATCATGCCTTGTTACCACTGTGCAGGCTGGTGGTGGTGGTTTAATGGTGTGGGGGATGTTTACTTAGCACTTTAGGCCCCTTAGTGCCAATTGGGCATCGTTTAAATGCCACGGCCTACCTGAGCATTGTTTCTGACCATGTCCATCCCTTTATGACCACCATGTACCCATCCTCTGATGGCTACTTCCAGCAGGATAATGCACCATGTCACAAAGCTCGAATCATTTCAAATTGGTTTCTTGAACCAGACAATGAGTTCACTGTACTAAAATGGCCTCCACAGTCACCAGATCTCAACCCAATAGATCATCTTTGGGATGTGCTGGAACGGGAGCTTCGTGCCCTGGATGTGCATCCCACAAATCTCCATCAACTGCAAGATGCTATCCTATCAATATGGGCCAACATTTCTAAAGAATGCTTTCAGCACCTTGTTGAATCAATCCCATGTAGAATTAAGGCAGTTCTGAATGCGAAAGGGGGTCAAAAACAGTATTAGTATGGTGTTCCTAATTATCCTATAGGTGAGTGTAAAAGTGCAGTCAAGATATAGACATTAGTATTGCAGCACGAAGCAAAAATGGCGGACACCCCGTCCCTTCTAATCACCAATATAAGGTGTAATTTACATAAAACAAGGGAAAAAACACAAAAATATCCACCAAACATATATTTGCTGGTTTAGTGTGCATTACCACCCGTGTTACAATGCCATTAAATGAATTAGAAAACTGAATCGCGATCACTGTTGTGAAACTGCAGAGTCATTTACCAATAAAAACTTGGCTGTTAGCACTCATGAATATTATAACACTTCAAACTTGGATTAATATTGATAGTCTCTTCGTCATTGAAACAACACTGCACAAGAATTCAATAATGACAGTTATCCTCGCAATAATTTTGTGTGTACAAACATCGGACTGGACTGATACAATCCTTATCCGGTACATGAAGAGAAAACCTTGTAGGCCGTTAAGTGTAGCAATAGCGCCACCTTCTGGAAAGGTCACGCAAGAGAACTTTATGCACTAATAATGACATGGTAAGACTTAATAACAAGGTTCAATTTGTTAACAATTACTTAATGCATTAACTTACATGAACAACACTTGTACAACATTTATTAATCTGAGTCTTTGGATTTTAAACATATATTAGTATATGCGTAAATGAACAAAGTTATATATGTTAATAAGTTAATGCATCACAAACCTACATGAAAAGTTTTTTATTAACTATGAAACTTTAATAACCAGCCTAATAGCTGTATAAGTGTGTGAGTGGCCACGCATGAAAGAACATTAAAGACAATTAAAACATCATCTGTGTCGACTTCTTGTGTTAATAAATTACAAATAATCATTTTTATATTCAGTTAATCTCATCCACCAAAGATCTATTGACGTCATTCGAGGATGGATAAGACTCCGGCTGCACAGCCGCGTGTCTTTGTTGCCTTTTTGTACTTTGTGTTTAATACATTTTCCACTAACGAATCTGCTCTTGGGTCTTCCTTCTGTCCCTGACAATAACAATCTGACACAATACTGAAAGACAAATTTGAGCAGACTGAGGGCATCTAAACACGTGCGTCTCATGTGTTAATCCTGTAATTATTTAACGGACATATAAGGAAAATTCTGTAGTTCAGCCGAACGTTGCACAACACGTGAGCATCCGGCAGTAATGTTACACGACAATCCAACGTGAAGATCGATAGAAACATTATTTTCAAAATTCATCCTCAAAACATACAAACAGACATTTAAGAACCTACATTGTGCTTAAACCATCCTACAGGACTAACATGAAACAATGAAAGTTTAATATTATAACAGAGCTACTCAACCGCGTGACTTACCCGCTACAGCAAGTAGACGAATGGAGTCCTGTTTCGGGCAAAACCGGAAGATGTTCTCTCTAACAACAAAACATACACCACCTAGTGTTTAAAACCCGAAAATATGGCTACAAAAGTAACACCAGGTTATTTTATATATTACATATCAATTATATTATTTAAAACTTTAATGAGTTATTATTATACATTTTATAATTCTGTGTGTGTAGGGGTACAGATATTATATTTTAACAAGGGAATCATAGTTGCTCTCCAAATAACAATTGATCTCTGTCAGGGATCGGGTCTAGCACTCCCTATGTTGTCTGTGTTGTCCTCTGTCTTTGTTGTGTCGGGCACGTGGAGCTGTTTTGACACCTCCCACCTGTCCGGAGTCCGCGTGATTTTCCCGCCTCAGCTCGTTTCCTCATTAATGTTTAATTTGGTTAACTCCCCTCACCTGGTCTCTCATCTCCCTTTTTCATTGCACACGACTGGCCTCCCTTTTCCCCATTAGTTTCTTTCTCTCTATATACCGTGTGTTTTCCTTTGTCCTTCATCAGACCTTTTATGTGTAGACCACAGTCTAGTCTTGCCCGAAGGATTACTTATCCAGTCTGTTCTAGTTTTTGATTTAAGTAATCATTTAGTTCACCCTGTTTTGTCCTGTCTGACTCCAGTGTTTCGTGCAGTCCTTGGTGTGAGCATCTATTGACTGTAGCTCCGTCATTACTGACTCTCTGATAGGGGTGTTTCAAGACTCTATTGTTTTCCCTATTTTTGATGTGTACTGGTCGAGCGCTCGAACCTCTTGTCATTGCTTCCTGACTATCTGGGTTTTCCGCCACAGCGGTCTTCCAAACGCTGAACATAATAAAGAGGTTGCCTGTCTGATTCTGCATCTGTTCCCTGACAGATCTCTGGGTGCTTTCGTCGTTGCCACCTGCCTGGTCTTTTTGAGGATTATATAATACGTGCGTTGTGCAAATTAAACATATAATGAAGAGAGAAGGGGTCCACGCGCACAGAACATGCATAATATAGACATCACGTCCAAAGATCTGTTCCTGCCCAAAATACACCAGAGTAACCGACCGCTCTTTTATCATTTTTACGAATAAATGTGCAGATAATATGTGATGCACAAATGCGCCTAACAAATATTGTGGCAAGGTGGCCTGGGTCAACCCATGATTCACATACATCCTTACAAACAGGATGGTTGGGATGAGGCTCCAAGCTGGCAGGGTGCGTGATGGGTGGATTCTTGGTAAGTGATGCATTTAAAGTTATGCTTTATCGAATTGTTTTATATATATATATATATATATATATATACTTTTGGCATTTAATTATTGAATAACCCTTCAGGAGACCGCGGTTATCCATTAAAGATGTGGCTTTTAACCCCCCTCACCAACCCACAACCTGACGGAGAGCGCAGATAAAAGGATGCCCATTCTTGCACTCGGTCAGTTGTAGAGCGGGTGATTGGGCAGCTGAAATGTCGGTGGCTGTTATACCGCAAGGTGTGCCGCATTGTCCTGGCCTGTGGTGTGCTGCACAATGTCGCGTTCAGGCATGGCATACCACTTAGTGAGGTGGCAGCACCGCCAGATGACCCTGACCCAGGACCAATGTCTGTGCAGCCCAACCAACAAGCTATTCAGGCCCGTCAACATGTGATTGCAACAATATAATTGGTTATCAGAGACAAAGTAAATTTTTTGACCAATTCCTTTAATGAGTGGCTTATGTCTGTGAGTGCGTCAGTGATATTTTTCATGTGACTGTTAATTTCTCTGATGGCCATAACGATTTGCTGTTGTGACAGCATGCATCAAGACGCGGCCAGACGGACGGGCATCAGCACTGGTGGGAGCACTGGAAACGCTGGGCACAGTGGGTGCTGGCTGCTCAGGCGGATTCCGAGTGCGTGCCAGTGGATGTTTTGGCTGTTACACCATTTGAGTCCAAATAAACACTGGCACATGTTAACTTTGATTTGAGTCCGTTCCATTTTTAAGGGGCACACGCATTTGCCATAAATGCAATGGATACGTAAAATCTCTGGTGTACTTTTGGTCAACTACATTGCATGCATTTGATAATGAAATAGGTACGCTATATGTACCAAAGTAAAAACAAATGAGAAATTGGTTACCTTCCTGGCAGTCCTGTAGTAAATCTGAGTCTCCCACAGCAGCAGATACCACTCCAGAGAGTAAAGTGTCATCTATAATTGAGGCAACTCTCTGCCCAAAGGGTGTAAGTCCATCGACCCCTTGACCACTGCCTGTTCTGCCCACACTTTGTCGGTGTGCAGCAGTTCTCCGTTTAATGTCCACCTTTATATCAGACCATTTCTTTTTAAGGTCATTTACAGTGCGACTTTCAGATCCCACCGCATTTACGGCTTCAGCCAAACTCTCCCACTCATATTTTTTCCTTTTGTTATTAATTCCGGAGGACAAAGTTCCTAATAAAATAATTTCTACCTCCGATAGTAGCACCTCGAATTCACTTTGCGTAAAGTTTCGTTTCTTGCCGCCAGCTTTAGCCATTTTTCTTACTGCTATCTTTTGCCAAAGTGGACTCATTACCATATTTAAATTGATTTAATTAGGGGAGGAGACTGGGTGGGGCGTTGTGCTCATGCATGTGCGCTCAATTTTACGTTAATTGGGATGTACAAAGAGAATATGCTTGGGATCCTTCGTACGCAGAGATCTAGTTTTTTTTGTCCGTACGCAATGTTTTAGTATGAATTCAACGCAAGTCTTTGTACATGAGGCCCCAGCTCATTCATAGACGGCATGATCACTATGGTTATCGATATATAGGCTCAACTGAAGCAGCTAACCGATCATCATGGGATCCCGAGGGTGTAGAATTTTGTTGTTGTTTGTGGTGTGTCTCCAATAATGTATATAATACTTGCTTAAAAATATCTAAAATGATATTCATATTATTCAGGCTATAGTTAACTCAAATAAATTCATCAGATGTGTTTGAACCTATTTTAGGAGCAGATTTTTGTGAATGCGAAGAACATAGCTTGTATTATGTGCGGATATACATGCATGTTGGAGTAATACAATTTACTAGGCTATAAAGGGGGCATACATTTTCAGAGCTGAGCATTTACCTTTTCAGCTAAAAGATCAACATGGGGCACACAGCCTATTGAAGACTGTTTTAACGCCTTAAGTCAATTTTCAAGTGAGTTTCATGTTCAGTGTTTTTAAACGAGACTGTTTGGTATGGACCCGTGTCTGAAGCGGCCGCTTGTGCAGAAACGTAGACGATGCTGAAGAAATGTTTTTGCTTCGTCAGAACTTAGGTTGTTGTGCTGCATTGCTTAATAACGCAACTGGCAAAGGCCTTTTGAAAACCACTATTCTGCCCATTAGCCAATTAGTAGCAAAGTGTGCACAAAACCACTATTCTGCCCATTTGCCAATTAGTAGCAAAGTGTCCACGAAACCACTATTCTGCCCAGTTGCCAATTAGTAGCAAAGTGACCACGAAACCACTATTCTGCCCAGTTGCCAATTAGTAGCAAAGTGTCCACGAAACCACTATTCTGCCCAGTTGCCAATTAGTAGCAAAGTGTCCACGAAACAACTATTCTACCCAGTTGCCAATTAGTAGTAAAGTGTCAACGAAACCACTATTCTGCCCAGTTGCCAATTAGTAGTAAAGTGTCCACGAAACCACTATTCTGCCCAGTTGCCAATTAGTAGTAAAGTGTCCACGAAACCACTATTCTGCCCAGTTGCCAATTAGCAGCAAAGTGTCCATGAAACCACTATTCTGCCCATTTGCCAATTAGTAGCAAAGTGTCCACGAAACCACTATTCTGCCCATTAGCCAATTAGTAGCAAAGTGTCCACGAAACCACTATTCTGCCCAGTTGCCAATTAGTAGCAAAGTGTCAACGAAACCACTGTTCTGCCCATTAACCAATTAGTAGCAAAGTGTCAACAAAACCACTATTCTGCCCAGTTGCCAATTAGTAGCAAAGTGTCCGCGAAACCACTATTCTGCCCATTTGCCAATTAGTAGCAAAGTGTCAACGAAACCACTATTCTGCCCATTAGCCAATAAGTAGCAAAGTGTCCGCGAAACCACTATTCTGCCCATTTGCCAATTAGTAGCAAAGTGTCCGCGAAACCACTATTCTGCCCATTTGCCAATTAGTAGCAAAGTGTCCGCGAAACCACTATTCTGCCCATTAGCCAATAAGTAGCAAAGTGTCAACGAAACCACTATTCTGCCCAGTTGCCAATTAGTAGCAAAGTGTCAACAAAACCACTATTCTGCCCATTAGCCAATTAGTAGCAAAGTGTCAACAAAACCACTATTCTGCCCAGTTGCCAATTAGTAGCAAAGTGTCCGCAAAACCACTATTCTGCCCAGTTGCCAATTAGTAGCAAAGTGTCAACGAAACCACTATTCTGCCCATTTGCCAATTAGTAGCAAAGTGTCCACGAAACCACTATTCTCCCCAGTTGCCAATTAGTAGCAAAGTGTCCACGAAACCACTATTCTCCCCAGTTGCCAATTAGTAGCAAAGTGTCCACGAAACCACTATTCTGCCCAGTTGCCAATTAGTAGCAAAGTGTCAACGAAACCACTATTCTGCCCAGTTGCCAATTAGTAGCAAGGTGTCCACGAAACCACTATTCTCCCCAGTTGCCAATTAGTAGCAAAGTGTCCACGAAACCACTATTCTGCCCAGTTGCCAATTAGTAGCAAAGTGTCCACGAAACCACTATTCTCCCCAGTTGCCAATTAGTAGCAAAGTGTCCACGAAACCACTATTCTGCCCAGTTGCCAATTAGTAGCAAAGTGTCAACGAAACCACTATTCTGCCCAGTTGCCAATTAGTAGCAAGGTGTCCGCAAAACCACTATTCTGCCCAGTTGCCAATTAGTAGCAAAGTGTCCACAAAACCACTATCCAGCCCAGTTGCCAATTAGTGGCAAAGTGTCCACGAAACCACTATCCTGCCCAGTTGCCAATTAGTAGCAAAGTGTCCGCAAAACCACTATTCTGCCCAGTTGGCAATTAGTAGCAAACCACTATCCACGAAACCACTATTCTGCCCAGTTGCCAGTTAGTAGCAAAGTGTCAACAAAACCACTATTCTGCCCATTTGCCAATTAGTAGCAAAGTGTCCACGAAACCACTATTCTGCCCAGTTGCCAATTAGTAGCAAAGTGTCCACGAAACCACTATTCTGCCCAGTTGCCAATAAGTAGCAAAGTGTCAACAAAACCACTATTCTGTTCAGTTGCCAATTAGTAGCAAAGTGTCAACGAAACCACTATTCTGTTCAGTTGCCAATTAGTAGCAAAGTGTCCACGAAACCACTATTCTGCCCAGTTGCCAATTAGTAGCAAAGTGTCAACGAAACCACTATTCTGCCCAGTTGCCAATTAGTAGCAAAGTGTCCACGAAACCACTATTCTGCCCAGTTGCCAATTAGTAGCAATTTGTCCACAAAACCACTATTCTGCCCATTTGCCAATTAGTGGCAAAGTGACCACGAAACCACTATTCTGCCCAGTTGCCAATTAGTAGCAAAGTGTCCGCAAAACAATTAGTAGCAAACCACTATCCACGAAACCACTATTCTGCCCAGTTGCCAATTAGTAGCAAAGTGTCAACAAAACCACTATTCTGCCCAGTTGCCAATTAGTAGCAAAGTGTCCGCAAAACCACTATTCTGCCCAGTTGCCAATTAGTAGCAAACCACTATCCACGAAACCACTATTCTGCCCATTTGCCAATTAGTAGCAAAGTGTCCACGAAACCACTATTCTGCCCAGTTGCCAATTAGTAGCAAAGTGTCCACGAAACCACTATTCTGCCCAGTTGCCAGTTAGTAGCAAAGTGTCCACGAAACCACTATTCTGCCCATTTGCCGATTAGTAGCAAAGTGTCCGCGAAACCACTATTCTGCCCATTTGCCAATTAGTAGCAAAGTGCCCGCAAAACCACTATTCTGCCCAGTTGCCAATTAGTAGCAAACCACTATCCACGAAACCACTATTCTGCCCAGTTGCCAATTAGTAGCAAAGTGTCAATAAAACCACTATTCTGCCCATTAGCCAATTAGTAGCAAAGTGTCA
Source organism: Barbatula barbatula (assembly GCF_947034865.1). Taxonomy (NCBI): domain Eukaryota; kingdom Metazoa; phylum Chordata; class Actinopteri; order Cypriniformes; family Nemacheilidae; genus Barbatula; species Barbatula barbatula. Next base: position 394,102 of record NC_136776.1, read on the forward strand.
ACAAAACCACTATTCTGCCCAGTTGCCAATTAGTAGCAAAGTGTCCACGAAACCACTATTCTGCCCAGTTGCCAGTTAGTAGCAAAGTGTCCACGAAACCACTATTCTGCCCATTTGCCGATTAGTAGCAAAGTGTCCGCGAAACCACTATTCTGCCCATTTGCCAATTAGTAGCAAAGTGTCCGCAAAACCACTATTCTGCCCAGTTGCCAATTAGTAGCAAACCACTATCCACGAAACCACTATTCTGCCCAGTTGCCAATTAGTAGCAAAGTGTCAATAAAACCACTATTCTGCCCATTAGCCAATTAGTAGCAAAGTGTCAACAAAACCACTATTCTGCCCAGTTGCCAATTAGTAGCAAAGTGTCCGCAAAACCACTATTCTGCCCAGTTGCCAATTAGTAGCAAACCACTATCCACAAAACCACTATTCTGCCCAGTTGCCAATTAGTAGCAAAGTGTCAACAAAACCACTATTCTGCCCATTAGCCAATTAGTAGCAAAGTGTCCACGAAACCACTATTCTGCCCAGTTGCCAATTAGTAGCAAAGTGTCCGCAAAACCACTATTCTGCCCAGTTGCCAATTAGTAGCAAACCACTATCCACGAAACCACTATTCTGCCCAGTTGCCAATTAGTAGCACAGTGTCAACAAAACCAATATTCTGCCCATTAGCCAATTAGTAGCAAAGTGTCAACAAAACCACTATTCTGCCCAGTTGCCAATTAGTAGCAAAGTGTCCACGAAACCACTATTCTGCCCAGTTGCCAATTAGTAGCAAAGTGTGGACGAAACCACTATTCTGCCCAGTTGCCAATTAGTAGCAAAGTGTCCACGAAACCACTATTCTGCCCATTTGCCAATTAGTAGCAAAGTGTCCGCAAAACCACTATTCTGCCCAGTTGCCAATTAGTAGCAAAGTGTCCACGAAACCACTATTCTGCCCATTTGCCAATTAGTAGCAAACCACTATCCACGAAACCACTATTCTGCCCAGTTGCCAATTAGTAGCAAAGTGTCAACAAAACCACTATTCTGCCCATTAGCCAATTAGTAGCAAAGTGTCAACAAAACCACTATTCTGCCCAGTTGCCAATTAGTAGCAAAGTGTCCGCAAAACCACTATTCTGCCCAGTTGCCAATTAGTAGCAAACCACTATCCACGAAACCACTATTCTGCCCAGTTGCCAATTAGTAGCAAAGTGTCAACAAAACCACTATTCTGCCCATTAGCCAATTAGTAGCAAAGTGTCAACAAAACCACTATTCTGCCCAGTTGCCAATTAGTAGCAAAGTGTCCACGAAACCACTATTCTGCCCAGTTGCCAATTAGTAGCAAAGTGTCCACGAAACCACTATTCTGCCCATTTGCCAATTAGTAGCAAAGTGTCCGCAAAACCACTATTCTGCCCAGTTGCCAATTAGTAGCAAAGTGTCAACAAAACCACTATTCTGCCCATTAGCCAATTAGTAGCAAAGTGTCAACAAAACCACTATTCTGCCCAGTTGCCAATTAGTAGCAAAGTGTCCACGAAACCACTATTCTGCCCAGTTGCCAATTAGTAGCAAAGTGTCAACAAAACCACTATTCTGCCCAGTTGCCAATTAGTAGCAAAGTGTCCGCAAAACCACTATTCTGCCCAGTTGCCAATTAGTAGCAAACCACTATCCACGAAACCACTATTCTGCCCAGTTGCCAATTAGTAGCAAAGTGTCCGCAAAACCACTATTCTGCCCAGTTGGCAATTAGTAGCAAACCACTATCCACGAAACCACTATTCTGCCCAGTTGCCAGTTAGTAGCAAAGTGTCAACAAAACCACTATTCTGCCCATTTGCCAATTAGTAGCAAAGTGTCCACGAAACCACTATTCTGCCCAGTTGCCAATTAGTAGCAAAGTGTCCACGAAACCACTATTCTGCCCAGTTGCCAGTTAGTAGCAAAGTGTCAACAAAACCACTATTCTGCCCATTTGCCAATTAGTAGCAAAGTGTCAACAAAACCACTATTCTGCCCAGTTGCCAATTAGTAGCAAAGTGTCAACGAAACCACTATTCTGCCCAGTTGCTGGTACGTAGCAAAGTGTCCACGAAACCACTATTCTGCCCAGTTGCCAATTAGTAGCAAAGTGTCCGCAAAACCACTATTCTGCCCAGTTGCCAATTAGTAGCAAACCACTATCCACAAAACCACTATTCTGCCCAGTTGCCAATTAGTAGCAAAGTGTCAACAAAACCACTATTCTGCCCATTAGCCAATTAGTAGCAAAGTGTCCACGAAACCACTATTCTGCCCAGTTGCCAATTAGTAGCAAAGTGTCCGCAAAACCACTATTCTGCCCAGTTGCCAATTAGTAGCAAACCACTATCCACGAAACCACTATTCTGCCCAGTTGCCAATTAGTAGCACAGTGTCAACAAAACCACTATTCTGCCCATTAGCCAATTAGTAGCAAAGTGTCAACAAAACCACTATTCTGCCCAGTTGCCAATTAGTAGCAAAGTGTCCACGAAACCACTATTCTGCCCAGTTGCCAATTAGTAGCAAAGTGTCCACGAAACCACTATTCTGCCCATTTGCCAATTAGTAGCAAAGTGTCCGCAAAACCACTATTCTGCCCAGTTGCCAATTAGTAGCAAAGTGTCCACGAAACCACTATTCTGCCCATTTGCCAATTAGTAGCAAACCACTATCCACAAAACCACTATTCTGCCCAGTTGCCAATTAGTAGCAAAGTGTCAACAAAACCACTATTCTGCCCATTAGCCAATTAGTAGCAAAGTGTCAACAAAACCACTATTCTGCCCAGTTGCCAATTAGTAGCAAAGTGTCCGCAAAACCACTATTCTGCCCAGTTGCCAATTAGTAGCAAACCACTATCCACGAAACCACTATTCTGCCCAGTTGCCAATTAGTAGCAAAGTGTCAACAAAACCACTATTCTGCCCATTAGCCAATTAGTAGCAAAGTGTCAACAAAACCACTATTCTGCCCAGTTGCCAATTAGTAGCAAAGTGTCCACGAAACCACTATTCTGCCCAGTTGCCAATTAGTAGCAAAGTGTCCACGAAACCACTATTCTGCCCATTTGCCAATTAGTAGCAAAGTGTCCGCAAAACCACTATTCTGCCCAGTTGCCAATTAGTAGCAAAGTGTCAACAAAACCACTATTCTGCCCATTAGCCAATTAGTAGCAAAGTGTCAACAAAACCACTATTCTGCCCAGTTGCCAATTAGTAGCAAAGTGTCCACGAAACCACTATTCTGCCCAGTTGCCAATTAGTAGCAAAGTGTCAACAAAACCACTTTTCTGCCCAGTTGCCAATTAGTAGCAAAGTGTCCGCAAAACCACTATTCTGCCCAGTTGCCAATTAGTAGCAAACCACTATCCACGAAACCACTATTCTGCCCAGTTGCCAATTAGTAGCAAAGTGTCCGCAAAACCACTATTCTGCCCAGTTGGCAATTAGTAGCAAACCACTATCCACGAAACCACTATTCTGCCCAGTTGCCAGTTAGTAGCAAAGTGTCAACAAAACCACTATTCTGCCCATTTGCCAATTAGTAGCAAAGTGTCCACGAAACCACTATTCTGCCCAGTTGCCAGTTAGTAGCAAAGTGTCAACAAAACCACTATTCTGCCCATTTGCCAATTAGTAGCAAAGTGTCAACGAAACCACTATTCTGCCCAGTTGCCAATTAGTAGCAAAGTGTCAACGAAACCACTATTCTGCCCAGTTGCCAATTAGTAGTAAAGTGTCCACGAAACCACTATTCTGCCCAGTTGCTGGTACGTAGCAAAGTGTCCACGAAACCACTATTCTGCCCAGTTGCCAATTAGTAGCAATTTGTCCACAAAACCACTATTCTGCCCATTTGCCAATTAGTGGCAAAGTGACCACGAAACCACTATTCTGCCCATTTGCCAATTAGTAGCAAAGTGTCCACGAAACCACTATTCTGCCCATTTGCCGATTAGTAGCAAAGTGTCCGCGAAACCACTATTCTGCCCATTTGCCAATTAGTAGCAAAGTGTCCGCAAAACCACTATTCTGCCCAGTTGCCAATTAGTAGCAAACCACTATCCACGAAACCACTATTCTGCCCAGTTGCCAATTAGTAGCAAAGTGTCAATAAAACCACTATTCTGCCCATTAGCCAATTAGTAGCAAAGTGTCAACAAAACCACTATTCTGCCCAGTTGCCAATTAGTAGCAAAGTGTCCGCAAAACCACTATTCTGCCCAGTTGCCAATTAGTAGCAAACCACTATCCACAAAACCACTATTCTGCCCAGTTGCCAATTAGTAGCAAAGTGTCAACAAAACCACTATTCTGCCCATTAGCCAATTAGTAGCAAAGTGTCCACGAAACCACTATTCTGCCCATTTGCCAATTAGTAGCAAAGTGTCCGCAAAACCACTATTCTGCCCAGTTGCCAATTAGTAGCAAACCACTATCCACGAAACCACTATTCTGCCCAGTTGCCAATTAGTAGCAAACCACTATCCACGAAACCACTATTCTGCCCAGTTGCCAATAAGTAGCAAAGTGTCAACAAAACCACTATTCTGCCCAGTTGCCAATTAGTAGCAAAGTGTCCACGAAACCACTATTCTGCCCAGTTGCCAATTAGTAGCAAAGTGTCAACGAAACCACTATTCTGCCCAGTTGCCAATTAGTAGCAAAGTGTCAACAAAACCACTATTCTGCCCATTAGCCAATTAGTAGCAAAGTGTCCGCAAAACCACTATTCTGCCCAGTTGCCAATTAGTAGCAAACCACTATCCACGAAACCACTATTCTGCCCAGTTGCCAATAAGTAGCAAAGTGTCAACAAAACCACTATTCTTCCCATTAGCCAATTAGTAGCAAAGTGTCCACGAAACCACTATTCTGCCCAGTTGCCAATTAGTAGCAAAGTGTCAACAAAACCACTATTCTGCCCATTAGCCAATTAGTAGCAAAGTGTCCACGAAACCACTATTCTGCCCAGTTGCCAATTAGTAGCAAAGTGTCCGCAAAACCACTATTCTGCCCAGTTGCCAATTAGTAGCAAACCACTATCCACGAAACCACTATTCTGCCCAGTTGCCAATTAGTAGCAAAGTGTCAACAAAACCACTATTCTGCCAATTAGCCAATTAGTAGCAAAGTGTCAACAAAACCACTATTCTGCCCAGTTGCCAATTAGTAGCAAAGTGTCCACGAAACCACTATTCTGCCCAGTTGCCAATTAGTAGCAAAGTGTCCACGAAACCACTATTCTGCCCATTTGCCAATTAGTAGCAAAGTGTCCGCAAAACCACTATTCTGCCCAGTTGCCAATTAGTAGCAAAGTGTCCACGAAACCACTATTCTGCCCATTTGCCAATTAGTAGCAAAGTGTCCGCAAAACCACTATTCTGCCCAGTTGCCAATTAGTAGCAAACCACTATCCACGAAACCACTATTCTGCCCAGTTGCCAATTAGTAGCAAACCACTATCCACGAAACCACTATTCTGCCCAGTTGCCAATAAGTAGCAAAGTGTCAACAAAACCACTATTCTGCCCAGTTGCCAATTAGTAGCAAAGTGTCCACGAAACCACTATTCTGCCCAGTTGCCAATTAGTAGCAAAGTGTCAACGAAACCACTATTCTGCCCAGTTGCCAATTAGTAGCAAAGTGTCAACAAAACCACTATTCTGCCCATTAGCCAATTAGTAGCAAAGTGTCCGCAAAACCACTATTCTGCCCAGTTGCCAATTAGTAGCAAACCACTATCCACGAAACCACTATTCTGCCCATTAGCCAATTAGTAGCAAAGTGTCCACGAAACCACTATTCTGCCCAGTTGCCAATAAGTAGCAAAGTGTCAACAAAACCACTATTCTTCCCATTAGCCAATTAGTAGCAAAGTGTCAACGAAACCACTATTCTGGCCAGTTGCAAATTAGTAGCAAAGTGTCCACGAAACCACTATTCTGCCCAGTTGCCAATTAGTTGCAAAGTGTCCACGACAAAATACACGGACAAACATGGCTCCTAAAGGAAGAAAGAGTCTGTGCCCACTGTGTGTGTGACACTGCGAGGTCGAGACAGAGACACACTTTCTCCTTATTGTCCTCAATGTAAAGATGTGAGAGAGAAACACTTTGAGAAGATGTGGAAGGTCATGCCAGAGTTTCAGAAGTGTTCAGAGAGAGAGAGAGAGAGAGAGAGAGAGAGAGAGAGAGAGAGAGAGAGAGAGAGAGAGAGAGAGAGAGAGAGATAAATAATAAAAGTTATATACATTTAGGAGGACTAACCGGCTAGGCGGCACCGGTGCCCTCATAAGATTCCATCATATAATTTATTTAGACATAGAAGGGTAATATCGCGAGGGGGCGGGGTGCCGTGAGTTACGTTAAGTACGCAGTAACGTTGGTGAGTTGTCGTTGAAATTTGAATTTGAAAAAGATGGATTAAACCAAAAAAGCCTTCGGGGGCTAAAATAGAAAAAGAAAGATGGAAAAAGGAGATGGCCTGTCAAGGGATGCGACAGCAGCTTAATACGTGGATGGTGAAAGGTAACAGGTAGGATTTAAAATGTGACGTCTATTCTTACAAATACAATATTCATGTTAACAGACTAAAGTTAGCTAGCGAGCTTGATGAGCACCCGACCGTGGAATCATGAATAGATTTGCTACCAAACTTGGAGGCTTGCAAATATAAATGTTGACTGGCAAGTGTTTGCTAACTTAATGCAAAATAATGTTGCTGCTGATTTCTACATTTATATTTTGGTTAAACCCTATTGTACCAATGCCATTTGTCAGGATTTGTTTTACCATTAGCTTCATGTTAGCTCAGCTGTGCTGTCAGACATACAGGCTACTTTACATCTGCTGGGTGACATGGAAGCTGCAAGTGTAGCATTCCCAGCTGATGAAATAGACTTTACTCTCTTGCACTGATGTTTATGTCCTTTATTTTCTCGTTAAACACTGTGAGCATCATAAACACCGTAAGAGCTGAATAGAAAGTAGAAACAAACAAACAATAAAAATACACGAAAAATATCTATAAACATCTCCATATCAAAACCGTAACTAATAAATACAGAATAACAATACAAGTGTTTACAGTGATATGTTAAGCTAGCGTGACAAGCTAACGTGACAAGCCAGCGTGACTAGCTAGCGTGACAAGCCAGCGACTAGCTAACATTAGTCAAACGTTTCAGAGTAAACCCGACAACATTTAAAGTGTCTCAAAATTATTACAAGAAAACTGACACGGTACCTTGTGCCCTTATCAGCCAGGAGCTAAGTATCCTTAGGACTTATCCTTGAAAGCGTGCTTATAATTGTACAACCTCCGCTGCCGATAACATTAGTCAGAATGGCGCTTCACGTAAACCTTGCGCTCATATTCTCTAGCGGCGCTATCAAACTTCCTCTTTCGGATTTCAAAATAAAAGTATACAATGATACACTTGTGTCACGTTTCGGTACGGATCGTTACGTTTTAGATACGGCAAAAAGAAAGAAAGTGCCATGAATACATTTTTATATATTTGTGTCCATATACCATATAATTATGGTAGGCTTACAGTAGCTGTCTGATATACTTTTAAAATAAACCTTTATTATTTCGAGTCCATACATGATGATGTCGGGCACACTTATATATTTAGCAGGGGGGGCGCCAAAACTGTTCCTGCATACCCCCCTAACATTGGGTAGTTGCGCCCCTGGAGGTAACGAGAGTATGGGAACAGAGACGAGACCGGAGAGAGTGTATGGAAGGCCATAAGGGCCATAAACACCTCTCTCCACTCAAAACATCAGATTCTGTAATGATCCTGCCACTAAACCAAGAGAAACATGACATGATGCGGCAGAATCATGACACTAGCTATATTGTAAATCAACTTTTGATTAGAGGATATACATGAAAAGGCTCTTTTAATTAATTCAAATAACTAATAAAAAACGATATAAATTATTACAAATGAATTGTATATTAAAGCATTTTTATGTAGGATTTATGAAGGATGATATCAATTCAACTATGGCACACACACACACACATATAGCCTACTCTAGGTAGTCCCAAACTTTTGCGAGCAGTCCACATCGCCATTGCTCTAACAGGCACGTGGAAACGGGTTCAGGGACGCTGCGCGGGGAAGCCCCCGGATTTTTCGGGGGTCCGACGCCCGGCACAATGTCGGAGGGGACCGCCCCGACCTGGGGCGGAAGCGCGCCCCCTCGCCCCGGGGGGTCCGGACGCGCCAAGCGAAGAGCTCCCCAGCCGCGCTTCGGCATAGATCCACAGTGTGGCGCCAAGCCCGTCCACGGCCCAGTTAAAGCCAATGGGCCCGATCCCTTTGCCGTAGTCCAGGGGTGGGCTTTTTGCGCTTCCCCCGGGAGACCACGAACGCGATATTCATCCCACTGACCAGCTATCTTTGGCCGGTGGGCTAGGGACCCCAAACCCTCTCGCGGATTGGTCCCTCGGTTGCCGGGCCACGCCCCCCGCACCACCAAACCACTATTTGTCCACTGACCAACTATTGTTGCCAAAGTGGTCAGGTGACCACCCGGGTCGACCCCCGCCCCCTCGTACCACGAAAGCACTATTTGTCCACTTACCAACTATTTTTGCCAAAACGGTCAGGTGACCGCCGGGGTCGACCCCCGCACCCCCCCCCATGCCACGGAGGCCCTATTCGACCTCTTACCAGCTACTATTGAAAAGGAGAAACGTCCACCTGCGGTTTATTTTAATGGCCCGCACGTAGTAGGTTGGTGGACACGCTTTAGAATAATCTATACGCATTAACGACCCCGTTAGTCTGTTGGTACACTTAAATAGACACGCATATGTTAGCAGCAGCTCACGGATTGCTTATTTATGCTTAAAAAATGAGTTTCCACCAACTCACTACACGTGGTGCATTCATATAGACTGCAGGTGGTCACTTCCTTTATGACTTAGTGAAAAACGGGGCGAAAGTCTACGTGCATTAACGACCCTGTTTGTCTGTTGGTACACCTTAATAGACATACACACGTAAGCAGCAATTCGCAGACAGCTTCCCAACAAACAGGTGACGTCTGCCAGACGTGCAGATCATGTCTATATTAAGTCGGTCTGTCCAGGACCATATCTGTACGTCTACACGACATGCAAATCTGGTCAGTATCTGGACGTCGGACAACGACCCCTCTTTGACGTAGATATTAAGTTCTATATTTACGTATAGCTAGGGGGGGGGTCTGTGGACGTGCAAAACTGCTGACATCCATTGGCAAATATAACATTAGAAAAACACACTATTTTTAAATAATAATTAAGTAGGCGTTAGATAAATGCTTAGGTTGAAAGAAGGTGTATATAAGTTTACTTTTTAAAATATATAAATTTGACAAATGCCCGCGAAACCAGGCAGCTCGCGCACGGACTGACTGAGTGGACATCACCAGTACTGCAAGTGTTGTTGAGGTAAAGTTCTTTTAAACTTGACGTTAACCATTTTATTTAGATTTTTTTAACTCAAGTCCACTAAAATGACATCTACACATACCAAGACTGTAAATGATAAAGTTAACTTATTTCAGGATAGAGGGTGATTGTTCGTTTTTCTCTCTTAGTCTGAGGGGGAACTGTTTGATCGTCACCGATTACACGCAGCGAAACTTCACTAGTGAACGGCTATACAATCGATGAACTGTCTTTTCCGTTAAATGCCAAGTTTAGTTGGATTTCTAACAAACTGATTGTCCGTCTAACGTTACCGTTTGTCGTTAAAGTCGTTGTTACAGTGTGTTACACCATTTGCGCTAATGGGGCAGCTATACAAATCCGAGTAAGCTCTTCTGTTAAAGCATATGTGACTGGGCATAAAATCAAGTTTGAGCTAATTCACAGTTAACTGCATCTGAGCAACATGTTGTGTTGATAAGGGCTGTGAGGATTAACCGTGCGATTCTTCAGTTTTTCAACGATTTACGGTTTAATGCCGCCACATTCGAAAGTCAGAGGGCGCTGTCGCGCAAGCACTCCAAATAAGCGCCACGGGCACACCGAAGATACGTGTCTGAAACCGCAGACTCCTTCACTATTCCCTATACAGCGATTGACATTTCAGTCCACTATATGGGGAAGAAGTGAATGAAATTGAGTGAAGGATTTCGGACACAGACGTAATATAACCTGCGTCTGACAGCACTGTCGCGGCCATTTGACATAACGGTAATCTCACACTGTGGCTTCATGTAGGCCTATTGCTTAATAAAATGTTAAGGTTCATTTTCACCTTATTTGTCACGTTTTTTATTAGTTTTTAATAAAGATAACAAACAACAGTTTTCCATGTTCAGTAACTTTAATGTTTATTAAGTTTGATACAACTATTTAATATTTTTTAAATTAAGCATCACTGTCTATGACATTTATTTAATGTTTGTCCTCAAAAACATTTCCTGTTATGTTGCTTTTGGGCTCGACTGAATTGAGACAATCTGCTCTTAATAAAGATATGCAATGGTTTATAAACCAAAACACGGCACAAAACCCGCAAGTTTTATTTACACACGGTTTAGAGCAAATGTTTCAGTTTTTCAGCTAATTAAAAAGCACTTAATAAGAGTTGCCAATATTCCTTATATTCACTTTACCCTGTAAAATTAATTGTCTTCTCTGGGGTTTTTTTCAGTGTCATTTGCCCTCTGATTTTTTGTAAGTGATCAATCAAACAGTCACTGCCTTGTTCTTAACATGCAGTTAATTATTGATTAATTTATTATTAATGATCAATAAAAACTTAATGCGTATTAATTCCCAAAGACAATTAAAATTTCTCACTCCCATTCATGTTTCTTCTTTTTCTCCCTTTTGCTTGTGTCAACAGAAGCTACATACACCCAGCCCAACGTCTTTGACTTAGTAAGTACATGTTTTGATTAACCTCAAAGACAACTGAATACATTTTTTATTAATATTGCTGTTTGTGATATCTCACTCTTATACCATGGATCCGTCTGAATCGTTGATTCTGATTGGCTAGAAGGCATCCATCTCGTGTACATTTACATTTACATTTATTCATTTGGCAGACGCTTTTATCCAAAGCGACTTACAAGTAGTTTTATACAGTGTCACATTACTGCAGAGCGATCAGGGGTAAGATGTCTTGCTCAAGGGCCCTTCAGTCATGACCTGCTGGCACTGAGATTAGAACCAGCAACCTTCTGATCACAAGCCCAACACTCTAACCATTAGGCCACAGCTGAACCCAGGAGTGTATATAGTCATGCCTTCTTTCAGACGTGCATTCTCCTCCATCTTCTGGAGTTACTATTTGATGTACTCCGGTTCAAACTAATTGTGCTAAAATAAAAAAATGAAGATCCTCTTTTCTTATGACATTTGTTTTTTAAAAGATTTTTTAAAGACTTCTTATTTGGGAATGCCATTTTGTTTAGCTCAATCTTCTGCACTTCCACTTTCAAAAACTCAGGCACCATTTACTGCCATTCCAAAGCTAAGAAAAGAGGATCTATTGAAAGATTGAAAGGCATGTACACCTAGGATGGCTTGAGGATTAGTAAATTATGGGAAATTTAAATTTTTTGGGTAAACTATTCCTTTAAACCCATATTCAATGATCCAAATTTCAATGATTAAAATTTTGACCTAAACTTGTAACTGAATTTCTTCCAGGATCTTCAGTAACTGTCTCATGGCCCGTTTTAATATAAAGGGAAAAAAGACAAGATGGCTCTGGAGATGACATGCATTGACAGAGCAATTCTAGGTAAGCACAGACCATGACAAAATGTGCAAAAGGTCAGATGTTTCAATCCATAATGGATTTGCTCAGTGCAAAATGTACAATTGCAGAACAAAAAGCACAATTTTCTTATAATGTAAATGTGTACTTTGTAAATGACTACAGGCTGCCTTTGCATATTTATATTTTTTGTCTTTCTACTTTTACAGCTCCAGTAATGAAGTGGAGCAAGGAATGCGACGGAGGAGATTAGAAAAAAAAACCCGGACAACTGAAGCATGCATCAAGATTGGAAGGAGGGGGGACACACAATAAAAATAAAGAGTTCTAAAACATGGATAGTATATAATACAGTATAAATGTAAATATAGTTTATTATTTATTGTTTTTAAATGCTATAGGTTTTTACACACACAAATTACATAGAGACTTCTAAAGAGTTCCAAAGCATATGAATGACTGTTTTCTATTTTTAAATGTTTAAATGTACACAACCAAATAGAGACTTGATAAAGCATGCACCATCAAGAGAGGGAGGGGGGACACAAAGTTCATTGGTCCTAAGGTATATGGATTACTGTTTATTTACGTTGTTTTTAAATGTACAACCACATAAAGACTTCCCATTAAATAAATACGTTTTAATTGAACGCAAAGTGTGTCTCTTATTTTTGTTAAAATGTCTAAAATGAGTCTGCAGTTGACGTTATAAGACGTTGAAAATAAGTCCTCAATGACCACATTTGAACTAAATTTGAACTTTGTTAAGACGTCCTATCGACGTCAATTTTGGACGTGCAGAAGACGTCAGAAAAAGACGTCAGAAAAACTTTCATTCTGGCTCCTCAGGGGACGTCTTTTCAACGTCCGACAAAGACGTTGAAATGACGTCGTTTCGACGTACTTTTGCTCAGTGGGTTATTTATGCTTAAACACGAGTTTCCACCAACTCACTACACGTGGTGCATTCATATAAACTGCATGTGGTCCTGTCCACAAACCTCATAGGCGAAGTCCATTCAAATAAACTGCATGTGGTCATTTCCACCTGTAGATTACAGTAGTAGTCCACACATATGAAGTTCGTGGACACACTTTATAGTAATCTATATGCATTGACGACCCTGTTAGTCTGTTGGTACACTTAAATAGACACACATATGTTAGCAGCAACTCACAGAATGCTTATTTATGCTTAAAAACGAGTTTCCACCAACTCACTACACGCGGTCCATTCATATAAACTGCGGGTGGTCACTTCCTGGTTGCCATATTTGTAGTCCTTTGTAGTTTTTCTTGTTACTTAGTTTCGCCAGGCGTTTCTTGTTTACTTTTTTCCGATGTATTTATATATACGACTAAAGAACCACCTTATTCCCTTAGTACACTTTATACAACATACATATGTTATTATCGACTCGTAGAAGGCTGTATTTTGCCTTAAAATGGGTCGTCCACCAACTTGATACACGTGGTTTATTCAAATAAATTGCTGGTGGTCGCTTCCTGCGTTACTTAGCGAAAAACAGAGAAACGTCCACCTGCAGTTTATTTGAACGGGCCACGTGTATTAAGTTGGTGGACATAATACTTATTAGCAATGTTTAACTAAAAAATATAAATATAATACATTATTCAACGAGTACACTTTATTGTACACATATATGTTGGTATCGAATCATAAAATGCTCATTTTGACTATTAAGATGTCCTCTTTTATGTTCAAGGCTTAATTTTCAAACCTCGTCCATTGAAATGAATGGGTTGCAGAGTAATACATAAAAAATGATTTAAAATACTTTTCGGGCACCCACGCATTTGGCCTTTCACTATGTCGCTTGTGGGACTGTGACGCAAGTGACTGTGATGTTTGGGGTCTCTCGGGACCCCGGGGTCTTTGTGGTAAATGTCCTTGTATACATTGCTCAATGCATGAACTGAAGCGTACACGCGCCCTTATTACATTGCGTGCATGCTCCTAGGCCCGCTCTATGCACGATGCATTCGGTGACGCATACAGCGCATGCACAGTCTGCTGTTATAGCAGCGCTTGTATGCGTCACGGTCTGCTCTATGCACGATGCATTCGGTGACGCATACGCTCTCCCTATTTTGACCTTTTGACACCCAAACAAAGTCACAGAGTCGCCCGGCTTTTCCGCACGGCCGGTGGATGACGGGCGGTTGCTCGTGACCCGGTTTCGGGTCGGTTGACCCTGTCGGGGCTACGTCCACGAAACACATATGCAAAAGCCATTCAAATAAGCTATACGAGGAAATTTCCAGGAAGGTCCGAGGGGTCCCGTATTCTAGATTCTCGCCCGTCGGGCGGCCCCCGACAACATACCGAGAATATTTTTTGCACCCAATCACAAGATTAAGCTCACAGCCTTGTCTCTCATATATGCCTGAACAGCATTGTGAAGGTTTAGTGTTGGGGGAGGTGGATTTTTCATGAAGGTCTAAGAACTTTGGACGTTTGGGGGATAAATGGGGGGCTTCTAGACAAAAATAATCTAAAATGTCCAGACCCTTCGGCCTATCGTTTCCCAACGGGAGGGCTCCCACCTACAATCTATGCCATTGCATTTTCGTGGACGACTCTCCCTATTTTGACCTTTTGACCCCCAAACAAAGTACCAAAGTCGCCCGGCTTCTCTGGACGATCGGTGGATGCGTGATGCATGCACGTGTGGTTATTTAAGTGCGTGCATGCATCACAGTCTCTTATAGACTCTTATAGCATGATGCATATGCGTAGAGGCCTGCTCTACACATGACGCATGCAGTGACGCATGCGGCGCATGCACTCGTTACGGCCTGCTCTATGCATGACGCACGCAGTGACGCATGCAGCGCGCGCATGCGTTGCGGTCTGCTCTATGCGCGACCCATCAAGTGACGCATACGGCGCATGCACTCATCACAGCGTGGTCTACGCATGCCGCATGCAGTCGAGGCATGATACAAATTGGGTTAAAGGTTAAAACACTTATTCAGAATTAATACTTGGGTTGTATTTAGTTTGCAATGTGGTTTATAGTTATCTTATTGGTTCTAATAAATGCTATTTCTTCAAGCGATCAATGTCCATTCATTCAGCACCACAGCAATGGACAGCACCTGGTAACGTGGTGCATAAGAAAGTGACCTAGGCTATTTCAGTGAACACGCCTAGAAAGGTTTACCTGTAGTAACGGTGCACCTTAAGTTAAAGTGTACCTGTAGTTAAGGTGTACATGTAGTTACGGTGTACCTTTAGAGCATTCGTAGCAGGCCAAGAGACTAGAAATCGGGAAACGCAGCCCAGCTCATTTGCAGAGACTCAACGAACTGAAATGGGTGTGGCAGACAAAGGAGAACATAGGTTATTTTTTCCTGTAGATGGCGTTAGCAGTAAAAAGGTTTCTTCTCGTTTCCTCGCCTCTTCGTCATTCAGGCCGTGACCCCAGAAACTGATCGAGCCACCTTGAACGACAGCTTCATTTAAATGCCCCATGCGGAGACGAGGAACAAAGAGAATATGGGGGTTTCATGATGAATGTTGTATAGGAGATAATGTGACTTATTTTATTAGAAATGGGAAGCACTCGGAGTTTAAAAGTCTGAGCGACATCATAAGAGCGGCAATCACAGGATACGCATCGATAATTTCGCAGGTGAGCAAAACTGTTAAATTTTTTTACAATTTAAGTCATTGTTTCTGCAAAAATACATAATTATCATTTTAGTGCGCTGAAAGTTACTCTTGAACTAAGCAATAATTGACGATTGACTGTTGATTTACTTGGAAATAATGTGCTTTCAACATGGTAACTGTCATGGTAACGCGCATTAAGCACCACGTGTGTAGACAGCGGATGTGTTGTAACAATTTATAAAGGGCATGCATTGACTTCACTTTCCCATGTGAGCGTTAGTGCTGTCTGGAGTTTGAAATAGTTTTCTCTTGTGATGTAGTGTGAGTGCACTTATTAGTGGACTATTCGCTATGTAATTTAACTGGGGGCCCCTGTGGTATAGGTGTTATCTACATCTTATTTTTAGCTTATTCTGATTCTTTGCCAAATTACACTTATTTGTTAGCTATTTTTTGATTGTTGTTAAATAAATATTATGTACAGAGAAAAAAACTGTGGTTGGTGCTTTCATGTTGAGTCATCTTCATCTCTAATGAGATGTTGGGGTTACACATAATTTACTCTGCTAATTAACATCATCAATGGAGAATCAGTCTTATCAAAGCGTACATTGCAAATCTGCCACCTCTCACACCTGGCGCAAATTTCAATAATTCAAGGGAAAATGTTTGATGGATGCGTCAAATATTACCAATACCAGTAGATCACTAGGGTTGCCATCCATCTTTTCAAAATATGAATTTTCCCATATTAAACGAATTGTCACAGTGTCCCAAGAAAAATATCAGAATAGCTCCAAATCAGCTGACAGAGAGTCCTATGCAGGGATCCTGTTTGAGGTGTGTTCGATTAGGCTTGAAGCCAAACTCTAGGACAGTGGCCCTCAGGAGATCCCGGATGTATGGTCCCGGACTGCGCATCATCGCACTTCAGTGTTTCTCTGTTGACTGAGATTATGATCATTGATTGACGCTTTATCCTCCCTTCAATTATGAAAAACCAGATATGAAATATCTGGATCTCTCGGACTCTGTGACTCAAAATCCTGCTATGTGAAATGAGTTCTGACTGAAAAACACACTGGCGATGATGTACAGCCAATGAAAGAATTCACTTTATTGGCAAAGTGTATGCAATTATCAATTAAATAATTAAAACAAGAGGTAATAGCATTCTACTACTAATAATATAGTTAGTGCATATAATAATAATAATAATGTTGTATTCATGTACAGATTTGTGAATTTACTTAAATAGCTTTTTGTCATTAATAGTGGTTTGTTAATAATTATTTACTCACCTGTGATAAGACCCATAAGGGGCTGAATTTAGACCACAGCATATTGGTCCCGAATGCCCGCAAAATCCTTCGGACTGATTGGCCAACTGTCCCAGAGCAGAGTCTTGCACTGAACGACATCTGTTGTTGTGACTTCTGTCTTGTCTGGTCGCTGTCTGACACGAGGTGTGTTGTTGTTTTGTGGAGCACGTGCTCGCCGTTGTTTGACGGCAGGCACGTGCTCAGTGTCTACGTCATTCGCCCCGCCCTTGTGTTTCCCTGTTAGGGCTTTCCCCTCACGGGTGATTCACTTAGTTCACTCACGCACCTGCTGCCCATCTTCCCCTTAGCGCATTCATTCCGGTAATCATTTTGCACACCGGCTCCCTATTTGTCACTCAGTAGTTTTTCCTTATTACCCTTCTGTTTCTCTCGTCCTGTGTCTGACCGTTGTATGTTAGTGCCAGCTCAGACTGCCTTAGGTCTAGTACCTCTAGTCTAAAGGAAACCTTCTTTGTCATTGCTACAGCCTTAGTCATAGTCTCAGCCACAGTAGCAGCCTCAGATCTAAAGACCTTACCTCGTCTCCTGTGTCCCGCATAGCCGTTATCATTTTGTTCTCTCATCTGCCCTGTCACTCCCCTCCACAGTCTCCCGCTGGCGTCCTGGACCGCTCTCGCTTCACAGCTCCGTCAACACAGTCGCCGTTCCAATACGGCTCGTCCCCTCGTTCTCCTCGGAGGTGGCGGGTCGAGCAGTCTCCCCGAGTATTCCCGCGTTCTCTCGTCCGTGGCGGCACACCCGTCGCTATGGGCGGGCCATAGGGGGCCGGGCCCGCCCCCAAAAATGCTTGTGCCCCCCCACTTGAGGCACAGATCTCTTAAAAAATACAGTAATTTTATATTATCATAGTTGCTAATTTTGTTTTGCATTAATGTTGCATTCTTTATCATTAAAACATTAATATATAAAGAAACAATGGTGTGATTTTGTTTGATTGATGGGAATCTACACTGCAACAGCCTATCACGGCCTTACTAAAAAGAACGTTAGGCTACGTACTTGACGTTGCCTACGTCAGTGTAGCCGCTCAACAGTTACCGCGAATTTTTAAAAACTGGATGAGTTTTCGCTTACTCGCTTCAGATCATAGACCGTATATAAGAAGATGGATATCCGTAAGTGGTTGAAAAGCCCACCAACAGTCTCCTCTGCCACAATTGAAACGACACCGACGCCTGATGTTGGAGAAGGAGACCCTGGACAACAGACTGAGCCTGATGCTAGCTCCGTGGAGCCCGACCAGGGGCCTGGCAGGTCAAGTGCAACCGCGACTGGGGCAGCATTTGGGCCACAACAACTGCCTGTTGAATCAGTGGGTGTGAGTGACCTCGGCACAGATAAACCCAAACAGGTTGTGTTGAAGAAATATCCAGTTAAAATGTTTGGTTCAAAAAAGCGATCATTTTCCTCTAGCTGGTATTTGAACAGGGCCTGGCTTGAGTACTCGGTGGAAAAGGACTCCGCATTTTGTTATGCCTGCAGGAAATTCAAATCTGCATCATCGGACGCGTCCTTCTCCATTAAGGGATTCAATGATTGGAAACATGCAATCGAAACAGGCAAGGGCTTAAATAAGCATGCAGCTTCAAAAGAACATTTAGCATGTGAAGCAATGTGGAGAGATTCAGAAAAACGTAGAGAGACAGGAAAAGAGATTTCCACTCTCTTAAATTCAGAGCAACTGGCTCGCAACAGATACTACATGTCAGCCGTAATTGATATGCTGGAGTTTTTAGTGGTGAATCAGTTGCCGTTACGTGGAGATAATTCTGGTTTTGCCAGTGTGCTAGATGATAATAGCTCCATGGGGCTGTTTTTGTCTCTCTTTGAGTACACCATGCGCAAAGATCCCGAACTGACAAGGATTACAAAAACAATCCCACAGAATGCACGCTATACCAGCCCACAGATACAAAACGAGATTATCGAAATGATGAGCAAACTCGTGACAGAAGAAATAGTGCGACAAGTCGGCGATAGCTGGTATTCAATTAAAGTGGATGGCACACGGGATCCTTTAGGCCAAGAAAATATATCTGTAGTTGTGCGTTTTGTTGAGGAAAACTATGGTGTGTGTGAGCGCCTCTTGGTAATGGCCACATCTGAGAAAGGTGATGCAGAGGCTCTGACAGGTGTCATCATTGATGAGCTTACCAGCGCCGGACTCAGCACGGACAAAATCCTGAGTCAGGTTTATGATGGCGCATCACTCATGTCTGGCAGGCATGGTGGTGTGCAGAAATTGCTCCAAAACAAGCTGGATCGTAACATACCATATATTCACTGCTTTAATCACCAACTTCATCTGGTTGTGATTCATGCGATGTCCAGCGAAGCAGCTGTCAAGGATTTTTTTGGTGTATGCAACATGCTGTACAACTTCATCAGGAAGCCAACCGTGGCTATTCTGTACAAAGGCGATACCCTGAAACGTCTCTTGGACCAGAGATGGACTGGCCACTTGGCAACGGTCAAAGTTGTGGTGAAGAGTTTTCACGACATATCCACATTACTGACCGAGGTGGAAAACACACGAGGCCTTGGAGCGGAGGTGCGCGTTGAGGCTACGGGGCTGCTTCGTGCCATTACGCAGCGCAGTTTTCTTTTAATTGCGCACCTTGTTATGAAACTGTTGTCACTTTTTGAGCCACCTAACAGACTACTACAGGCCGAAGATATGGACTTGTTCACTGCGGTGACACTTGTGAAAAGCGCTTCTGACTGCGTGAAGACACTGCGCACAGAAAACGAGTTTTCTGCACTGTGGGATCTCTGCGCTCCTCCAGCATCGGCCACCAAAGCTGTGTCGGTGACCGACCCTGGTCCAAGCAAGAGAAGACGCACAATTAACAAGAACCTCCGCGGATTTGCAGTTGAAGAAACAGTTGGTCAGCCACAAAGTGACATAGACGAAAAGACTGAGTTCATGAGATTGTTTTACAGTGTTATTGATGCTGTGCAAGGAGAGATGAATGCGCGTTTTGGAGAGCGCAGTAGCGAGCTCATTGGCGCACTGGCTGCTTTGAACCCAGAAGCCGAGGATAATTTCCTGGATCCATCAAAGGTAACCCCTCTCCTGGTATTAGCTGGAACTGATGTGGTTGAATCTGAATATACTGTGGCTCGTGAGTTCCTGGTGAAGAAAATGACTGACACACCGGTCCCCCCCGAAGATGGAAAATGGACAATAGCTAACATCCTCAGCACATTCAACTGCGCACTCCAGGCTATGCCGACTGTTCTCACAGCCTACACCCTTGCCCTAACTTTAGGAGCTTCCAGAGCAATGTGTGAAAACTCATTTTCCACGCTCAAAAGCGTCTTCTCAGAGCATCGGCGCAGTATGCTGCACAAACGCAAGGCCCAGCTGATTCAGCTTGCTTTTGAAAAGGACCTCACTCACAAGTTTAAGTCCAAGTGGAAGGATACTTTGATGAGGAGGTTCTGCTCGGAGAAACGCCGCCTCCCGCTGTACTGACAGGAGGGACTGGAGAGAGGACAGCGCTGCCTCCACTCAAAGTACCGGTAGGTTCAAAGTCTCTGTGTGTGTGTGTGTGTGTGTGTGTCATGGCAATGCATATCTCTCTGTTGACTGCTTTAAAATGCAATGTTTGAGAGATGCTACTGGTGTTACATCTAATATGTTGTATAGTCAAGTGTTTTATGGATATTCATAAAATTGCTTCTATGTAATGTGGTGTAGGCTATAGGCTATCGCTGTTGGTTCTGTTTAAGGTGATGATTACGTGCTGCGCGAATAGAGTATACGATTATTAAAAGTATACGTACTGTAGGCTAATAATAAGTGTGCCCTCCCATGCATTTCATATGCCCCCCTTAAGACTGAGGTCTGGCGACGGGTCTGCGTGGCGGTTGTGGGACTTTATCCTGGGAACTACTCCTCGCCGGCGGACGCCACGCCCCGGGGCGATTCGGATTTTGCATTGACTTCTGTTTCAATAAACTGTGTTTTCTCCCCGCAATTGAGTCCTCCTTGTCTGCCATGACATCTGTATAGACAAAAAAATAATTTCCAGTGTTTGTGATATTTTTAGTATTGTTCATGGATTGAAATGTTATGTCATATGTTTATATTCCTATTCTTATATATAAAGGTAATCACCATCGATTTTCTAAATGGCCGTTCTTTGCTGAGCTTTAAACAAAATGTTGACAGTTCTTCTTCTGTCTGCATCTGCTCCACATTTACAGGTTCTTCTAACACCTGTTGCTGGTGATGTTGCATGATTACTTCTCGCAACTGACGCACCTCTGCTAAAACTTGATCAAGTTTTTGATTCAGTGAAAGGAAGTCTGAGATCAACTGCATTCAAATTCTTCTTGTTTGCACTGTATGATAAAACAGGTAAACGCAAGTTAATGTAACAAAAGTAAGTACCTTGCACTTCATGAGTCCTTTGGGGTTTTGTTTCAGAGGGTGCTGTTGATGATGCTAAAAATAAGTTTAAAAGCCAAAAGGTCAAATAAGAAATCAAACACTTTGGATTTGGATTAACTGAGATTCATGTTAATATCATCAAAAGAGCCAGTAGATACAGTGGAGAAATATACAGTATATATAGTATTTGATACCTGCTAATTATGTAAATTTGCCATCTTGCAAATAAATGATGGGTCTGTATTTCTGTGGTAGGTTTATTTTAACTGATAGAGACAGAATATCAACAAACAAATTCCAGAAAAAACCATTATATAAAGGTAATAAAATTGATTTTTATTTAAGTGAGTAAAATACTATGTTTTTTCTGGACTTTTGGTTGATATAATGTTTCTTTATATTAAAATAAATCTACCATCAATATCATAGACCTTTTGTTTCTTTGTAAGTGAGAAAACTTACAAAATCAGCAGGGATCGAATCATTTTCTCCACTGTATATTCTACTTTGTTTACATATATGTAACTATAATTAATATGTGAATTTATTAATCAGCCTCATGTTAGAGCATGTCAGTTTAAAACTGTGCTTATTTACAGATCAAATTGCAAAACTCACAATCTTTGACATTTGGTTAATCATTGCCATAATGTTTTTCAATGGCAATGATTGCTTTGATAGTCATTGCTACTGTAGTGAAACAAAATGATTTAAGACTTACTTGATGGACAATGGGTGGGAGCTTTTCTGTCTGTTGATTTGAAATTGTGAAAAATATTTAGTAGTTTTGTATATATTGTTTATTTATTCGTTTTAGGAGGCTACTGACTGTCTTGAGACAATGGCTCATGATGTCTGTTTGCCACGAAGATTTCCAGGCACACTTTTTATCTTAGGCTGCTTTGCTGGGGAGACTAATTCTGAAATAGAGACCATCTATATTGATAAGGTTTGTATCATATCACATCAATGCTGATTGCTTGATTCTGAATATTTCTGAATATTAACTTTTTTAGCTCCCCCTTCCTTGTGAACCCTTTTGATGAGAATTGGAACTAAATGCATCACGTGTAACACGTATATCATCACACACAAGCCATGTAAGTAACACATATAACCCCTAATGTAACATAACTATATGAAGGGCTTGGTTTTAGTAGGGTGGTAAATGGATGGCATAGCCCTTCTTGAAGAAAATGACAAAAAAACATCCCCTCTTTAACCCCCCCTCCCATCCAATTTATAATTATATAATATGACAATATACATTTTATAATGAAAATCATCTGTAAATCTTCAAATATTTGATCACACCACCTTCCCTTGAAAATTTTCACGATTTGACCACCTTTATGGTTGGTTGTATAAAAAATGTAATAGATTTTTAACTGTTCTCAAATGGTTTAAGTTTTAAAATCAAGAACATTTTTTATTATTAAATAGCCTGTTGAACTTTGTTATATTAACAATGTATTTAATTTATTTACCATCCTCTGTTTCACTTTCAAAGCGGCTTGGTCTCTTGTGAGGTCTTTTCCTGTAAATCTGGGAGTCTCCATCAGTTTCGACATTTGACAACTCCTCAGCACGCTTCAGGTATTTCATGGCTTTATCATAATTTGCTAAAAATATATTTATATATGATTAAATGATGAACTAAACATTTAAATATGTATATACTGTGTACACACACACATATATATATATAGGGACAGAGCAGAGGCACATTTTTTGTTTTTTTAGGTTTTTATATGTATTCAGGCTAGAATGATATAACTAATAATGGCTTAAAGTGCATGCTTTATTTAGTATTCATATCCAAATTGGCAGAACATTTTAGGGATTACAGTTCTTTAAAACTCTATAGAGCTCTCCCCTTTTCAAGTGACCAAAAGTAATGGGAATGTTTTTGTTACATAATTTCCTCATAAATTAATCATTTTAAATGTCCCGAAATTGATAATAGGTGTAGATTTTCGTTTAAAAAATGTTGCTGTGAGCCCACATCATGTGGTTCAGGAAGATCTCCATGCAAGTGAAACTTCCTGTAATTAATTTTTTTTGGAGAAATTAAACTTGCATCAAACTGCATAAGACTAACGGGAATACAAATGATGGCTTTGAATATATCATGATATAAGCAGGCAACATCTTAATTCAAATTGTGTTCAGGCAGTGGGATTTCATTTCCATGTATGGCTCCCTAAGGCACTGGGTCACTGGTGTTTTCTGCTCATTGTAAAAGAAGACAGAAGCATCGTGAGTAGATCTTCACTTGTCTCATTATGGTGAAATATGCCATCATCCACCACGTTAAATTGACATCCAGATTTTTCTCAGAATGTTCTTAATTGTTCATTTGGCCACTCTGAATGTTTTTGCTATCTGTCTCATGAATTTGATTTGTTCTTGAAACTTCTGTATCACTTGCTTTACAGCAACAGCTTCCAAATGCAAACACCAAACCTAGAATAACTTCCAGACCTTAACACGATTAATTTATAAAGAGATTATTTAACAAGAAGCTCATACCCAACAGCTTTTGATTTAACTGTCACATTACTTTTGATCATTCGAAAAAGAGGGCGCTACATATTAAAGACCTGAAACCCTTCAGCCAATTAATATGTGAAAACCCTCTAAATAAAGATGAGAGTGTGCTCTTTAAGCCAATATTAATTATATAACCATATGAATACATTTTGGTTAATAACTAAAATAACCAAGAGTGTGCCTCTGTCTCAATACTTGTGGGCCTGACTACATACATGTTGAGGCAGTGGCAAAATGATTTTCTGATGACACACACATGCAATAATGGCTAATTATTTTTTTTTATTGAGTAAGTCTGCTCAACATAGGGATCTGGGCACCATTTAGTCCATCTATTGTTACATGGATAAAAAGAGAAAAAATAAACAGACTAAATCCATCAGATATGTTGCAGCATGTTTAAGATGCTTACCTGCAAAGTTACAGTTAGGGTTGGGTATCGAGATACGGTTCCAAATTTCAAAGAAACGGAACCGAAAGGATGCATTTCGTTTCTTTTATTCGATTCCTGACTTTTTCAGTCACTCGCGAACGGCAGTTTAATCTGTCTGCCAGGACCTGTGACAAGGACCTTATCTCACGCACATGCAGCTAGGGTTAAATATTGTTGTTAAACTTTGTGAAAAAGATAATAGCATTGCCTCATGTGTTGTATCTGGCAATGCTATTTTTTGCTCTTTCCAAAAAATAATGGAAACTGAACAGAGAATCGATAAGAAGAACCGATATGCAGAATCGCAATCTTCTGAGTCCTGCATAAGAAAGGAAGTCATACATGTGTGACATCAAAAGAGGAGATGATGAGTTTGCATTTTTGGGTGAACTGTCCTTGTAAGTGTACATTGGTTGAGCGTGGAGACGGGACTTCAGTTTGAGGTTTTATGTACTGGTATTGAATGTAAACGGCGATCTAAAGCAGTCCGAAACGACAGCTGAAATGAAAGAAATACGAGGAAGAAATATGAGTTTATCATAGTGTTACTGAAAAGGAAAATCATATCATATGAAAATCAACTCCAATGTGGTTACAAATGTATTTCTATTTATACACATACCAGATGATTATTTCATCCAACTTCAGATAAAACTTAAACCTGCACATGAATGCTTGCATGCAATATAAGCGGGTAACTGTAAGGAACTATAGGGATTCCCATTCCCACATAATAAAACTGGACATATCATCAAACTCCACATATATACAGTACACGCGGTGCAATGATTGGTGCATATGAACTGTGGGCGGTCGCTTGTGCAGCAGAGGAATAAGTGCAAAGTTTACCTCAGTGTGTGTGGGTCAGTCAGTCACACTTTAATTCAACTTTAGTCTCAAATAAATCATTGTTATTCGTCAAATTTGATATATCTGGAACGAGTTTGTCTCGTATAAAAACAAATGCTATACCTTTAGAAGGCAGAGCCTACATTTGATTTGATTATTTATGAGTGAAAGTGGCCGTTATGTATTTTGTTTTGGGAAAAATTCTGTCAGAAAAAAATAAACTGAAACCTTTACAGTTACAGTAATAAGACGATTTTTGACATTAAATGAAACAGCAGTAATATTTCTAAATGGGTATCAACATTTTTCAAAGAAATTTCAATAAAATCAGTTTAAATAAAAGAAATGACCTGAGAAAAACTCTCTGGCGACTCTGATACAGCTGGAGCTGAGCTGTGCGCGTGCTGGCTACAGACCCAAACTCATACGCCGGTTGGTTGTTTTTTCGCGGTTACTGCACCAGACTAAGAATTTAACGTTATGACAGTTAAAGCTACAAATACAAAAAGTATTGATTTTAGTATAATTAATACCTTAATATTTTACATTATTTTCAATGAGTATTTTAGTTTTCAGCTATTTTGCTGTGTTTTTTTAAATGCATTTTATTTAATTGTAGTTTAGAAACAGTAAAAAAAAACTTGAAAGTTTTTAAACATTTAATTTATTCATAAAAATAAAAATGTATCTAGTTTAAGTGAATTTGAAATAAAATCTGTATTTAGTAACAATCCGCTTGTTAAGCTTGACGTCACGCACCACCATATATGGAAGGGCAAACCGCTTCCGTGTCCAAATGCTCTCAGATAGATTCTATAGTCATATTACAAACATGCGATTTTATACACTCATGGTGAGCTGCAATATCGGATCTAATGGCCAGACTGACATCATTTTAATCATCTTTTCAGACAGTAGTGTGTACTGTGAGTTTATATAAATTTCACTTTGATATATAGGATTAAACAGTGCTCATAAAAAGTGGTTTAATCTGTTACCTTGCTTGGACCCGTAAACAGTTATATAATACTAATCCAATATAACATAATTTTAACTCTTTTAGCTGCTCTACCACAAAAATCCACTAGGGTTCTTCAATGCTTACCAATGTTTGCTCTTTAAACTTAGTTACTTGGTATGACATTTAACAATAAAGACACATTGAGATGCTTTTTTCACTTTCTTTTTACTTTGTCCACGAGCAGACAAAATGAACGGTGACAAATGGACACAAAATAATAATAAAAATAAAGAAATGGATAAGATATGGATTTTAGAAAACATTACCAAATTAACAATTTGCAATTTTCAACATTTTACGAAGAATTTACAGCATTTTAGAACATTGTAACTGTTAACTTTCTAACTATTACAACAATTATTACAGATTATGTTCATCATGCCAGTAATTGAAACACTCTTGGAAACAGCAACAGATTGCATGCAGGGCACATTACTGGGGTTTTTTGATGGTACACTTGGCATCTTCTCCTTTCATCTTTGCCTGGCTCTGTGATGAGCTTTATGGCCTGAGATGACGTGGAAGGAGCAGAAGTGGAGCAGCTTTCATTCTGAGGCCTCCAGTCTGCAGCTCCAGCGCCTCACGGAGTTCTTTCATCTGCCTTCGGTTCTTTTGTGCAGCCAGTTGCTGGTGCAGTATAAAGGCATTGACCACAAAGTGGTAAAACAGAGATCGATAGCCCTTTCTGGATCCATCGCATGGTTCCACGCTGGTCGTTTTTAGAAGTTTTTAAAAACTTTTATACGCACAATCTTGTTATTTTCTGAATTTCATAAAGAACTGATCATATATGCATTCTTGAGTCCTAGACCTTTCCGATAATACATAGTTTCTCATGATAAAAACAATATTTTGGATGAAAATTATTAAGTAAACGTAATGTGTACCGCCAGACATTGAGCAGTACATAAATGTTTCTTATGCACACTCTTGTCATTTATGAATCAATTATAAATATTGAAATATTTATTCTAGAGTCTTAGACCTTTCCAACAATATAAGGTTTATAAGGTCACAATAAGATAAGTATTCACATGCATAATACTGAAGTAAATGTTTTTTTTCCTGATGGAGGGACAACATTTTTAATGCATACTCTTGTCATTTATAACTCAGTCACTCTTTCTTCATAAATTATTCCATAAAGTACTGATCATATATCATATATTCCGAAAATATATAGTTTGTCATGATAAGATCAATATTTTGGATGAAAATTATTAAGTAAACGTATGTGTACCACCAGACATTGAGCAGTACATAAATGTTTCTTATGCTTGTCATTTATGAATCAATTACTCTTCTTACATCAATTATTTTATAAAAACAGAGATGAAATATTTATTTTAGAGTCTAAGACCTTTCCAACGACGTAAGATTTGTCACAATAAGAAAATAATTCACATGCATAACATTGAGCGCTTTGAATAAATTGTTAGAGACACTGACAACGTTTAGTTTCATGAAAGTGTGTTCCAATTGTCATGGTGTATGTCCGCCACCTAGTGGCCATTTTCCAGTATTGAAGTCTGCGCAGTGTTGAGATCTAGATTATGGGATCAGTTACCCGCCACAAGTATTGTGGTCATGGTTTGAAAAATAATGAGCGTAAATAAAAAAATTGAAAACACGTGTAAAATAATAGCGCAAAAAACTAAAAAACAAATGCAAACAACAAACAACGCGGTCACGGATCGAAAAGTAATAAGCGTGAATCCAAATGTTAACACGTTTACAATAGTTCTGCATAAAACTTGAAACATGAATTCAACATTTTCCAAATCACAAACAAAATCAGGTTTCGCTCATATTTATTTTTTTGTCCGTGCTTACGGTCTTTTCCCCTTTGCTCTCGTTTCCACTTTCTGCGCTTGGTTTTCTAAATGCTGCAGTTCAAGTTTCATGGTAATTAGGGCGGGCTTCGGCGCCACCATTGGTCCACTAGTTCTAGATTGACAGCTCCTCCTCTAGCCAATCAGTCAACGAGGGTGTTGACGTCACCCCAAACGCGACTCACGGCATACCTCTGAAGATGGATTATATCCGTCAGCTGCAAATCGCGGACAACCACAGGTAATTAAACATCATTATATCATTACTGAGTGTCAGATACACTTCTTATATCTGTAATGAGTTCGCTCTGCCAGGCTTGTTGTGTCCAGTTAGCTGGGTTTAGTCAGCGGTACTATAGTTTACAGTTACTCTTATTAAATTATTTAAGATTGTTGTGTATTTAGAAACAATGACTGTATTGTTGTAAATGTGTGATGTCGTAACTCATGAGAATGATAATACCATGTATATCTTAATTTAGACGAGCACATCATGCAGCGTCTTTGTATTAGCACCTATTTTATTATTGCTCCTGTATGCTCCCTGAACCGCTGGATAAAAGCGTCTTCTAAATGTAAATGTCTTTTCTCACAGTAGTGCATTAATTCATTAATAAGTGCTAATTGATCGTATTGTTACCAGGGAGCAGATTTGTTTCAGTAATTTTTCTCGGATGCAAGGAATTACATAAAACAGCATGATATTACACATGTGTGTACCTAGGAAACAGTTACAACATTTAAAACACTTATTTCTTTTATCCTAGGACCTTTAGGAGCAAGACAGCGCTTGAGGACTCATTGGGGAGCAAAACACTGGAGTAACAGTCCCTCATGTGGATGAGTGTATGCCGTCAGCTCAGTTCAGAACTAATAAGCAAATCTCAGATATTTATTTAGTGTTCAATTTTGTGACACAGCCTGTTGATACTTGAATCTTAAAGCCCCAGACTATAATTGTTATAATTTCTGTCATTTAACACCATTATAAATGTGATTATGCTTAGCACAAAGAAAATAAAAACTGTATACACAAATTTTTGTATACTCCATTTCTCCATAATATATTAGGAAGTGATGTATAAATTAACACCTTTTGCCTGAAAATAAAATAAAAGCAGTCACTTTCAGAAGGCTTTATTAAAATAATGCAAAAGACTTACAGTATTGGTTAACAAAGAGTGACCAATAATAAATGGAAAATACAATTTTAGGAAATTTCCACATGACAGCAATGATATCTATATTAAATCAAAAGTAACTCAAATGCTAAATAAAATGGAAAAAATAATATAATGCAAATATAACAGTCTTTAAGAGAGTGAGGTGAGACAACCAAGTCTACTACTTAAAAAAAAGCAAACTGTATATAATTTAGCAAACATTTAGCATATAATACAATATAGAAACATTAATAAATGAAAGACAAGTATTAAATCGGCAAGATAATTGTCTTTTGGTGGTTCTAAATTTCACATTTGTCCAATAAATGCTTGTAAAAAGCTTTCAACTTTATCGGTTAGCTTTCTGAAACTCTTGGTCATGACATAACAACATTGATCGGAGTTCAAGTTTAGTTAGCAGCTTGTTTTTACTGAAATTTATAGATTCGCTTTAGATGAAATTCACAGATCCACTGCACTCAATAAATGCTAAAATAGCGTTTGAGTTAGCGAATTTTAAAAATAGTATACAATGCAAAGCCCAGCTCTACGTTTCTTGATGTTAATATAATTAAAAGTAGCTCATGATCTTCCTCTTTACCAAAGTTGTGGAACTCTCTCTTGCACTGATTTCAGGAGAAATGTGGCTGAGGATGTTGTCAACATCTTTCTGGAAAACATGCAAGTCGATAGAATTATAAACTGCTGTTAAAAAAACATTGCTGGTAAAGAAATGTAACTTACTGTGTTGTTTCTTGCAGAGATCCTTTCCATAATCGTGTCCAGCAATCCATACAGGCCAAGCACTGATGCAACTCAGAATGTTGCATAGGGAATAACTGCTTTGTAAACAATTTTAGCACAAGGTTGCAACGTAAAATAAAATGGGTCTATTTATGAAAGCATTGCAATAACATTTATTTAGTATTTAAAGGACAGTTAACCTGGATAATGTTTATTAATGATAGATGGTTACCAGCCAGAATATCTCAACAGTAGTCAACTAATGTAAACTTCACCCGTTAGAAAAGATGCTAATGTTACATGACGTGCAAATCTAAATTAGTTAAGATATGCATGGTATTATCATTCTCATGAGCTAGCAACATCACGCATTTACACCAATTCAGTCTTTTTCTAAATATACAGCCAATAATCTTAAATAACTCAATAGAATAACTAAACGATAGCACCGCTGACTAAACCCAGCTGGGCACATGTCAATTTAACGGACTTATGGTCGAATCGGTCAACAAGCCTGGCAGAGCGAACTCATTACAGATATAAGAAGTGTATCTGACACTCAGTAATGATATAATGATGTTTAATTACCTGTGGTTGTCCGCGATTTGCAGCTGACGGATATAATCCATCTTCAGAGGTATGCCGTGAGTCGCGTTTGGGGTGACGTCAACACCCTCGTTGACTGATTGGCTAGAGGAGGAGCTGTCAATCTAGAACTAGTGGACCAATGGTGGCGCCGAAGCCCGCCCTAATTACCATGAAACTTGAACTGCAGCATTTAGAAAACCAAGCGCAGAAAGTGGAAACGAGAGCAAAGGGGAAAAGACCGTAAGCACGGACAAAAAAATAAATATGAGCGAAACCTGATTTTGTTTGTGATTTGGAAAATGTTGAATTCATGTTTCAAGTTTTATGCAGAACTATTGTTAACGTGTTAACATTTTGGATTCACGCTTATTACTTTTCGATCCGTGACCGCGTTGTTTGTTGTTTGCATTTGTTTTTTAGTTTTTTGCGCTATTATTTTACACGTGTTTTCAATTTTTTTATTTACGCTCATTATTTTTCAAACCATTACCACAATACTTGTGGCGGGTAACTGATCCCATACTAGATCGCCTAGTTTCGGTTCACAACGCGAACAAACTTTGCTTGGAGAAATCTAAACCTGTAAGTTTATTTACTCTCTGTTAGCGTTCATATTATGTGTTAACATGATATTGATTCTTTAATCAATATAAAACTATTTTAACACCTAAAAAAACGTGTCACAAAAGTTACCGTTTGGTCTTCGTTTTGACACACATGATATTTATGTTTTAAACTATTTTCTAAAACATAGCACTCAGGTATTTTTTCTAAAGTTTTAAAAACATTTTATTTTAGTTGCATATTTTTTTAATATAGGGTGTGGTTTTTAAAACGTTTTAAACACGTTGTACTGCAACATTATCTAATTGTAACCAAAATGCAACGTTGTTAAAAG
The DNA here is from genome assembly GCF_947034865.1 of Barbatula barbatula. NCBI lineage: Eukaryota > Metazoa > Chordata > Actinopteri > Cypriniformes > Nemacheilidae > Barbatula > Barbatula barbatula. The sequence goes on from NC_136776.1 coordinate 425,334, forward strand.
TTGTAACTAGATTTTATTTTAGTTGGATATTTTTTTAAATATACGGTGTGGTTTTTAAAAAGTTGTACTGCAACATTACCTAATTGTAACCAAAATGCAACGTTGTAAAAACGTTTTGTGTTTGCTGGGTTGCTATCTGGGAGGTTACCCTTCTCCTAAATGACACATTTAAATGTGAATCTTCACATCAAACTTAAATTAGATTCTCATGTATTTTTGGCTTTTACTCAAAATGATCCTGTGATAGGGACACAAATTATTCTTTAAAACTGACAAGATTCAACACAAAACAACATCAGAGAACATTTAAAATATTTATTTGAATATGTATCGAACCACAAAGTAATTTCAATCAATTAAAGTTATGAAAAGAACAAACAACAACAGCAAGTGAGAAATGGTTTTTATAAAATCACATACAAAAAAATAAGTTAATCCCACATAAACAGTGTAACATCTAAAGGCGTCAAAAGTGCATTCCACTTTATTGCGAAATAATTCAGCAAACTAGGAAAGAGCACACAACACATGACAGTCTAAAAGCCACGCCCACCGCGAAACAAACTATGAATATTCACACTGGAACAGTTTTTCACAGGAACTCTGAGGTAATGTTAACATTAAATGTTAAAAGCGTTTTGTTGTTTAAAACAGTCACATGCAGCAAACATCAAGTGTTAATCTTAATATTTTCAGAATTTTAAGTTAGACGTTTGGTTATTTCCATGACTTTAAGCGATCACTTAACTGACAACTAAAAACAAAGCGAATATATCATTGTTAGCAACAACTTGGTATATTGTGGCTAAAATCTGGAAATATAGTTTGACACTTGATCGATCGTCTCTGTGGTAACGTTAGTTTTTATTGGAAGAAAACTCTGTTCATAGTCTTCAAGTGATTATTCATGACAAGAGTAAAGAAATGATGCTTTTAAAAACAGTGTGCAAGTTCAGTTACAAGTCTCTATGTTACCAGTTCTTTTGTACCTGAAGGCACCACTTCAGCACAGTAAAGTAAGTAAAAAGTTAGAAAAAGCAATTATTAAAGAGCAGTAACAAAAAAGTTTTTCAGTAACAAAATAACAACAAATATAAATGGAACAGGTACAAATAGGCTGTCAGAAAGCCTGCCTTAGGAACTAAAGTGTTTTTGTGTTTCCTAGACGGACCAGTATTAGTGTAACATATCAGTAAAGGTTTCATTCTTTGTTAATGTTGCTGCTTCTGTCCCGTAATGTGTTCATTTATTACAAGTGAGTTTGCACAATGTTGAAATCAGTATTATGTCTGCTATCGCTGTTTCCAATGTTTGTATTGTTCCGCTTTAGCGGTTATTTGCGGACGTGATTGGCACGATGTTTCTAAGCTAACGCTACATGTAGCTGCTACAAACGGGTTTGCACATTACTGCTTATGATAATATTGTGACAGATTTTATTTGAGTTTTCTTCTTTTGGAATACTGAGACCAATCGCATTGCAGTAAGTGTGTGTGTGTGTGCAATACTGTTTTCCCCTCGGGGCTCGCCGTAGTTGAGGATTGGGCCTGCGCACTGGGAACTAAAGTGCGGTGTTATTACATGTGCGATCTCTTAATAAAGGCGAAGAGTTATGTACCAGAAGAAAGCAGCAGTTTTTTATTTTATGCAGCACAAGTTTCAGGCGAACCTACATAAACGCTCGGTTACAATATATTACCCTAAATATTATTATATGTGGTGTTCATTGTATTAGCGCCATGGAGATGTAGGTTATACATTTGTACTGTGCATATTTGCACTACAAGCGCTATTGGCTATGCTAACAATGTTAGCGATGGTTATTGATAATGTGTAATTGTTATTATTTCCCTTGTAGAACAAACCCACATGTTCAATCATAGTGGCGACAGGAATACATATGATTGCCAAGCAAAGCCTCAATGTCTTCCTTCACTCTTGATTCTCTGACAGGTGTTGTGCCGAGAAAAGCACGCCTGCCGTGAAAGGCACCCAGTCGCGGGAACGCGCATTTGCTGAAATTCTTCTAAATATAAAAGGCGGAAACTGCAATGCTGTTTAAATCCACTAGATGCCCTCAGTGTGTTACATTACAGCAATAACACCCTCGAAGCAGTTATAAAATGCAATTGCTTTTATAAAACGGTTACTGCATACGCGTAGCATATTTTCATAAATACCAATCAGGCATTTAATAATTTTATAAAGCAGTTATAATTAAAAATTATTTTATAATTTTATTAAGCCATACAAATCAGGACCAGAATTGGCAGGATTTTTTTTGCCCATAAGCTTGTAAAAACTGACATCTACTGTGTAACAATTTACGTGCACAGAGCAAGTTTACTGCTTTTCAGGACAAATCAACTAATTTAAATGAGCCAGTCTGCACCCCCCCCCCCCCCCCCATATCTCCCACTAGGAATGTGTCTCAAGCATGAAACTCCCCCCATTAGACTGTATAAGTTCTATAATCATACTTTCATAATTATTTCATGCTGGGGCGAACACGAGCAAATTTAAGAGGGGGGTGCTTTTCACGACAAGTCTTGGATCTTTCAATGTATAGTTTTTCATGATTAGATTACAATTTGTATGTGAAATATAATATAAACTCAGATGTACGGTGATATGGGACGACGAAAGTTTTAAACATATTCGCCTCAACTCTTCTTCTGGGAAAGCATACACAAAGCATTAATTGCAATTTAGTTCTAATTATTACAAGAAACCTTTTTTTAATTTCGTTTGTAATTTAAAAAAAATCTGTAAAAACATCTTGATAACAAAAGAAACAATCTAGGAATTAAATAAAATATAACTCATAAAATGTTCAAGGCTTGCATTGTCAGAAAAGTGAAAAAGAAACATTTCCAAGATACTTTGACAAACACAAGTTAAACATAAACTACTTGGCACAGGTAGTAAAACAAATATTGCAGCAAGGGACACTTTTACTGGCATGCAGGACACAAGTAATCCACATCCACTGGAGGGCTCTGTACACAATCATGGTGGTACCACCTTTCACATCCGTCACAGCAAACCTGGGAAAACAGTGACATTTAGTGGTACATGTTTTGAATTATAGGGTATTTCTAAAAATAGGTGATATGTGAATAAACTGATTTTTAATATTCTTACTATTCCTTTAATTTAAGAAGTTCTCAACAACATAATCTTGTGTTCTGACTACAATAGGATTTCCTACATCACACCTTGTTCAATAGAGAGTAATCACATAAAATCAACATTAATAATGAATACATTAATAGATGATGTAGAAAGATGTGATTACTACTGCAATCGTACATTTTTTTTGTATATTTTGTAATGTGAATAACCCACCCATTGTGTTTTACCCTTGTCCTCCATCCCACAATAAAAGCACAAGCCGCTTAGATCATCTGGTAAGACAAAAAGTATTCAACAAATAAATTCAGACTAACACAGTTTGCATTACACAGCAAAGATTCACTAGCACAGAGCTGCATTTTTATGATAGGCCTATTAATTGCATAAAACCAACAACATGAATTGATTAACATGCTGAGCAAAAAAATAAACAGACCTGATTCTCTGAGGAGGGAAGTAGCTCAAGTCTCAAGCCTCAACTTGTCCACTGCCTTCTGTGAGGTGTGAATATTTATCACCTCCCCCTGTAAAATGTTCTCTGCAAACTGAAGCCAAGTTTGATTAGCAAAATGGCACAATCCATGCACTGTGTCAACCAACACTAGGAAAATACCTAAATGTACATGTTACTTTATGAATGAATGGTATCTACACTAATATTTGTTTGTATGTTTCATTCTTATTCCAAGGTCACTGTAGTCATCTTGATCTAGTTTGTATCCAGTCCAGATGACCACTGTAGTCACCTAGATACAATCCTTATTCAAACAATGAAGTGACCACAACAGCACTGACAACTAGACGAGTCTTAAAGACAAATCGCCTGTGAAGACTTTGTCACTAGATGTCCACCTGCACAAAACCTCAGCTAAAACATGAGAACCAGACCAGTCCTCTGCAGAAAGGACTCCATTCACCTGTAAAACTGAATGAATATTATGAATGATATCAAACCACAAGAGAATTTCATTAAACTGGATTATGACATAACTGTTGTATATTCCACTGTTTTGCACTCTATCTACCATTATCTATCTAGCAAATAAGGAATTGCACAAAAATATGATGGCTGTTATTGTGGTTTGCTCATTTTATTGGAGATTATGCACAGCATTGGTTATAGCCTAAAATGTATATTAACTGTAAATTTATTCCTCAATCAAATTAAAAAAGTTTTACTCAAGGATCAAAAAGGATGTTGATTCAGGAATGTTGTGCTTAATGAAATCACTGAACCCCTTTCACAAACAGTTTGGCCTATGTATGTCCTCTTACATTTTTATCAGTCAATTAGGTACATTTCTTGAATCATCCTTAAGATTTGCAAACCAGAGAAAATGAACATTAACCATTAAGTAATCCCAATAGAGCAGTGCCTTGCAGCCACCTAGAGGCGGTTTTGTTTTTATATATTCAGTCACTTTGCATAAAAATCACAGAGTAGTAATTTGTTAGCACTAATCATTCTTGCTTTTCAACTAGGCCAATCTAGCTCTTTATGTACTTGTAATTGTGTGAGTAGTGAAGAAATAAATTAGATGACTAACTTGTAAGACTAGTCTAAGTGGTTTATGCATCTGGCCCCTGGTATTAAAGGGCTCTGGTTTATAGCTTGCTAGAAATTCATAATCGATTTTTTTATAACATAGGAATTCAAAACATAATTGAGTGTGTGTCCAAAAACACATATATCACATGTGATCATATGTGTTTTTTGCACCTGAGAATTTCGTGTGTCTTCTCTGTATGGGTTAAAGGAGCAAATGTCACATTTTTTGCCTCTTTAAAAAACAATGTCTTCATAGGTGTATAAAGACCTTACATAATGAACCGTTGTGTTTGTTTTACTTGGAATAAGTTATTTTTATCTACATACATAACAGGCTCCATAGACGGATTTCGCCATATTTAGCAGCTATGTTTTGAACAGTAGCCCTAAACGGAAAAAACAGCTCTACAATCACGTTTCTTATATGTTGTAGCATGCAAGAAATATAGCTGAAATCAGTGAATAGAAAACACTGACACAAGTATAGAAATGTAACAATAACTTTTGCAATAGCATACAGGTTAAATGGATACTACGTCAAAATATTTTCTTAGGGTTGAACTTCGTTTTATCCCTTACTATTGATAGAAAACGTAATTCGCTCTGACAATGCCGGGCCCTTTCTGCAGTGTTTTTATATCTGTATTTTAGATATGTTTTGTGATAAAACAACAGACAGTGGATTTCGATTATGTGTATACAATACCTACCTTTATCGGGGTGTACTCCACCTCTTGTTTGATAATATGACCGGCTGCTTGGCACACTGCACATTCTGACACCTGTTTAAAACACACACATTATATATATATACATTTGCCTCTTTACATCCTGGCCTCCTAATCAACCCCTATATGTTCTAATTGGCTTCGTGTAAATGTCTCTTCTCAAACAATAAGCTGGTATTCGTTGGGAGTTTTGGTGCAATATGGCTGCTGTCACATCATTCTGGTGGATACTGTACATTGGTGGTGATTGAGGAGATTCTCCCCTTCCATCCAAAATGCTTTGAGTACCAAGAAATGTGTTATATAAATGTAATGAATTATTAACTATTATAATGATATATACAGTATATACAAAAAGCTAGAACACCCTATTGTATATTTTAGTTTTCTGTATCAGGAAATAATAAAAAAATGATCTGGGACATGGCTGCCCTTTACATTGGGAAAATACAATCTCAGATGAACAACAATACATGACGAATTACACCATGTCACGAAAAAGCCATGGGTGAAAAAGTAAGGACAGTTAAGACACCCTTATCACTTCCATAGCAATTAAGAGGATCAGTAACTAGACAATGCTAATCAAATGCCTTTGATAAACTGATCATCAGCAAGTGTGAGCACCTCTACTATCACCTTTATTATTCACATTGAGCAGACATTCAAGACAGCTGTCAATCTTGTCAGGTGTGGACAATGACATCCCAGCAAATTCACCCTAAGGCCAGACCATGCAGTTTTAGAGAAGTTCTAAACAACCCAAGAACTGCACCTCAGACTCTACAGACCTTGGTTATCATGGTAAATTCTGGTAACTTGCGAACAGACGAGTATGGCAACTATTTGTTACCCACTTTGGACAACTATATGGCCTTAAATTTTTGACCTACAATGTTCACAGTCTTGTACATCTTGCAGAAGATGCAAAACACCATGGCGTCCTTGACAACTTCAGCGCTTTTAAGTCTGAGGATTACCTGCATAAACTGAAGAGACTTTTGCGGAAGCCAACATGTCCACTAAGTCAAATTGTAAAGAGGTTTTCTGAAATGCAAAACTGAAAAACTGAAAAACAGTCTACAATCACTCAGAAAACAACATGCAGCTGGCCCTGTACCTGAATCTTTTCATGGAGCCACACAGTACAAAGAACTAAGAACATGTTCTTACACTCTCAAACTGGACAACGCTAACAGTTTTGTTTACATCAGTGGAAATGTAGCAAAGCTGCAAAATATCATTTCCCTGGAGGATGAAATTTATGTGGCATACAGTACATTTAAAAGCCACAAACCTTTCTTCGATTATCCCCTGCCTTCCTCAGTGCTTGGCATTCATCTTATTGACACCATCGCAACAACAACAAATTTCTGCAAATTTGAGAACATTGAGGGGAAAGCTTTCTTAGTTCCTTATGACCGTTATTTTGTTTCAGTTCCACTTTTACATACACAGTAGTTATTCATTTGTTTTTACATTATCACTCTACATTAAGGTTCTCTATATAAAGCATTTATAAATGTGTTCATTATAATGCATTTGTAAATTACTTGTTCATAATTACAGCAGTTATAAAAAATGGGGATTCTAACAAAATACCTGCCAAATAGTGAGACTTTTTTAATTCCTAAATAATGTTATTAATGCTAAATAAATGTATTTATTCATTATTTATTTGACTCGAAAGTAACATGTGAAATTGCACCTTAATGTAGTGATCACCTTTATACAATTTATTGTTCTGAACATTATTACCCTGTGAAAATGCACCTTAATAAAAAGTGAATACCTGTATACCAGTAAGTAATAAGTTATGAACGTTAGTAACCTGTGAAATGCCTCTTTTGCAAATAACAACAAGATGATAAGGAATCTGCTTTCGAATCAAATAATAAAAAATACATTAAACATTTATATCATGCGTTAAAAATAGCTTCCTATTTGGCAGGTATTTAGTTAAAACCCCCCTTTTAATTTATGCAGTTTTAACTGCCTTATAATGCATTTGTAAATTACTAATTATTCATTAATGAACACATTCATAAATGCCTTATGAAGGAACCTTAAAGTAAAGTGTTACAGTTTAAAAAATTTTTTTTAATTAATTTTGTTACTTAATCAGAATATTGTTAAACATTAAGGGTGAACCAGGTTGGTGCAGTTAAACAAAAATGTACCTGATTGTCGAGTTTGTGGGAGAGGGAACCACCGGTCCTGTAGCACAGTCGTGGTTCTCCAATGGTCACTCATGGTGGCCTCCATACAAGGATAGGGACCGGCTGCTGAGGAGCGTAAAAGTGATGGAGGCACCGCAACCAGAGAAGGGTTGGACCAAACCATCAGGCTAGAATTCTCCATGAGTCAGGTAAGTACAGTACATTTCACTGTAAAGGATTATAAAAAGATTATTAAAAACATAACACTTAAAGCCATATTTCAGTCCCAATTTCTTTTACCATGTTTTATGCACCCTCAAGGCACCTTATGGGTATATTGCTTTCTTTGCTATAATACCACGAAAGCTGAATCTTCCAGAGTTTATAATGTGAGTGAATAGTGGGTACGATTTTGAAGCTTCAAATTGTGAATCTATTGATCAAAAAACTGCTCACGGCTCCATGGGGTTAATAAAGGCCTTCTGAAGCAACCGATGCTTAATGCACAGGATCAGAGCCGTTACTACTTAACTGTGCTCAAAATGCTCATAAATATGGATATTTCCCTTTAACCAGACCAAAATTAGTTTGAATTAAGTTTCAGAATCTTACCCACTATTCAATTACACAAAGCTAGGAAAATCCAGCATTTGTGGCATTATAACTCCATATAAGAAAAAGAAGAGACAGATATATACACATGGAATTTCTTGAGAAACTAATTGTGGGTAAATCTTTTCAGAACTGATGTATATATTTAATGCTTTAATACATGAAAATGCTTTATTATTATTAGGAAAAAAGCGTGCTACACCTCTGATATAAATTCTGAACCAGAAACACCTAGCGGAAAAAGAATTCCCAAGTAAGTTGTCAAAAGCTGTATTTACTTTAGATACTATGAAAAGATATGTACTGCTGTTTTTGAGCTTTTTAACTTGATGGTAAAAAATGTATGGTTAGATAGTAGGAAGGTCGTTTACTACAAAAAGATGTGAAAGCTGCATTACAAAAGTTTTTTATTGTGTGGAAATGAACACCGGATCACAGAATTTAATGCAAACTCCAGAAAATATGCAGCAGCTTGTAATTGTGTGAGATTGCAGTAGATAATATCAGCATAATTTGACAGAAGACACACTATATGACACCATCATCATGCATTCGGTCAAAGCTTCATTGTTGAGGAGTGTCTAGCATTCCGCGTCTTCAGCGGACTCAAATTCATTTTATTAAATGTAGACTTGGTTCCTTTGAAGAAAAAAATCTTTGGGGTTTGAAAAACATGGTTAAATAAATTATGACCGTTTACATGCACACATGCACGCGTGTTTGATTAGGGTTGGAGATGAAGACCACTTTAGGACGGAAACTGTTTTTAACATATAATAAACAACCTTTGTAAAAATAATAGAAAAAACCCAAAGGAATCTATTAACTTTTGAGTCCAGAACAAGAATTCAGTAAAATTTGATAAGCAAGTTATTTTTATGGTCTACTTTTCTTTGTAAAATATACTGCTTTTGTTATCAGAAAAAAAACCTATTCATCAGATGATGAGCCTGTAGAGTCCCCACCCAAAAAAAAGAAGAAAGTTCTCCCACCCACAACAGTTCAATCAGCTCCAAAACCTCCATCGGCGGCAAAAGCTCCACCGGCGCCAAAAGCTCCACCGGCACCAAAAGCTCTTCTAGTTCCAAAGGCACCAAAAGCTCCACCGGCGCCAAAAGCTCCACCGGCGCCAAAAGCTCCACCGGCGCCAAAAGCTCCACCGGCACCAAAAGCTCTTCTAGTTCCAAAGGCACCAAAAGCTCCACCGGCACCAAAAGCTCTTCTAGTTCCAAAGGCACCAAAAGCTCCACCGGCGCCAAAAGCTCCACCGGCACCAAAAGCTCTTCTAGTTCCAAAGGCACCAAAAGCTCCACCGGCACCAAAAGCTCTTCTAGTTCCAAAGGCACCAAAAGCTCCACCGGCACCAAAAGCTCTTCTAGTTCCAAAGGCACCAAAAGCTCCACCGGCGCCAAAAGCTCCACCGGCGCCAAAAGCTCCACCGGCGCCAAAAGCTCTTCTAGTTCCAAAGGCACCAAAAGCTCCACCGGCGCCAAAAGCTCCACCGGCGCCAAAAGCTCTTCTAGTTCCAAAGGCACCAAAAGCTCCACCGGCGCCAAAAGCTCCACCGGCACCAAAAGCTCTTCTAGTTCCAAAGGCACCAAAAGCTCCACCGGCGCCAAAAGCTCCACCGGCACCAAAAGCTCTTCTAGTTCCAAAGGCACCAAAAGCTCCACCGGCGCCAAAAGCTCCACCGGCGCCAAAAGCTCCACCGGCGCCAAAAGCTCTTCTAGTTCCAAAGGCACCAAAAGCTCCACCCACATCAAAACACATCAAGGGTAACAATAACAATGACTAGATAAATGTTGTTATGTAAACATGTATAACTACTGAGTTATAAATAATATATCTTTATTTTCAGGTCCTGTTTTGCAACATCCACTGACTTCAAGTAAAACAGTCAATTCTTCCAGCAACTGTAAGTTTGAACAAATACAAAAGTGAATGCTTTAAGTGTTTTTTCTCAACTCCGGTCCTGGAGGAAATCCTCCTGTAATGTTCTTTCTGATTTGGATTACTATGGGGTGATTTTAAAAAGGAATTGTATTTGCAATAGCATTGACTACTTTTGGATGTAAAAACTTTGACAATTTAAATCCAAATGAAAACAGTTTGCAAAAATACAATGTAAAAATACAATTGAATTGTATCTGCCCTGCCATATTTAAATCAAAATTTCCCATTTGCTATAACACATCCTCTGACATGCCTACTAAGCCTGACAAAACACTAATGAAATGCACTTGATTTTCCAATACTTTGCAATGATTTAGCCAATCGATGTTGGGGGTGTGATTATATTGCTGGGTGTGTTTGTATTATTATATTATATTGTATTATATATATCACTTATAAAGAGTGTTCTGTATATTTAATCACTATAGCAGAATAGTTTTTGTTTGATTCATCTGTCAAGATTATCAAACAAATGGGGTCTAGAATACATTTACATTTTACATTTATTCATTTGGCAGACACTTTTATCCAAAGCGACTTACAAGTAGTTTTATACAGTGTCACATTACTGCAGAGCAATCAGGGGTAAGGTGTCTTGCTCAAGGACCCTTCAGTCATGACCTGCTGGTACTGAGATTAGAACCGGCGACCTTCTGATCACAAGCCCAACGCTCTAACCATTAGGCCACAGCTGACCATTTTTACAATTTTTAAGTCAAATTTCGGGAGGATTTATACACAGAAATATCAGCAGTGAATTGCTATTGTGAAAGTGGGTCCTTTAGGACCGGAGTGGAAAAACAGGGGTTTAATGCACTTTGTGCTGGGCCCAAAACATTCCTTACTAAATAAATGTGTTGCACAGGATCTCATTGCTTGTAGCTTTGTAATGTTTTGATAGGCCCGATTCTGTTGCATGTTTTTATGAACAGGTTGGATAGAAACTACCTTCAGGTCTAAAAACTAAATGCATTGTACCAAATTTGATGAGTTAGGAGGGGAAAATAAGTTTTAGTAAAAAGTTTGGCTTTGTGGAGTTCAAGATAATTTGCTTTGATGGAGGCAGACATCACACACTTGTACAACAATTCTTAAAACAGCATTAATCAATCACCCCAAACCAGCCACGGAGGAGCCACAGCAGGCATGTTTTGACACTCTCTCCAGCTGTAACACCTCTGAATACACAGTAGGCATTTATGATATATAGAAATGTTCAGTCACATGCTAATATTCTGCTTTAATTAAATAAATCATTACATACAACATATGTATAATTACATTCTTTACCTACCAAATCCAAAACTTTAGCTCAAGTAATACCAACAACCTTCTCTGAGACAGAGATGCCTGAGGATGCTTGGGGTGAACACTCACACAATCAAGGTAAAAAGTGCAACATTACAAGAGCTCGCTACAACTCCTCTAGGGACACAGAGCACCACTCACATAATCTTAATTAAATTGTTTTTAGTCTGCAATTGTCTTTAATTAGCAAATGAACTTCACCCCAAGTCAGTTGCAAGATACATTTATTTGTTAGGGAAAGATGAAAAAACAGCACATTATACAGATAAGACTCAAACATTTTGCAAATAGAAAGCAACTGTCTATTATGTAAGCTTCCCCCTTTACTTTTTGCATGTGTAATATTGTTGCTACAGTTACCAATGTTTACAGGCAGCACATTAAATTTTTAGAATAGTGATTAGGCTGACTGGATCTATTTGTGCATAAAACTGTTTAAATGCACTCCTTTGAACCTATCAGAATCAAGTATTTAGCTAGACCACAGTATAAATTACTTTTAAAACAGCAAAGAGGAACTGTTTAGTACTATGCAAAACCCAGTGTTATACACTGATCCAACAAATATGTTCATGTATAGATTTTGTCATTGTACCAATAGGACTTTTTCTATAGCTCCATGTATAGTCCCGGGCTTCCTTCAGGAAGAAGAAGAACAAGGGCATACTTGGAGTGCACACCCACATAACAATCAAGGTAAAAGAGCATTATTGCTTCACCATTAAATAAATAAAAATTCACAAAAGGCACAAATGTATTTTAACCCAAGTTAATACAAGCTTTTCTGTACCATCTATTAGAGAAAACATTCTCTGTCCTAAGACCCCTTGAAGACCTAGGAAGTACTTTTCAAGAAAGGACACAGAGAAGTTAAAGACATCGCCCACCACAAAGGACCAGTGGAGGTTCTACGGGCACCTGACCGCCTACCTCGCCACCATCTACGGGCACCGCGGGGGTGTCTACCAAAACATGCTGGTGAAAGAGGTGACCGGTGCCCGTAAAGGGGAACCGGCCGGGAACTTTCTAATTAACGTGAGTAGCTCGCTTTCTCATTCTCACGCACCTCGCTCGCTCGCTCGCTCAGTCACTCGCTCGCTCACGCGCTCAATCTTTGCTTCAATCTTCTACAGATCGCAACCCACAAGACGAACCAGGCCTTCGGGGCGGCCCAGCTCTCCCTTACAGACGAGGAGTATGGATGGATGGAGACCTTCCTCGACATGAGGGAGACGCTGGTCGGAGGATCGGACTCCCCGTATTTTTTTTTCACCTCAAAGCCCAACCCCTGTAAAAATTTAAACGCGCATTTTCAGGAGGCGTGGGTGGAGATGGGGCTGCCAGGAACGCCAAATTTCACAGACGTCAGGACGTCGATAGCGACATACGTGAGTATACATTCATATAAACACTAGGCCTTTCGGGATCAGATTTGTCTCCTCCTAACTTATTTCTTTCTTATTTCTTCTTCCAGGCTAAGAATGCGCACACGTCTGATGACCGAAAAAATTGCTCAGTTCATGTGCCACGACACTGCCACGGCCGACCGCTTCTATGTTCTCCACTTGAATGCCAAGCAGGCGGGTGAACATAGACAGCTGTTTGAGGCGGCCCTGAAAGATTCAACGCCTGAGGTGTCAAAAAACCAAAAAAGACTGATCACATTGTAATGGAAATTTTCTAGTCTAGCTTCTTGATGTGTCTATCTATATGTTTATGAAGTTTCTATCTATGTTTTCTTCTCTATGTTATCATGTTTTTCTCTATACGCGTCATACCACTCTGCCTTTGCCCTCGAGCAGAGGCCAAGATGTTCTGTTTGGAATAACGGGCATCACTTCTCGGAAACCAGCTCGGGATTCTGGCTAGGGGGCAAAGGGAGGGGGTTTTCACGTTTTAATATATAAACTCTGGGTGCAGGAGGAAAGAGCGCCTTTGCTCTGCATCATGCTCATTGCTTATGATGCAGATTAAACGACAATAAAATACTTTGCAAAGTACCTGATGTCTCTGTATATTGCGTTTGTCAAAATTGACTCACCTTGATTAAAAAATAAGAAAATTCCACAACAATTTGGCGACGAGGTATGGGATCACAAGGCTGATGGAGAACGGATTAGAGTTGACTGATCATCCTGGACATAGCAAATCCAGCTCTAACCCCATACAGGGACGAGAGAACTCTACTCCGGACCCCAGGCTGACGTGATCCCAAAAGAACTCAGTGCAAGGCACAAAAGTGAAAAACGGTGAGTTGAAAATATTCTGAACAGTCTAAGAAGAAAGGGGAGACTACTTAGCGCTAAACAGTCTGAGGGGAGACTACTCAGAATCAAGATAGATTCTAAACAGTCTGGAGGACTGCTTAAGACAGTTAAAGAGGGGAGACTACTCAGAATCGAGATAGATTCTAAACAGTCTGGGAGACTATTCAGAATTATGGATAAACCAACATACAGAGAAATGAGGAAAAGGTGGGGAACGGGAAGTTTACAAGGTGTACCCTATTTAATAGAAAAAGCTAACTTTCCAGAAAACGGTACATTTAGTACCACAAAATTAGGGAAAATAAGAGAACACATGGGGAAAAAAGACATATTTAAAATGTCCAAAAGAGAAAGAGAAAAATATGATGAAGCGTGTAAATGTTTAGAGTTATGGGAGAGGGAAGCTAATAGACGTGACTATGTTTTTAAAGAAATGGCATTGGAAGAACTGCCACCACCGAAAACTCCATTGTACCCTGTTTTGCTTGAATATAATGATTTAACCCCTCTGTCTTCTTTACCCCCATCTATGACTTGTTACAAACACCAACCGGAGGATGATTGTGTCCCTCCTCACCGACATCTGAACCCGATCGAGGTAGCTCCAGTGCCCCCACCAGTATCTCCACCAGCACCAGTGCCGCACATGCCACAGCCCGTGGTGCATCAAAAGCAAGAAAGAGCGCAACCAGCACCGACGTATAAAGAACTTTTGACCTTTTGCAAAGAATTCTCACCCTCAATGAAAGAATTAGAGAGACTGTTGAAAGTCAAACTGAAACCATCTGACCTAAGAAAGCTACAGTGTAAATGGCCTGTGGAGGAAGTATTTAAAGAACATTCTGGACTTCAACCTGATTCAGACGGACCAGACATTGGTCCGTTCGAAGGACATCTCAGATCCGCTTTTCTGCGGAACCTCAGAGAAGAGCTGAGACGAGAAGTGGAAAAATCATGCATCGAGCCAGATCGCGCGAGAATGAGTGAGATTGTCCGTCATGCTGTACACGCCGAAAGACAAACAGGCAAGAAAGAGCTTCAGAAGAAAAACACACAAGATAAAGAACTCCACATGGCTCTAATGAATATCGGAGGAGAACACAGAAGAATAGGAAGATGGCGAGGAGGTTTTAAACCCTCTAGTAATTATGATCCAGAGAAGTGTTTCAATTGTGGAAAAACGGGGCACTGGCGAAATGATTGTCCTGAGCCTCCAGGAGCACGGAGGTCGAAGAAAAGGTAGATGGAAGTGAGGAGGTGAGGCATCATTCCGAGGGTGGTGAGTGTGATTTCACTTAGCATATGCAATGAAGAAATGCTTTTTCCTACTGTATGCAATGAAGATCTGCTTAGCTCACATTCCATGATGAATGAAACCGCTTTCTGAACTTTGCTAAAATGCACAATGCTTGTGTGCAACAAACCGCTTGAATTTTTGATAGATTCAGGGGCAACAAATAGCCTACTGTGATTCACAAGAAGTGTTTAAATTTGCCAGAGTCTAAACTAGCTGTGTTTTCCCTAAATGCTAGTGGCTCTAATGTAGAATAATTGATGTCAAAAGGGTGCAATGTGAGTTGGGGAGTGTCAAATTTCAACACAGGTTTCTCATGTCTGACTGCTGCCCGATTCATTTGCTGGGCAGAGTCATAATGTGTATGATGACAGATTGAGCATGATACCAACACGACCCGAGTGCAGCGCTCGTACAGCTGTACGATGTAATATTGAATTACGTAAGTATGATGTAGAAAGTTTTGCCTCACAGAGCCTCATGACGTTGATTACAATGGTGTGGGGAGATGTGGGTGTTTTGCTGACAAATATGCGCACGCCATAGAATGGGTTAAAAGGGATGACGTGCAATATTCAAATTTGTTGCATGCCCATCGTGAGAATCATGCCTGTCTGTCAGCAACAAGGGGACTTGAAGTGTTTTCACACACTAAAAAAGATTAATGATGAGTATTGACATACCAGAAATTTTGGTAAAGGTGCCCGTTCAACTGTTGGTAACAGGAAAATATTATGTTGAGTTGATTAGGATTTGTGAGCCTGTTGTGATAACGCCCAAGGGTAATTTTCGTCCACGCAAACAGCAATTCCCCCTCAAAACAGAAGCCTCAAACCAGAAGCCCTCAATGGCATAAGGCCAATATTTAATGAGTTTAAAAAGATTAAAAAATAAAGGCATAGTTGTGCCATGCCCAAATTCACCTGTGCGCACACCTTTGTTTCCAGTTAAAAAGATCAGAGAAAAGGGAGCACCCGTTGAATGGCGGTTCGTACAAGATTTGCAAGCAGTTAATGCCGCAGTACAGCCACGAGCACCAAACGTACCCAACCCGTATACCATTCTCAGCCAAATTCCGCCTGAGACGAAATGGTATACGGTGATTGATTTGTCAAACGCGTTTTTCAGTGTGCCGGTAAACCCAGACTCACAATACTGGTTCGCCTTTTTATTTGATGGCAGGCCATATACATTCACACGTCTATGCCAAGGGTACTGCGAATCACCGACCATTTACAACGAGGCACTGCGACAATCACTGGAGCCATTCCATCTCCCGAAGGGGGTGGCATTGCTTCAGTATGTGGATGACATTCTTTTATGTGCACCCACCAAAGCGCAATGTGAAGAACACGGTACGACTGCTCACTCATTTGGCACACGAAGGACACAAAGTGAATGTCTCCAAAGTCCAGCTGGCAAAACGATTTGTTCATTTTTGGGTCACGAAATTACTGACCGCGGCAGACAGCTGTCCGCAAAGCGTGTCTGCAATTACAGACATTGCAAGTCCAAAAGCAAAGAAGCAATTGATATAATTTTTAGGGACCATTTCTCTGCTCAGACAGCAGAGCTCATTGCACTCACACACGCATGCGAATTAACAAAGAATAAAATGTAGACATTCACACAGATAGTAGAAATGCATTTGTTGTAACTCATGATTTTGGCACACTGTGTAAACACAGAAACTTTGTAAAAGCTGATGGTAAAAAGATTCTTACACACAGGTTGCTGATATACTATCTGCCATTCTTCTACCATCAGCCATTGTTGTGTGTGACTATGCCACACACACTTTTGTATCTGAAACTATTTTTTGCAGGAAGCCGACGAGCTGACCTTGCAGCAAAGCAAGCAACATCAGAGACAGACAGATTGTCTCCAGAAATCACTAACAAAACTCTTTCCCTTGCAGAGATGCAAACATTTTGCGGAACCAGCTGAATGTAAATACACAGACAATGTGCTTCACCTGTTTGCCAAAACATTTTTTCCCTGCTTTTGCAATTTTGACACGTGGTCTAGACCACGTGTCAAAAGGGGGGATGTTACAAGCAATGTGTTTTTGTGTTTTTTGCTCTCAAAATGTTTGTGCAGGTCAAAAGAGCAGTAGCAAATGGAGCTGACAAATCATTACACAGCTTCCAGGAAGTCGTGGGAAAGACACACCTCCCACTGCAAAAAGGTCCAAGGAGGGGCAACTCCATCCACAATGGCTCTTCGCAATGGTCGTGCTGACCAAGGGAATCAACTGTTCCAGTCGGGGACGCATCGAACCCCGAGAAATTAGAGATTATAGAATTTTGTTTCTGTGCAACACTATATTCAAAGTTTAATAAAATGGTATGGGGAGTGACAGTGTTACCCCAATTCTGCTAGGTACTGGGGAACAAATATGTCTTTGTGTAGAGGTACGTGTACCTAAGTTTATGTTCTGGATAAGGCAACAAAATTTGAAAATGTGGGCCATTATGTCCCCTGGGACGGCCAAATAAAAAAGGCAAAGGAGAAAGTTTTAGACTAGGTGTTACCAATTCTAGTGGGATTTTAAGAACTGTTTAGATAGAAGAATGAAACCTGTAAGAGAAAGGGCATTGCTCATCTTACATGGTCAAAGTATAAAGATTTTGGTTATCATATATGATAAAAGGGGGGAATGTAATGGAAATTTTCTAGTCTAGCTTCTTGATGTGTCTATCTATATGTTTATGAAGTTTCTATCTATGTTTTCTTCTCTATGTTATCATGTTTTTCTCTATACGCGTCATACCACTCTGCCTTTGCCCTCGAGCAGAGGCCAAGATGTTCTGTTTGGAATAACGGGCATCACTTCTCGGAAACCAGCTCGGGATTCTGGCTAGGGGGCAAAGGGAGGGGGTTTTCACGTTTTAATATATAAACTCTGGGTGCAGCAGGAAAGAGTGCCTTTGCTCTGCATCATGCTCATTGCTTATGATGCAGATTAAACGACAATAAAATACTTTGCAAAGTACCTGATGTCTCTGTATATTGCGTTTGTCAAAATTGACTCACCTTGATTAAGGAATAAGAAAATTCCACAACAACATCAAGCCGGGAAGCAAGAGGCGGGCGAGGATGTCCAAAATGTGCAAGTCTAGGCGGGTAAGTGGTCGTCGTTCACTCGCTCGCTCAGTCAGTATCTCACACTAATTTGCCCTCTTCTCTTGTTTCTTCCTAGGAATCCGACGAGGAGGATTCCGGCGAGGAGCCCGAAGAGGAGACGAGTGACCACGAGCCACCTCGGTCGGCTCTGAAGCGGCCCACATACAAGCGGCCTATGTTCTCGCCGATGAAGACGAGACAACGGCTGCAGGTGTCTCTGTCTCCACTGAAAATGGACAAATCCCCCAGGAAAACCGTGGCACAGAAGCTGGTGGACCGGGCAAAACTAAGGCCGACTAGCCCAAAAATGTCACCCAGCCCCATAAAGACAAATTTATAGTTTATAGTTTCATTGTGTTGTTCTTTGTTGTTTTTTACAGTTGTTCATAACGTTCTTTACTTGTTGTTATTCTCAAAATATTGTTCCCTGTCGTGTGTGTTCTTATAATATTGTTCCCATATCGTGTGTGTTCTTATAATATTGTTCCCATATCGTGTGTGTTCTTATAATATTGTTCCCATATCGTGTGTGTTCTTATAATATTGTTCCCATATCGTGTGTGTTCTTATAATATTGTTCCCATATCGTGTGTGTTCTTATAATATCGTTCCCATGTCGTGTGTGTTCTTATAATATTGTTCCCATATCGTGTGTGTTCTTATAATATTGTTCCCATGTCGTGTGTGTTCTTATAATATTGTTCCCATATCGTGTGTGTGTTCTTCTAAATGTTTTATAATAATGTTGTGTGTGTTAAAATAAAGATGTTCATTTTTCAACACCTGATATGTTTCAACCCTTACCCGGTATGCTTTTCAATACTTACAAAGAAAACACAGGACAACCCTTTAAATATAACACTTTAATAACACAGTTAAAATACACACATTAAATAACAATAACGACAATAAATAGAACAATGAACAACAGAACAAATGTTAAAACACACTAAAAACAATATTCCTCTGAAATGTGGCTTAAATCGATTGTTTCCAAGTCACTGGACTGGCTTTTCTCCTGCCAAAACTCATCTGCAATTTAACGAGAATCAAATCATCTTTAATCCATTAGATCATTGTCTGGCACATTAAGATGATGCATTGATACTTACCCAGTGATAGAGCAGGCTGTAACATGTCTGGCCATAAACTTAAAAAGTCAACAAAGAAGCTCTCGGCTTCTAAGCCTTCTTGCATCATCACAAAGCCGAGAGCTTCCTCCAACAGTGGAGGTGGCACCGGCGGTGCAACAGGCGGTTGGTCCTCCAACGACGGTACCACCAAGACCGCCAGTGCCTCTTCCACCGCCGGTGCCTCCCCGTTGTGTGCACCGGTTTCCGTGGCTGCCACAGCGGACTCGTTATCCGTGAGGTCCAACATTTTTTACTTTGTGGACCTCACGGAGATGATGCCTAATGCCGATCATCTCCGCTTGGCACACGGGACACTTTGGCATGTTCTAAAGAGAAATACAAAGCAAATTGTTACAACACGTGTATGTGTTACAGAATGCATGTGGCATAAAGCAGATCTTGATGCATGAACGCCCTGTAATGACGCCTCGTGTATGGTGTTGGTATTACGGCGCAATTGTGTTTCGACCGTGATTTAATAATAATGTTCTTACATTGTTCAGTGTATTGTTGTTAACTGTTCTTTAAGTAAACTGTGTTATTTTAAAGATCGTTTCTATGTTTTTCTCATATTTGTGAAGTTTTTAACAGCTGTCTAAGTACTTTTAGACCCAATTTAGCATCTTATGACTTTTTGCTAAAAACGTTACGTTTTATAAAGTGTAATATTGGATTGGATTCAATTTATTGTCATTACACACATACAAGTACAGTGCAACGAAATGTATTATACGTAATATGTAATATGTGAATAGTGTGCTTTTTGAAGAGTAAATAAACTTATACTTGCGCTTTAAAGTATCTTCCAAAATAACCTAATCCTTCTATTACGCAGTGTCAATAAGCCCTACTGATAAGAAACTACAAAGGACTACAAGCATGGCACACAACCGGAAGCTGGTTCCGGTCGTGTGCCATATTTGTAGTCCGTTGTAGTTTTTTGGTAATACGACCACCTCACGCTTATATGAACGGCACACGTGTATTTAATTGGTGGACAACCACTTTAAGGGCATAATTCCGTCTTCTGTGAGTAAGTAAAAAAAGGCTGAAAAAAGGTTAAGTAGTTTAAACTAAAATCATCCCCATTGACTTGGCTATAGTAGCGTTGGCCATGGAAACATCTGCCTGTGTTTAATGCGCAAATTCCTCCGTAAAATGGCACACTACAGAATATAAAATATTTTAACGAACATCAGTAAATAAAGAAAACTTAAATAATATCAGAAAGTTAAATATTAATTAAAACTACACAGCCATGTACGGCGCTTTCCGAGGCTGGTTACTCTAGCGAGGCGCTACAGAATAACGTGCATATGAACTTAGCGTTCCCCAAAGCATTTATATGCATACATTGATCAACTCGTGGATAAAAACACCAAGCACCGGCAATAAGCATTGAAAACCAGTCAGAAAATGCCGCTTTTTTAAAGTGCAAAGACGTAAGCTGCAGACGGAAATGCCTTGTTGGACACACCCCCTTATTATCCAATGCAATATTATCTGTTAACGGTTAATGTTTGGAAAATCAGCATCGGTTTTCAGTCAGAAAAATTTACAGAAATAAGCATCCCTAATTAAAACAAATTATTTTGATTATGATTAAAATGCCCCAAATTTGGCCAACCTATCAGTAGTAGGCCTACCTATAGTTTTGCGATGGGTTTTTCCAGACCACATCACATATATTTGCTTTCTGTTTATACATTATTACGTTGTGTGCTAATTTGTCGTGGTTGCAATTACTACTTACTCTTCCAACTTAACCTTTTCCAGCTCCAGCTGTCCCAGTGAGCTTCTTCCAGGAACATGATGTTTGGGGTGAACACTCATCTATCTTTCAAGGTAAACAACATTAATTAGCATATGCGGGAAAACACAAACAAATAAATAACAACCTATCAAAGACAACATTACATTTTTAATCCACTAGAGAACACAGCATCTGACCTGAGACCACTCACCCACCAACATAGAGTACATAGTAAGTCATTTGTTTTTATGGCATCACATTCTGGGACTACAGACTACTGTAGAAGGTCACATGATAAAAGCTGCTAATTTATTAAATGTTTGATAAGGACAAAACTTAAACATAACATTTACCTTTAATATATCTGTGTGTGGCATTATTAATTGTATTTGTTGACAAAAACAACTGAAACATTTATTTACCAATGCTTATGTATTTTATTTAATATAAAACGCCATTGTCTATTACATTTATTTAATATGTAATGAAATACAAATGCAAACACAAGTGTATAAACATATGTTCATTTGTGATTATCCCTCTAGCTAAAATAAGCAACTGTTAATTTGACATATCGTGAGTCGCATTGTATCATGGGAAATAGTGAGTGAACAAGTGTATATACATATACACTCAAAATCCAAATGCATTATAGGTAACAAGTAGTAAACCAATGTAAAGAGCGAGTTGTTCACTCAGAAATGGGACACAATTACAAATTGGCTGACACCAAATATAGTGCACTATATAGGACATAGGTGGCGATCTTGAACCGCGCGCAGCCCAAATTTTGAGACCGGGTGGACGAGACGCGTACAAAAGCGCATGCGCAGAAAACGTAGCCAGTCCGCTGGGGGTCAGTACAGATGCAGAAAATGGGCAGTATGCTGCTGTTGAAGAAGAAGGATAATGACAACAACATGAACAACGAAGCAACAGACATAGCAATGGAGAGTGAATTTGACAACGTAATAGCTGTTTGGTTCTTGTTGTTCTTTGTTGTCTTTTGCTGTTTTGCAATGGCGATATACTTCCTCGATAATTTATTTGCAGTTTGTCTAATGTCTTGACTCTTTGCTGCCCTCTGACGGTCAGGCAGATTATACATTATACATACCATTTGTACTGCGCATGCATCAAACTCGTCTGTGCGCAAGGCGGACGCGGAAAGTGAGGTATAGCCAGGCCTTTAGGCTACAGGCTGGTGAGGTTTTTTTCAGAGTTTGAGCTGAACTCACACAGAGGTGTTAAGAAAGGCAGTATCATTAAGATTAAAAAAGCAAAACCTATTTATTTAAGTATTTGTGTTTGCAGGTGCATGTAGTGTGAGACAGGCATGTCGGTGGAGTACCGTGTCTGATCAATGTACACGTAAGTTAACAGTTTCTATTTAAAAGAATTAAAAATATAAATTTTTTAAATATAAAATATTACCATTACAGCTGTTGAGAGGGCAATTCTGGAGGCTATAGGTGAACTGGAAATGAAGATGAATCACCTAACTTCAGTAGTCCAGTCCATTGCATGAAACAGGCACCTCATACCCGTGGTCTCCGAAAGAGAAGATGACGTCTTTCCTCTTACATCCATGGCTGGAAAGGCAATTGTCTGAAAGAGTGGTGAGAATCACAGTTGGTTTTAACTATTAAGAAATGTAAAGTTAAACAGTACCTACTAGTATGTTGTTTGTTGTAGTGATGTTTTCAATATTATCTTTAACTTCTTAAGGTGAACAAACTATCTGTCAGTGGAGGGCAAACCCTGAAAAAAACCATATGGAGAATATGTGGCAAAGTTTTTGGCTCAGTACTAGCCACACAGTTAAACTGGTGTGGAAGGGGAGAGAAACACGGGATTGGAAAAACCAAGGTCTCAGAACTACTTATAGGTACATACAAAACATTATTATACTTATGCAACAATTTTAAGAATGACACTTTCAGTACAGTACAGAGTAATCTGCATGACATTTAAACCATCATGTTAAAGCCATATATTTGTTTAAGGCATAACAATATAAAGAAATATTTTGTATAGATTCCTTTATTGCAAGTGGAACTCACACACATTGAAGAACATTGAAATTATAAAACTAAGTAGGCCTGCATTAAATGAAGAAATTCATTTGTGAGTCTGCCTTTTTATGATTTAACATTTTCTACATAGAATCACAATATATGTCAATTTGTTTTAAACATTTGAAAAAATAACCTTGATTTATTTAATATTGACCTTTGTACAGTATAAAAACCTTTCATGATATTTAACATGGTTATGTTAAGTAAGGTTTTTATACTGTACAAACTGTACATTCTCTCCCTTTGGGGCTTGGGGTATTCAAGCTTGATCCTGGCAGGCTGTGTCTTGCAGAATGAAGCTATAGCGTTAGCTCCACACCTGGCCGCAAGTTTTTAGACTGCTAGACTTGATTTGCTTGTTCAAGCGTGTTTGATTAAGTTTGATTAAACTCTCCAGGAACGTGTTTGGACACCAAAACCAAATCTGACCCTCGCACAATCTGCATTTTTGCATTTACATTTCTTTACGATTGCCAGTGGTGATCACACTGTCCAACGTGGCGGACAAAATTAATTACAGATACGTTTCAAGCCCGTAGGCAGGGGGGGTTCGGGTGGTTCGAACGAACCCCCCCTCACTGCGCCAAAGGTCCAGAATTTAAGTCGGGTTTTTTTTCATTTACATTAAGTCATTTGGCAGACGCTTTTATCCAAAGTGACTTACATATTTTTATGTGATTATTGTCATCATTGTTTTAATCAATGCTTGTGACAAATTTCTGGGTTGCTGTTTCAAATAAATATGATTATTATTGCAGGACGCGTGTGTGTGCGTGCGCAGACAGAGAGAGTTCTCGCAATACACTTCTCAAAGCAACGTGAAGAAGCATCGCCTCTGAATGATGCGGGGGGAGGGGTTATATATATATATATATAGTATATGAATGTGGCCCGCCCACAGATTGGAACCGACCCTCTGAACAATGCCTTATAGTGTGTTCACACCAAACGCGAATGCAGCGTTAAGCGCGAGTGATTTACATGTTAAGGCAATGCAAAGATGCGATGACCTACTTGCGGCGCGATTTGCGCGAATGACGCGAATTGAGCGTTCGCGTGATTCGCGCGAGTTGAAAAATCTGAACTTTGGCGAAAATTCACGCAGCGTTAACCAATCAGGAGCTTGCTCTAGTAGGGATATTGTCAGAATATTGGCTTTCAGACCCAAATTTCTCGAAGTTACTCACATAGCCTAATAATTTGTTAAATTCATAACGTACCATTGCGATAGAACTGACACGCGAACCATCGGGACATTTCAAAGAGACGACAAAATGGCCAAGTGGTTGGGAAAGAGAAAGGTTAATTAATATGCATATGAAAATATGTTTTGAATTTGAGTAGCACTAAACTATTAACTATTAATAAACTATTATACCATTAGGAGGCATAATAAATACATTTCAAATCATAATTAAATCTCCACAATAATTCTGTCATGATTCTGCCTTCTCTTGTCTTGATTTTCTGGTCTAAAGGCAGAATCATGACAGACCCACGTGTTTTATGTGGAGAGAAACATATTGTCAATTAGGACATAATATGCGTTCTCTCCTGTCTCGTCATTTGGCCCCGCCCCTCTCGTTTCTAGTATAGCAATCCTCCTGTGTCGCATTACCCACACCTGCCCATCGTTATCTCCTTTGTTCGTCTCCCTATTTAATTCCCTTGTATTCTCTGTACTGTGCTCGTTTGTTTCTCGTACCTCATGGTAACTGTTTGCGCTGTGTAACTGCTCTATTGAGGATTTGTCCCTACGCTGTGTCCCAGCGTTAGCACCCTGTTCTGTTACCCTCCGTGAGTTTTTCGTTCCTGTTTTTTTGCTGTCTTTGTTATCCCCTGGATTTTACCACCGCGTGGGTTTTCTGTTTTACTGTATTAAAATCCGTGTTACCCCTTATTGCTGCCTGTGCTTGGGTTCTTCTCTCACCTGTTTCGTGACAAATTCAAGAAGTACCTTCGGCCCATGTAATTTTCTGTTACAAACCGACCCGGCCCCCCATTAAAGACAGGGAGAATTATGTGGCCCTTGCAGAAAAAAGTTTGGGAAACCCTGGTCTACAATATAATAGACATATAAACGTGGCGTTATAATAATAAAACATAGCAGAGAGGCATTGACAGAGAGTCAAGAAATGATGATGAGAAGAATTATTATTAATATTTCAGTTAAAGTTCATTAAATCTATTCTGTTGTTAGTGTGGTCTTTAAACTTATGAACTGTGTATGGACTGACAAAAGTGTTACATGAGGAAGCAATTTGACAACAATGCAATAAATATTTTAGGTGCAACCAAAAGCGTGCTGGTTAAGATACCAGAAGACAAGCTAATCCAGCAGAAATTAGTGCATAAAAGGTCACCAAAATGAAGTATTTGAACCTCATAATTAAATACAAAAGGAGAAAACTGCAAAAAGGTCCACTTTTTGAAAAAAAAAGAACCTCCCCTTTCAACTGGCTGGCTACGGACCTGCGTTTTAATACAGCTAGCTATAATCCAAGATTTTTCGATATGTGTTTAACATTAAGTGGAGAAACAACTTGATTAAAATGAATTTATCGTGCACCCCACCCCTTATGTCCTTACAAATTACATCGACAAATGTTTAATTAACAATATGATAACTAAATAACTAAGCTTGCCTTCTTCCGCATCACAGCGCTGAATCCACGTGCAGTTGGCCATGCACATGCGCAGCAGCAGTCTCATCGTGTTGCAGGTCGCAAATGAACGTGTCATATATCGCCACCTACTGTTATGTGTGACATCGCAGCTTTACGTTCTTCAGTCAGTGTTCCACTATTTAAAAAAATATAGTGTGACAAACCACACGCCTTTATTCACGTTATAGTGTAATTCGAGTCTAATTTCAGCATCACTGAAACTTACAGCGACGAGAGGAACATGTTATTTGGTGTAGCTATAAAATAACATTGTAAAATTACAGATAATTTGAGCTGATTCACACGTTACAGATGATGAAGACATGTGATTAACATAAGTCGATTCTGCTTGTTTAATGTTAAACCAATAATATAACTGTATATCGAAAATATGTTTTATTTGTTAACATTCTTTTTTTCATCTTTTAACAGAAGCAGCGATGAAAAATCCCGTGATCTCGTCGCCTACCGAAGCAGAAGCGGAGAAATATTTAAAAGATTATCTCCGTTTGGCCCCTGCTAGAATTAATTAGGCAAAATTTGTTTTAAGTCCCATGTAAATATGTTCAATATGTGTTTATTAACAGTTCTATGACGTTTTAAATAGCAGTTCAATTTGAATTAAATGTTCTTGTCATTAATAAAGTTAACCATTTAACACCTCTGTGTTTTATTCATTCTGAGTAGAGGTGTGGGATTATTTATATAATTAAGTTTAATAATTGCTTAAAATATTTATTATGTAGACCTATTGATAATCATGCAGGCTTGTCGAGTAATAAATATTTTAATCATTAGGGCAGCTTTAGCGATGATCTAAACTCTCTAAATATCTATAAAACATAAACCAGATGTCTTACAGATCTAAAACTGTCAAATTAACGTCTGCTATAAATCAGGTGTTATGTCTTTCAAACGTGGCAAACGATCCCCCCATTACGTTTGCCAGATGGAATGGAAATCCAGACGATACCTCTCACAGACGTATCCGAGATGTACCTGTGCTATCTGGGTCTATATAAATATTTGAACTGTATTAATGATCATTAAACAAACAATAGCCTATTATATCTAAACATCAACGAAATAAAATGTAAAATACATAAACCAATGAGCCAAATAAACATTACATTCCTCTGGGTCTTTTGTGTTTTTAAAAGGCTTTTCCCTTCAGATATTCACATTACATCTAACGCACACACGTGCGAGTAAACTTCAACACGATCTCGTTAACAGTTTAACTCAATGAGAAACATGTACATTTACTTCATGCCTCAACATAGACATTAAATCAACATAGTCGCTAATGTTTTAGTCCTTATTGATCAGTTTCACTCACCTGTAGAAAGAAATAAGGAGAGACACAGTTGTGCTGCTTTACATCATGCTGTCGCTCTGGTAATACTCTCTTCTTCTTCTTCTTCTTTTTATATGGCGGTTGGCAACCAGCTTTTTGGTGCATTACCGCCACCATCTGGACTGGAGTGTGGATCAAATGGTCACCCTACACTTTCCTAAATTCTTTTAAATAACCCAGTTACCTTCAAAAAAGAAAACAAAAAGGAAAAACAAATTTCACCTGATTCTCTTTGCAGTATGTCATTCAAATTTAATGTCATCTGGATTTCCCCAAGTTGTGAAATAAATCTTTGTCTGGCTTGATGGTACTCAGGACAAAACATAATTACATGCTCTATGGTCTCTTGACTATTACAATATTCACACATTCCATCAACATGCTTTTTCATGGTAACTAATGTTCTGTTTAATCCTGTATGTCCTAGCCTCATTCTGGACACCACATCTTCTTCTTGCTTGCTTCTGCATGTATTCCTACTCCTCCCCACCTTTCCTTGAATACTATGCAGGTGTCTTCCAGACTGTTCGTTATCCCATACAAATTGCCATTTTTCATTTATTTTAGCTTTGATTATACTTTTGACTTCAGCTTTACTGTATTTAATATTCAATTCTATATCAGACTTCCCTGCTGCTTTCTTTGCACATTTATCTGCTAATTCATTACCTTCTACACCTATATGAGCTGGTACCCATATAAATGTAATACTAATACCAGACTTAAGCAGATTGTTGGCTAATTGCATTACCTCATATACTATGTCCTGTCTAGACTCAGAGTGACAACGTTTAAGGCTTATTAAAGCTGAGCTAGAGTCTGACGCAATCACAGCTTGCTTGGGTCTATTGCTCTCTATCCACAATAGGGCCATCCATATTCCTATAATTTCTGCTGTATATACAGCTAAATCATCATTGATTCTCTTTCCAGATTCAATGTTTAATTGAGGGATAACATAAGCAACTCCCATTTTCTTATCAGTCTGCTTAGATGCATCAGTATATAAAATGACTGCTTCTTTATATTTGCTCGCAATGTAACTCTGGACCCTGTAATGATCCACTTCAACATCCTTCTTTTCCTCTAATAAGCCCAAGTCTACTGGAACCTCTGCCATCAACCAAGGAGGAACAACAGGATATGCCACTGTAGGGCTTATTTCAAGAGCACTGATTCCCATATTTATTACCTTTTGTTTTATTGTCCAACCAAAACTTTTAATAAGGTAACTCTCTCTCTCTTGACACTGCCATAAGACTGATTGACTCATGTGTTTTTCACTATGACCCCTTAGATTTGTCCAATACACAAGAGACAGCTGGTCTCTTCTAAGATAGAGCGGCATCTCTCCCATCTCTACCTGGACTGCTGCCACTGGCGAGGTCTTAATTGCCCCACAGCATAGCTTCAAACCTTGGTTCTGAATTACATCTAATTTCTTAAGTGATGTTTTAGCAGCAGACCCATACACTACACACCCATAGTCAAATACAGCTCTCATCAGCCCTGTATAAATGGCTTTTAAAGCAGGTCTACTTGCTCCCCATTCAACTCCACGCAAACACCTCATCACATTCAACACTTTCTTGCATTTCTCAATATTTTTTTGTATATGCATTGTCCAAGTTAATCGTTTGTCAAACCACATTCCTAAATATTTGAAGAATTCCACTCTTTCTAAATCTACCCCAGATAATTTGATTTTAACATCTTCATTTATTTTCTTCCTGGAGAAGAATAAAGTCTTTGTTTTATCTATTGAGATCCTAAACCCCCATTGAAGGGCCCATTCTTGGACTCTGTTTACTGCCTGTTGCATCTTACCCACCACAAAATCTATATTTCTTCCTTTTTTCCACATTGCTCCATCATCTGCAAACAATGCCACCCCAACTGAATTTTGTATGTCTTTAAAAATATCATCAATCATTATTGAAAATAACAGTGGACTAACAATACTTCCTTGTGGGACACCATTTTCCACACTATATTGCTCACTTAATTCTCCATTTATTTTAATTTGAATTGTTCTATTAGACAAAAACCCTTTGATCCATTGGAACATCCGTCCCTTTATTCCCAACATTTTAACCTTTATCAGTATACCTTCTTTCCACAACATATCATATGCCTTCTCAATGTCAAAAAACACTGCCACTACATTTTCTTTGTTCACTTGAGCCTTCCTTATTGTATCTTCAAGGCATATAATGGGATCCATGGTACTTCTACCTTTCCTGAATCCACTTTGATAATGACTCATTAATCCTTTCGTTTCAACCCAATATGTAATCCTGTCATTAATCATCCTTTCCATAGTTTTTCCCATCTGGGATGTTAATGCAATAGGTCTGTAGTTAATTGCTATTTTAGGATCTTTCCCAGGTTTCCTAATAGGAATAATTATAGACTCATTCCATGTTCTAGGAATACAGCCATCTATCCATACTTTATTATATAGACTTAACAAAACTTCCTTCCCCTTATCACTTAAGTTCTCCAACATGGAATAGCAGATTTTATCCATCCCTGGAGACGACTTACCTAACTTACTTAATGCCTTATTAAGTTCAGATTTCGTAAATAACACATCCAATATCCCTTCTTCGCTATCCTCAATGTCAAACACATTGCGATATTTTTCAATTGTAGCTTCTCTACCTCTTTTTTCTTCTTGATTTAAATTCCCTGAGCTGTGCACCTTGGCTAATGTTTTAGCCATAACCTCTGCTTTTTCCTTATTATTGGTAATCGTTCTTTGCCCCTCAACCAACACTGGATATCCATATTCCCTTCCATTCCCTTTCATTTTTTTTATCATATTCCAAACTCTCTCCACTGCAGTAGTTCGACCAATGGAGTCACAGAACTTTTTCCAATGATGTTTTTTAGCTTGTCTTATTGTTTTCCTAACTATTGCCTGAGATCTTTTATATTGAATTAAATTCTGAAAGTTATGTGTTCTTTTTAACTCTTTAAACGCTCTATTTCTACCTTTAATTGCTTCCTTACATTCTGTAGACCACCATGGCACTATTTTATTTAACGTCTTAGGCTTAGTTTTTGGGATTGATACTCCTGCTGCAACAATTATTCCACTGCCAATTTCCTTACACAATTTCTCAATATCCTGATTTTTATCAATAGATAGTAACAATTCATCACTTACTTCTCTATACCTACCCCAATCTGCTTTTCCTAAAATCCATCTCTCTTCTTTTATGTCATGTTCATTTCTTAATTCCACTCCTATCTGAATTCTAATAGGATAATGATCACTTCCTACTGTGCTTTCCCTAACTACCTCCCAGTCACATCTATCTGCAATGGTTTTTGTGACAATAGTTAGATCTATTGCTGACTCTGTACCCCTTGCCACATCTATTCTAGTCCCAGATCCATCATTCAAACATACTAACTCTTTCTCTTCCATAAATTCTTCGACTACATTTCCATTCCCATCATCCCTCTCTCCCCATAATGTACTATGTGCATTAAAATCCCCACACCAGATAATTCTCCCTGTCAAATCCTTCCAAATATCTTGCAGTTGCCTTATCTCCACTTGTCTACATGGGTTATAAAAGTTTATAATTGTCACATTATCTTCATTTGTCCATACTTCTGTAGCAATGTATTCCAAGTCATTCCCCCTCTTTACCTCTCTATACTGAAGTCCCTTTTGTATAAAAATTACAACTCCTCCTCCTTTACCTATTTTCCTATCCCTTCTTATAGAGTCATACCCTTTTATTACAAAATCCAACCTAGGCACTAGCCAGGTTTCTTGTATACAAATAATATTAGGTTTCTCTTGTAAATTTTCAACATATTTTTTGAATTCTTGGCCGTTTGCAATTAAACTCCTAGCATTCCACTGAAGTATAATTAAAACCATTATACAGGCCCACTCCATGACTGTGATTGTTGTGTTTCATCATTAAGAATATCTCTTACTCTTTCCCAAGGCATTCCCTTTGCATCCAGGTATTTTTCAGCTGACTTTACAATTATTTTAATTCTTTCAGTTCTACTAGTGGTCTGTGCTGAGCAATTGATTATCTCAGCCATGAAGATCACAAAATCACCTTTACTCACAATCAACGTATCTTCTTTTAGTTGATCACACTTTACACATTCCTTTACATTTTTAGTCCTATCCTTTATTGTTTCTACCGGTACACCTACACCTCTTGGGACTTTCTTAGTTGCCTCTGCATATGAAACCCCTTGGACTACTTTAATTCGCTGTACCTCCTGCATTCTTTTGTTAGCCTCACAACCTCCATATGCTGCACTATGTTCTCCTCCACAGTTGCAACATTTTAGTTTTGCCCCTTCTTCACATTTTCCATATTCATGTTCACCACTACATTTGCTACATCTTTGTTTGCCCTTGCATATCGCCGCTACATGCCCATATCTTTGACATTTAAAACACCGCAGTGGTGGAGGAATGTAAACCTTGACATCATAGCTCATGTAACCAATCAAGACTTTTCCTGGGAGTTTAGCTTCGTCAAAAGTTAACAATACTGATAGACTGTCACATATAACTCCATTCCATCTTGTTTTAAGTCGCTTTACTTCCCTTACTTTAACATTTTGTATTCCTTCTTTCACTGAATCCACTGACTCACTTAGAGGAATCCCAGAGATCACACCCCTAACAAAGTTTTTGTCATATGCCATTGAACACTTCACTCGTTGTCCATTTAGTTTATTTGTCTTTATTGCTTTCTGTTGTTGTTCATCACTTTTACATATTACCAGTAAAGAACCATTCCTCAATTGTTTAGCGCTCCTTACCTCCCCAATTTCTTTATGCAGACTTTTGGTTAGTTGGATTGGACTCCACTCGTTAAAAGTAGTCCCCTCTTGTAACAATTTGATAAACACCTTGAACTCATCTTCACTCCTTTTCACCGTTTTTATTTCTTTATCAATGTCACTATAATCTGATTCCTCTCTATCTTTAGTTTTCCGTTTCCTATTGATTACTTTCCACTCATCCAAACTCCCGCGTCCAACATCCATCTCCCCATCCTCACTTCCTGATCCGTCACTTCCTGACATCTGACCATTCACAGTCCAGTTGTTGCCAACCGCCTTTAGCTCACGCTCAACAGACAAACGTCTCCGCTCCTTTCCTCCAGTTGCCGCCATTAGCCGCGCACCGTTTCACCCTGGTAATACTCTCTTCTTCGCTACTCACCCTTAACCCCACAGTCAACGCAGCATCTCCCCCTACTGTCTCCGGACAGTACTACACATAATCATTAGGCATTGTAACAATCTATTAATCGACATTATAAATACCAGACGATCTCATAAACAGCACCAGAAAATAACAAATACTGAATACCATTTCTGTGACTACACAAACAGGGTGTCACAACTGCGGGCATATTGTACTGTTGCTAAATTCAAACCTAAATTCGAAGGTAAAAATTCGAAGGTAAATTCAAACGTAAATTCGAAGGTAAATTCGAAGGTAAATTCAAATGTAAATTCAAACGTAAATTCGAAGGTAAATTCAAAGCTAAATTCGAAGGTAAATTCAAACCTAAATTCGAAGGTAAATTCAAAGCTAAATTCGAAGGTAAATTCAAAGCTAAATTCGAAGGTAAATTCAAATGTTAATTCAAAGGTAAATTCAAAGGTAAATTCAAAGGTAAATTCAAAGGTAAATTCAAACCTAAATTCAAAGCTAAATTCGAAAGTAAATTCAAAGGTAAATTCAAACCTAAATTCAAAGCTAAATTCGAAAGTAAATTCAAATGTAAATTCAAACCTAAATTCGAAGGTAAATTCAAACCTAAATTCGAAGGTAAATTCAAAGCTAAATTCGAAGGTAAATTCAAATGTAAATTCAAACCTAAATTCGAAGGTAAATTCAAAGCTAAATTCAAACGTAAATTCAAAGGTAAATTTACCACCATCAGTGCTTAATAAATTCAAATAAAAATACAATACAATGATTCTAGCTTTCATTCTCACAATTTTGAGGTAATATTCAAGAACTAGATGAGGAAAAGTTTGTGAACAAACTTTATGTTGGCTTGAGAAAGTCTGGTGAAATAGTTTGAATTGTGAGATAGAAAGGAAAAGGAGTTTAGTGTTAATAGATAAAAAGATAAATTGATAAAAAGATAAGTAGATAGGTAGGTAAATAGGTAGGTCTAATTTTAAAGAAATTTAATAATTAAAGTTAATAATTTTAAAGAAAACTATATTTTAAGAAAAGAGATAGAAAAGAAAAAGAGGTTTGTGTTAAAGATAAAGAGATAAAGGGATAAATGGATAAGTTGGTAGATAGGTAGGTAGAGATGAATGCAGAGATTTATAGAGAGTGAGTGTATGTTCATGTTTAAAAGATAAGAATTGTAAAGAAAGAAAGATAGAATAAGTGTAAAGAAAGAAAGATGGATGGATGGATAAATAGAGATTAGTGCATTCAGCAGACACGTTTATCCAAAGCGACAAAATTATTATTATATTTTTAAAGAAAAGAGCTAGAGAGGAAAAGAGGTTAATAAAAAGAAAGATAAAAAGAAAGATAAAGAGCTAAAGAAATAAAAAGAAAGATAAAAAGAAAGATAAAAAGAAAGATAAAAAGAAAGATAAATTGATAAAAAGATAAGTAGATAGGTAGGTAAATAGGTAGGTCTAATTTTAAAGAAATTTAATAATTAAAGTTAATAATTTTAAAGAAAACTATATTTTAAGAAAAGAGATAGAAAAGAAAAAGAGGTTTGTGTTAAAGATAAAGGGATAAATGGATAAGTTGGTAGATAGGTAGGTAGAGATGAATGCAGAGATTTATAGAGAGTGAGTGTATGTTCATGTTTAAAAGATAAGAATTGTAAAGAAAGAAAGAATAAAGGTAAAGAAAGAAAGATGGATGGATGGATGGATGGATAAATAGATAGAGATTAGTGCATTCAGCAGACACGTTTATCCAAAGCGACTATTCATTTTTTTTCAAAGAGACAAAATTATTATTATATCTTTTAAAGAAAAGAGCTAGAGA
Organism: Barbatula barbatula; assembly: GCF_947034865.1. Taxonomy (NCBI): domain Eukaryota; kingdom Metazoa; phylum Chordata; class Actinopteri; order Cypriniformes; family Nemacheilidae; genus Barbatula; species Barbatula barbatula. Next base: position 459,488 of record NC_136776.1, read on the forward strand.
GGAAAAGAGGTTGAAAAAAGATAAAAAGATGAAAAGATAAAGAGCTAAAGAGATAAAAAGAAAGATAAAAAGAAAGATAAGAAGATCAATAGATAATAAGATTGGTAGGTATAGATGAATGCAGAGATTTATAGAGAGTGAGTGTATGTTCATGTTTAAAAGATAAGAATTGTAAAGAAAGAAAGAATAAATGAAAAGAGAGAAAGAATAAGTGTAAAGAAAGAAAGATGGAGGGATGGATAAATAGATAGAGATTACTGCATTCAGCAGACACGTTTATCCAAAGCGACAAAATTATTATGATATTTTTAAAGCAAAGAGCTAGAAAAAAAGAGGTTAATAAAAAGATAAAAAGAAAGATAAATAGTAGTAAGATATGTAGGTAGAGATGAATGCAGAGATGTATAGAGAGTGTGTGTGTGTGTGTGTGTGTGTGTGTGTGTGTGTGTGTGTGTGTGTGTGTGTGTGTGTGTGTGTGTGTGTGTGTGTGTGTGTGTGTGTATGTTTGAAAGTTGTCAGTTGACATTTGGAACATAAACATCTCCCCTGAACATTCCGTCAATGTAAGTTAATGGGACTTTTTGGAGAGTTTGATGGGCATTTTTAGGAAAACCGTAAGTCCAATCCCTTAGAAAAGATATAGCAACTCGAGTGAGACCAGACTGAAGATGCGTGGGAAGTTTAGTGGCTGTAGCTTAAAAGCTCTAGGAGGAGTAGCAGTCAGAAAATTTCAGTAAGAAGAATAATAATAAGTTTATTTAGCATAACAGTATGTTGGCTCTCTCAAGCCAACATAATAAATTACGCCAGTGTCTTTAAATCGAGCCAGATCATTGTTTCATTTTAAAGCCACTCAACATATTATCATCAATTAAAGCTTTAGCTGGCCAGATATAAACTTCTTATGTCCACAATGAAGCATACATAACATTTATGTACGCCGAGGTTAGTCAAAAAACATCTTGCACTTTGCTTTTTTTCTATTATTTGATACTTCTGGATGCTGTTACAGAAATTAAACTGTCTGTAACTGTCATGTAACATATACAAACTAGAAGAAAAAAAGTGTTACACGTGACATATTTATTGCAAAAATCTCTCATCACTCACATTATTCACAGACACCTACATTGTGTGACCAAAACATGCCTACAGGTTTCACAAGAACACAATACAGCCGGACAGAAGTCTGGTGTGGTGTAGGCTGAAGTGAACAAGGCTCCGTATAGGTTGAGATCATAACTGAATGAATTGATTCTAGGTTAAAGAGTAGCGCAGTTTACAGGATTCTCTTGCTTCACTTGATTGAATGTACATTTGTGCTTTCTGTAAATTGAAGAAAAATAAAAGAACTTTTTGACATATGCAGGGGATCGTGAAGACTTTTATTTTGACCTTTAACACGGGCGCCGCCATTATTTCTTTTGGATGATGACGCGGTGCACGTGAAGAGAGTGGAAAGGTGCAGCGGTAAACATGAATGGCGATCTCGGGACTCAATCACGATCAAAAGTTGAGTTTAGACCCGCGACATATATATAGAAGAGCTGCAGGACGTTGTCTCTGAGTGTTAAAAGAAGATTTCTGCCGTGTTCGTGCGTGGAGCTGTCAGTGTCAGTCGCGTGTTTTCTTTCATGTGGTCAAACGAACTTGAAACCGTGAATGTTGCTGGTCGTGTGAAGAAAGTCGGATCGGGTCGTGTGGGATCAGGATCTCGCTGAGGGTCAATGAGTGAAGAAACGGTACCCTGCCATCCGTTGGTCATCATTCAGCATCTCTTCGTTCTTTTCTTCTTTACTACTGAACACTGGTAAGCAAACTATAATCATCAGAAACACATTCATACACTTTCTTTTGTGCACATGTCGTGGAAAGTTGTTCTTGTAGTTTCAGAAAAAAGCATCTAAAGTTTACAGTGTTTTCAACCCATAGTTCTAGTGAAATCCCTCAAAGGAGGGGGTCTCTCTTAAACCAATCAGATCTGTTCCTGTTACCTTCTTTTGTCTTGTCATTCCACCAATAGATTTATGCATCGGTCAAGTTTCAAGCTTGGGTCTTACAGACATTGCTGGAGTTTACTGTACTGTGCTCTTAAAACATAAGTGACCAAACATGCTTAATAAGTGTAAATACATCATCACATTATACACAACCACCTTTGATTAAATATAGTTTCAGCTCACTCAGATCATAACACTAATACATCATTATTCTACTTTCTCTATGGATACTTCTTAATACTTATTCAAATATATATATATGTGCTTTTGTAAAATCATTAAAGGCAAGTATATATCGTCGCTGTCGGGCGGAATCCAGGTATCTCCGAAATCCTTATTTTTCAGGAAATTAGAAATATGGCATATTTTTTGATGTATTAAACATTGTATCGTTAAAGTTGGCATTATACCTTATTTTGCTATCATATACTGTTGTGCACCAACATTAACACAACATTTCCCCAAAATCATGTTTTATCGGAGATACACGATTTATGACTTGGGAGCAGGGAGATAGGAGTATACGCTGTCATTGACAAGAATGGTACGGACAAAGCACGTCGCTGCTGCCAGCAGTGTTCAAAGTCTGCTGTCACGTTGAGCCTTTTGACAAGAGACGAGCTAATCAAAGCTAATGATTGTGGTTTCATATATCTTCCTGAACTCTATTTTAAACACTAAAGCTATGAGCGATGCAATACCAAAATAAAATGATAAACTGACTAAGACATCTAATAGGCGGAAATTAATTTGCACGCCAACAAAGTCGGCAGTCGCATTGAGCATTTTGGCAAAAGAAAAGGCTTCAATAGCTAACCAAAGCTAACGACTCTGGTTACATACATCTTCCTTAACTCTATTTTAAAGGTTTAAGAGCTATAACTGATGCATTACAAAAACCGATGAGCTGATAATGCTGCCTAATAGGCGGAAATGCCTATTCTGCTCGCAAACTTACCTTCGTGGCTCACAGGATTCCTTCTGCACCGAAGCATTACACCTATCTATATTTAAAATAACAGGACTACTTAAAAGTATATAACCTAACTATTTCCACTCGTTATTGTTTAAAAAACAGAGTTTTCCAAAGATAGGCTTACTTGGCTACAGTAGACAGCCCTTTTATTTCACCCATAAATAAAACCTTGCTCCTTAGGGTATTTTACATGCACAGTGCCAAGAGAGACAGTACACCTAACAGCTGAACTTAAAGTCAGTAAAATAATAATGAAAACAATCATTTAATGTTGGAATCAAAACATTACATTTATTTATTTTAATAAATTGAATAAAGTATTATATTAGATAATTCTAAAACTTCGTTGCACATGTATAATAAGCTTTAAATACATTTATAACTGATATCATAGTTTAACACATAAAATCAAGTTAAGGCTTGCTTTACTAAGCCCATTACTAAGTGTATTTGTGTTCATGAGTAGCGTGAGCTCTTCTCTGTGTGTCTGTGTGCATGTATCTGTGAGGCTCTGTGTGTGGTGTTACATGTGTTAATAATATAATAATTTTGTATTGAGTTAGTGAAGCAAATTGTCGTAAAAACTGTGAAAGTCTTTAGGGATGACTTCCTTCAGGTCTTGGAGGTGTTTGTATTTCAGCTCTTTGATCTTCAGTTGGTCTGAATAGAGTGGGCTGACTGTGTGGCTGTCTGAGGTGGCGTTTCGGAGTTGGTGACTCGGATGTGGATGCCAGTCATCAGTATGATTAATTTTGAAGTCCATAGTTCCATTGTTGTTGTACCTAATAGCACAAAATATAAAAAAAAATTACTGTAAAATTGTATAAAACAATATACAACATACCAATAAACTTTAGGCATGACATTGTTAAGACATAAGATTTACATTGGTTAATACCTGATGGCTCTGATATCATGGACAGTTAGGTCACCAGGCCTTACTCCAGGGCGCAGAGACTTGCAGAGCCTCAGTTTGGTGAAGTCCTGGAAGAAGGTGTGGTCGATGTACTTGACTTCGTAAGGATAAGGCCTCACACGGGCCCTCTTCATCAGGTTAACACACTCCGCTGGGAGATACACATCCTGGTCCCTCAGACGCCTCTCAATGACACTGTGAACGGAGTCGCATTCCATCTGAGTATGCCCTTTCTAAAGGTACTTCTGAATGACGACTTTGTTTTTCTTCATGGAGAATAGAAGAAGTGCATTGCTTAGAACTGCATTCCTGTTCTGATACCCGCAGCCATCACTCCACAGAATAAATTTGTCAGGCTCAGTGTGTGCAGAGAGGTAGTCGACAATGCATGAAGCAAACTCATTGGCAGACAGGGATCCCTCACCTTCATGCCAGACATAACATGTGGCACTGTGTGTCAGCATGTTGTACACAGTAAAGTTGTGAACTGCAAGCTTTGTTTTGTAATACAAGGCAGAGGCTTTAAGCTTTGGGCACAAAAGGAACTTGTAAGTCCATACATATGACCATGATCTTGTTACTGGCCTTGCTTTTGTCGGACAACTTTTCAGCACGGGCCTCTTCTTTTTGAAGGAGGTGGTGCTGCCACACGTCATCAGGTAAGTTGCTGGTCTTAAAAGCACAACAGATGTTGCACTGGTCCTTTTTTGGGTGGTAAAGGCCTAGGTTGAGATGCTTGAACTCATCTGTAAACACTTGCCTTGACAAAGGAGTTACATTCTTCTCAGCTGCAGCATGACAATACACTGCATACAGATCAGCCATTGACTGAAACACATGTTCCAGATACTGTTTGGATGTTGTGGATCTACAGTAGTGTGAGGGCACTTTTGGGAGGTCCTGCAAAAAGCTGCGAATGAATTCATGGTTTGCCACTGAACGACGTGCGTTGCTGTGTGTTTGTCCCTCAGTGTCTGCTTGCGTGAATCCCTCCTTTGCCCAGTAAAGGGCAGACCACTTGCTTATTCCTAAAGTAGACACAAACATACCTTTGCAGACACGTCTTCTCTGCCTGCTGACCCGTATAAAAAACAACAGGGAATTTGATCTTCGGGAATTGTCAGTCCCTCTTCTCCTTTGCACTGGGACCACATCAATTAGACCACGCACATACACTTTCTTCTCCTCCCAGGTCATATGTTGCCAAAAGTCATTGAAAATCTTATTCCTCTCAGGCTCGCCGATTGCACTGCAGTGATGTTTAGCTGACTTGGCACATGCTGCTGATGAACATCTAGGCCCCATAGCCCGTGGCTCCCTCATTATTTCCTTCTGCTTCTGTTTTCCAATGTATGACTTCCCAACCATTCTTCTTTTCTTGTTGATGACTTTCTTCCAGGTGTTTTCAGCTCTCAGTCTTTTTCTTGGAGGTGCGTCTTCCTCAACATCTGAGCACAAATTCTCTGCATCCAGGTCCTCTTCGCTTCCACGATGTAAAACTTCAAAACACCCACAAAAACCAACCGTGCATGAATGAGTTACATCTTTATAAACTGTCAACAGTGAGTGATATAATTAAAGGGGTAACACTTTAAAATGACGTTCAGTATTATTTAATGATGAACTTATCATTTACAAAACACGACATTATTCATAAATTATAAGTTAGTGGTATCCTACCATTTATAAATGTTTGTTAATTCAGTTTTAATTAAATTAAAAAGACAAACATGCAGGCCAGCGAGCCCTCCTCTCCTTCCAGACCACCAGGGAAATCTTTTCAAACATATTGTACAATTAGTGTGAATATTTTTTAACAAATGTCTATTGTTGTAAAATCCATCTGTAAAAAACATCTATTTTGGCATGTGAAATCATGATTATCTCTCAGAAATTCACTCTACCGGCATGCACCACTGTTGCTTCCTCTCTCTCTACACTCTCTCCATCAGAGCTCTCAGTCTCTATTAGGGCCCTAGCCTGATCATATGGCACATTGACCATCTGACAGAGTTCCTTTAAGGACACAGACATGACTGCTGCAAAAAATAAAATGAATAAAGGTCAAATGATCGTTTCCCTTAGTTACACGGCATGTTTACATAATAACGAGGCAAAACGCCAGCTAGCTTGCTTAAACAGCAAAGGCGGTTAACGTTACTCGTTGAACATGATGGCATGCCTTGACATTGTAAGCTTCAATCTCTTTTCTGTAATGACAGGGTTTAGTCCACATTGCAATAGATTGTCTTGCACTACAATCCGATCCTCAGACAAGCGCCAGATCTCGCGGGGGTCGAGATTATTTTTCTTTAAGCCCCATAGAAATCGTGTTAGCTATCTCACCAAAAATGACGACAAAACCAATGCATAGTGGCTGACTAGGTCAACAGCAGGCATTGTTGTGCTTTAAATTTATCCTCGTCAGAAACAAAACTATGGAGGATTTCAATCAACAAGATAGCTAACGTTACCGTCCGATGCTAGACAACAGAAAGAAAAATCTAGCATCCTCAGAAACGATACATTTCACCCTAGCATTACCATTAGTTCGAGACAAAACTGTTTTATATAATATATATAAACTGTTTTTATATAATTCATATAACTAAATCTTTTTTTTTTTCCTTCTTCAAGTACCAATGTTTGCACTTTAGTTTGAACATATATGACTTCATCAGGTGAAAGAAACTTGTTCAGTTTCCTAAACCTTGGGTCAAGGACCATCGCAAGAATCACTGTGGTTGGTCATCTATCTGAAAAAGCAGTCTCCCTTATCCATCTCTCCTGCAACTGCTGCACAGCAGTGCAATGCACAGAGGACCACCCATGCTTCTCCTCCAGGATATTTGCTGCAGCCACAATGTTAGCACCATTTTCATGGACTATGGCAATGATTTTGCTAGGATGAGCAACAGGACTGACTCGTAGGCAGCACTCTGGGAGGACTTCAACAGCCCCTTCACAAGTGGAGGTATTGTAGATATTGTTGCATATTTCTGTCCACTCATGAACACAGTGGCACATTCAAAAGGCTTGAGGACTGTTGAAAGCTCTTCCAGCAGGCTCCACTGGTACCTTTAGCAGGTACCTTTAGCCTCTCTGTGTGACAGAGCTGTCAGACAGTGTTGCTGTTACAGGCCACCTTTGCTCAAGCAGTCGGCTTATCATGTAGAATGTGCTATTCCACCTGGTGCTTACGTCTTGAACAAGGCTGTGCTCAGGTGTGTTCATTTGTAGTTGTTTCTCTCTGAGCTTACTGCTGGCAAGCTCACTTTTCTTAAAATGTTCTACCAGACATCTTGCAGCCCCGACAGCTTTTCAATGCTTGGATGCTTCAACGCAGCATTGATCACAAGTTGAAAAGTATGGCCAGTGCAATGCACAGAGGACCACCCATGCTTCTCCTCCAGGATATTTGCTGCAGCCACAATGTTAGCACCATTGTCATGGACTATGGCAATGATTTTGCTAGGATGAATTTCGCATCTGGCCACTACCTGCTCCAACCAATCTGCAATGTTAGATGCAGTATGTCTGTCCTGCAGTGGCATGGTGGTGAGGCAGATTGACTGCATGTCCCAGTCATCTGTGATGTAGTGGCATGTAACGCCAAGGTAGGCTTCAGTTGCTACACTTGTCCAAACATCAGTGGTGAGAGCAAGTTTGCTGTTGTTGGTGTTTATTGCCGTCTTCACTTCCTTGAATGTCTCTTCATATTTTCTCTCCATGAGCTTTGTGAAGTGGGTCCTGGATGGCAAAGTGTAACCAGGGTTTAAGTTGTGGATCATTTTAGTGAAGGCCTCATCTTCAACCATCGACAGAGGCCTCATGTCAGTGACAAGCATGTTGAGGATACTATCCGTCAAGACAGCAGCTTGCTGTGGTGTACATGATGCATTTCTCATCAAGAAGCCTCTCATGGTTTACTGTTATTTTCTGGAATCAAAAAGATAGTGTTAGTATGTGTAATAGCACAAATTACTTTAACACTTGTTGTTTTAGCTACTAGTTGTGTAAAGGCAAGTAACACAAAGAGCAATTACAGATAAGACACACACACACAAATAAATATACATACATACATACACACATGCATGCATATCATCATAAGAATAAATATAAATAAAAAAATACAATTTAAAATATTACAAATGAAAATTAATCGTTTTCTATTTCAATATATCTCAGTATTGCTGTTTTTACTGTCATTTAGATCAAATAAATGTAGCCTTGCTGAGAATTTATACAGGACAACAGATTGAAATATTAATGGGCAAAAAGAGGCAAGGAAATAAAAACGTGTCTTTTGTCTTGCTAACTATATAACGTTACCACCCCTGCTTTAGCCTACTACTGTTATTAGCGAGCTAACGCTAACTTGTCAAGCTTATTTAACTGGATAACGAGTAAACGCCAGCACCAGAAGAGCTACTGGAGGGACGTTACATTCATTTGACTTCAAAACAGAACAAAAGTAGTAATTTGTAGTGACTTACCCTGCTGTTGAACTCCCTTCCTCATCAAGGACTCCAACATGTTTTCGTTTTAGGTGCTGTATCATCACCGTGGTATTCCCGTGCCAGGGCATGTCGCTTTTGCATATCTTGCAATGAACACCCTTTTGGGATTTATTTAGGGTGAAATATTCCCATACCTTGGATGATTAAGGTCGTATTGATTCATCTGCCTCAGCCATGTTTCAGAACAATGTTACGGGTCTCTCTGATGGTCTTTCCTCTACCTTTGCTCTGCTGCACGCTCAACTTTTTTTTATACTCAAACATGTGGCGTAATAGTCGCGCGACATTGTTGCAGCCCTAAACATGATTAAGTTCCCCCTTCTTTGTTGAAGACATTTCTTTGCACATTAAAATGTATATACACCAACCAGATTGCTTGAGACAGTTTCAGTTAATGCCCTGATAGATCCAACTCTTGGATATGGCTTGCAGATCTTATAGATCTAAAATTAAACACATTAGACACATACACATTTTTATCCTATTATCCTAGTTTTTCACCACCTTACAGTTGAAATACTTATTTTAGTGTCCACTGTGTGAAAATAAAGGAAAACAATCAATGTCAGTGTAAGACCCTAGCAGTGTAAATGAGACTTTAGAGTTCAGTTTCAGTTCAGGAGCTAAGTCAATCATTGCTAAGTGCTTTATGATCACATACACACTAGGGATGGGGACAGTACTCGATCACTCTTGTACTCGAACGCAACAGCGACGATCGATCATAAAAACGATGATCTGAGTTAAAAAAAATACTTCTGATTGGTTATAGCAGCCTTTTGGGCGGCACCTTGAGCACAGATTGGTTAGTGTTGCTTGATCGCGGTCCAAAGTCCAAACCGAAAAACAGAGAAAATGGCTTCAAAGTCACGTAGTGATGTCTGGCTTCACTTCGAAAAAATAGATGAAAAAACAGTTCAGTGCACAATATGCAGCGCCAAGCTGTCTCACAAATCTACTGCGAGTAAGTTTGCATTATCATCTACTATTTGTGCATAAATTGTCTTCCGATACCACCAAAGATGCAACTCAGACGAGCATCGCATCTTTTACCGTCAGACAGAAATGCAGCGCAGCCAGAGGTGAAAAGATACACAACTAATCACCGAAATGATAGCGAAGGATTTGCTGCCTATTCGTTTTAGCCAATATATTGTTAAATAACATTTCGGTTTATCAGAAATGTAATCCAAAGTATTGCTAAAATATTAAATTGTGATCATTGTCTCCATGACGGACGCCCCGCCCCCAAACATGCCCCGCCCCCTGAGTACTCGAGTTTCGTTTTTTGAGACCTATCAATGATCGAAATAAGAAATTGACAAAAATGCCCATCCCTAATACACACTATACTGTTTAATAAACCAATAAGACCATTTTATAACAGCTTTGTAAGGGGCGTGGTTAGACACCACATGAAGTGTCACTAAAAAAAACGTCATAATTAGAATTTACTATATTCATTTACATTATCAAAAGTTAACTGCATGAATATACCTGGTTAAACAGTGGGTCGCAAATCTGACTGCTTACTCTTAACTGCCCCTCAATCAATAACTGCTGTGGGGACCTCCCATGTTCTGTGGAAACAGGGGGTCGATCCCATGTTTGTTTGAAGAGCTGGAGATGAATATTGAGCCTTGGGGGCATCACATGGATGCTCAAGCTTGAAACGTGCAACCTTAATGTTCTCGCCACCTTTATCACTACAAACTCGTCTAGGTACCCCAAAAAGCTGTACAGCACCAATGAACAGTGAGAGAACAGTGGAGGCTCTATTGTTGTTGCCTGCATGCAGGTACATCATTTTTCTGCTGTACCCATCATTCCCCCCATGAATCACAATTCTCCAACTAGAGAAACAATTAGGGAAAGAAATGATATACAAGAACAAGTAAGAACAGAGAAATACTTCAAATACGCCAATTGAAGCTACACTTCATACAATATACAACAGTATACTTGAATTTCACCACAATCAAACATCAGGAGTGTTATTGTTTTATTTCTGATTTATTTGACCGTCTTTGATCTTTGTTTAAGTGATGCGAGTCATTTTCCCATTGTTAACTGAATTTCTTTGCAGGGCCTGGGCACCAGGGGCAAGAATTGCCTCTATCTCGGTCGTGGTGTTTCCGTCACCGTGTGTTGTGCACATCAGTTTTTGTGTGAATATGTGTGAACAATGCAGTGATTCCTATTTAGAAGTGATTTATCTCTGCTTCCGAGGGTAAGCCCCAGTTCCCTGGCATTGATTGAATTTCATGGTTGTTGATTGGATTTCACCATAAGCGATTTCTTGAATGGGTCCTACAGTTTGGTAGCATTTAGATAAACTGTATGGTACATTGACATCTAGTGGTTGAGCTTGGTATTGGAGTCTTAATTCAAAATATTGGGGAGACAAGTTTAGCCAAGTAAGGCTTCTCGGCTTCTTTAGATTGTTATCAGAAATAGTCTACTGGTACTTGTTTTGTTTCTCATTTTCATTAACCACTACTGTGAATGAGTGGATACCAAAGTACTACAGTTCCTTTTAAATTCATATGAAGAACTGTAAATTAGATCATGAACCTCATATTTTAGCTTCAAAAGACAAAATAGTTTGTACAAGCACTTACCGAATCAACTTGTGGTTTCCATCAATATGCCATAAAAACATGGGTGCTCGAACAGAGTACATTCTTCTCTGTATAATGTTGATTCCAAATCACGAGATATTGTGCCCACAGGATCTACTGTCTTTAGAGTGTCAATCACTTTAGACCTCTGTACCCTGTGTAAAATGAAAATAAACATTAAGATTTGTTCGGTGATCAACATTATGCCATAAATGCAGTCAAATTACCGGTACCTGTTGAACCCTGAATATTCTCTCGTAGGCTCTGTGATGAAGGCTTCTTTTACTTTTAGACCACTTTGCAATGTAACTACACTGATCCAGAGTCACTTCAGGTCTCAGTTTATTATAGTATATTTTTCAATTTGACAGATAACAACATCTTAAAGCCATTTGTTTAACAAGTTAGAAAACTTCTGTTGGTTGAATTTTGCTTATATAATAGAGGGCATGTATTGACATCACTTCCGCACATGACCATGTGGGTACAAGCCCTGTGATACGCTTCCCTGGGTGGAAAAATACCAGATAAAGTTGCTTAGGAGAATTAAAGAAAAAAAGACACCGGGACTATAACACGTAATTATTTGCTGAAATTACAAGCAGCTGGACTCGACTGTGATTCTTACGACTTACATAAGAATCAGGTGTTCACTGCGTGGAACTGTGTTTTCTGATATTGTCCGCAGTCATTTTGTGTTTTGCCACCCGGGAAGGGAACGCTCCAGCCACACATTCATACCCTCTATTGTGTAGTGAAACAGGAAGTTATTCTGGACCAGCGTTGTTTACATCATCCAAAGAGGTCTATGTTTTACTTATGTTTGTGTGATAAAATGCATGCAAAACAATCATGCCAAATAAGTACTTAGAATATGAAAACAATCTTTCTATTAAGACCAGTAGTTAAAAGTATTACTCACCTAAGACCAACACTGCTGAGGTATCCAAGTACTCTTTTTAATCCTGATTCAGGAGACTGTGCAATAAAATTGGACACCACTTGTCTGAGGTCATCGTCTGTTATGCCACTGTAATGCATTCATATAGACAATCCAAATTCTGTCATTCTTCTCCTTATTGTTCTGTAACTCAAACCGAACAAGCGTGATATTTCACTGACAGTAAAACTGAACTCCAATAGGTATTCTAACTGTCCGTGGGAAATGTCCCAGGAAGGACGTCCTCTATCTCCAGACCTTAACATGGCAGGCCTAAAACCATGTGTTGGCTGATTTCTCAATTCTAAGAGATATAACACCTTTTGAATGCTCTGGAGTATGTCATCCATGTCACTGTAAACAGCATTTTCAACACATGTCATGAGAATAGAATAAATGTTCTCATAGCGTGTCTAGAGGAAGTCCAGATCCACTTGGTGGGCTTGAAATTGATGGCAAATCTGCTGTGATTGAGAATAAATGTACTGAAGTACACTGTTAGACATTTTAAAGGGTTTATACAGTAACTTACTGGCAACACTGTTGCCAGTAAGTTACTGTAATTGAGACTTACACTACCATAACTGTATGTCACTTTTACAGTAATTAAACGCTACTGTAACTATATAATACAGTCCAGGTACTGTAAAAACCTAGATTAACAGTACACTACTGTAATCATATTCATTGGTTTATGTTTTAATAAATATAAATTAGATTTTATATTATTTATATAAAATTTACTTTACCAATATACTGACAATAACTCCCAATACAATATTGAAAGTGTTCTTTATTTAAATTAATTTAAACATTCCAAATGCTTAAAACACAAATGTACATAAAAAATTCATGTTATTTGCACCAATGCATGAACTCCTCTGTCATTCAAACAATTTAATCAAATGTAAAATAAAATATTGTGCGATTTGTATTGAACTGCATACAGAACTGATTTAAAATGGAATTCAACATAAATTTACAATATGAAATGTAAAGAAAATAAATTATTTCATAGAATTGTTTCCGGAATACAAACAGAACTAAATGGAAACAAACAGAACTAAATGGAATTCACCATTAACTGGAACAAACACCACTTAATAGCATCAAATGAGAAGAAATTTCATATAAATAAACAACATAAAAATACAGGATACATGCATATTACAGGATACATTACATTTCTAACGAAATCCTGTAGGTTTCCTTTGGACTCCTGGTCCTATAAGAGTCCTGCAGGACAATGATCATGAAAATCCTTTGGTATTCCTGTAGGGCATCGAAATAAATTATTTGCACCCCCAAAAAACTGTCAGTACATAATACATTTCACTATCGCAATAACATACTCCCCAATAACAACATTATTTACACATTTAATTTGTTTTTTAATTTCAACACAAACAACACTGTAACCTATGTGATGGTGAGATTTATTTCAAGTCAGTTAGAATCCATTAGTTATACTTAGTTTCCAGTTTATTGGGAATTTCTATCTGTATACTGTAAATATCCTATTGACCATTAATTAGTGTCTCACCTAATCAAAGTTCTTCCACTCAAATTCCGTGAGGTGGTGAAGGAAGGATGATACCCTGGTGTTTATCGCTGTTGTTTTTCTCTTCACAATTTCGCCAGTCTTTCGACTCACTCCGGTCTTTGCGGTGCACTTTGTTCCATCCTCTGGATTTATCCTCACTAGAAATCTTACATTAACAGGGAAATAATGGAAAAATAGGAAAATAAGTAATAAGCATCCATACATTTTACATATTTACTAACTCTCTTGTCATTTCAGACCTGCATGACTTCCATTCTTCTACGGAACACAAAAGAAGATATTTTGAAGAATGTTGGTAACTGAACAGCAGCGACACCCATTCATTTCTATTGTATGAACACAAAACCAATACAACGTTCTTCAAAATATCTTCTTTTGTGTTCTGTAGAAGAAACAAAGTCATACAGGTTTGCACTGACAAGAGGATTAGTAAATGATGACAGAACTTTCATTTTTGGGTAAACAATCACTTACACACTGTTTGACTGACATATACAGCCAAGATGACATGGAGATGTGTAAACTATAGAAACATATTTATTATCCAAAGAGCTTCTCCTGTAAAAGTTAGATGTGTAGCAGGAACAAACAATGTAGGTCCTGGAGTGCTGCTGTCCTTCAGATTTGAGCTCCAACCCTAATCTAATTAGGGTTAGACCTATAATTTGATGGACAGTGGCATTCCAGGACCAACTTTGCCTGATTTGGAGAAACAAAGAGAGGCACTTACCGTTGAATTAGTTCCAATGTAGCACAAGCTGGCTCCTGATATTTTATGTTGAAAACATAGAAGGTTGCAAAGAAGATCGACAAGGCGTCTGCAAAACCCAGGTGATCCTCCAAGACATACGCCACTTTTCCGTCAAGGCTCACCATCCACTTTTTTGCAGAGAGAAATGTGTTCCCTGAAAACAATGTACATATTACACACCTTTAAGTATAACCCAAATGGAAAACACAAACCTTTCTCAAAGTCACAGGGAAGTGCTCACTTACCAAGCATAATCAGAGTGGCTGGCAGACGCATGTCTGTCTCAATGAAATGCTTTGTTGCAGTTGGCTTTAAAACACAGTGTTTAAAACATGTTTAAAATACTGCCTAAAATTCTTGAAATGTTAATTTGTTGAGCTAATAAAAATAAGAATATAAGCCTACTTACATCTGCCAAAATGAAGATGGAGTCTTCTTTTTCAAGAAAGTACTTCATCAAATTGATGTATCCATGAGTTCTGTGTTTTACTTAAAGATAATCCAGGATTTGGGGATTGTGTACGAGAAGATGTTTGGTGGGCATTTCCATCAGTCAGTTCCATATTCAAGGTAAAGACACTGTCTGACACTGGCAATGACTGTTCATTCGGTATATACCTGACATCAGTGTCCCCTCTAGCAGTCAATTCTCTTAAAAAGAAGAAATACATTAACAGATATTTACAAATCTAACTTATTTACAATATTACAGTTTACATATGAGAAAACCATAAAGGCAGATTTAACAAGTTTTTTCTTTCAACAGTGCTTAAAGCAACTTTACAATATCATTTTAAAGACCATATTAATTCTGTAGCTCACGAAAACACTGTAAATATTAGCCCAGACCATAAAAAATCTAAAAATTAAGTCTTATTGAGAGAGATTCCTCATAAAATATCTATTAACATTGACATTGCTTACATACATTTTTGCTAACCTCTTTGTTAAAAGGCTTGGATGACTTTACGGCACTGTATTGCTGTTAAATGATTCTGGAAGTCATCCTTCTCAATAAATGCAAGGTCCTCTTTCTTTGTGACTCCAACCGCTGATGACAGGTGTTCTACAATGACCATCAACTTCTCATGGTCCAATTCAGGAAGCACTCTCTGAATTTCCTGAATGCATTCGACATCCATACCTAAAAAGAACAACACACTGAGTGATGTAAGCAAACACTTGGGAGGTCCAAGATGTTGTACACTGGCAGTGGATAATAGTCTTGCAACCTATCTGCATTAATATATGCATACTCATTACTTGCCTTGCATAGGTAGTAAACTCCAAGATCAACTAACAGAACTGAGTAATGTATCATAACAACAAAGTAAACCTGTTTCTCATCAGCAAGTATTAGGGACATTTTTCCAAAGACTAATGTATCGCCAGTGTGCTTTAAAACAACATCAAGGCCTTTGGTGTACTTGGTCCCTTTGTAAGTCACTGCTGAAACCTCTGAGGTTTTGATTTTATCAATATGAGCTGTCTTTAACAACATCTGTATTTCCCTGTTGTATGCCTCTTCATCAATTTCGTTTGCTTCACCTGTAACCTGAACGGTAGGAGGGAATAGATGACTGCAGCCTAGGTATGATTGAATAAGCTGGTGTCTTTATGCCAGAGTTTTACTTAAGTGTACAAAATTGTGAAGTTTTCTGGCACACTCCTTGAAATACGAGTGTTTGCTCTAAAACCTTAGTGTCCACAGGCGTATCAGTGGCCCAAATTTAAGGATAAGGTCAGGATAATGGAGCAAATAGTGGTGTTTTGGTTTAAGGGGGTGGTCAGGGAACATACAGTTTCGTAAATACAAATATTCCTCTAGCAAAACTTTCAGATAGGCAACCTCATTCTGATGAATTTTTGAAGCACAGATGAATTCTGCAATTTCTTTGAGTTTAAGGCACAACTGCCAAACCTCATTGTCAATAGGATTTTTGATCCACCTACCAACATAAACTGGTAACAGTCGTAAGAGACACCAGTTTTGTGCAGCTGAACCACTGACTTTTGTAGCATTTTCCTTGATCTCACATGGTTTTCTACCTAGAAGTTTTGTCTGTGAGATGGCATTATTTATCTGCAAGTAGGTGAAATGTTTTTCAGCATTTACCAGATGTTTAATATAAAGAGCCAAATCATTCACCACTACTCCCTCAAAAAGGTCATGCCCATGACATAGAGGAAGACCTTTGCAGACATGAAAAGACTTCAGGGTGTTGAAACATGAATTAAACTTGATACCATCTAGTAAAGTCTGTTCAGGTGTTAGTTGTTGAACAGTGTCATTATAATTTGCAGGTGTACGTGGTGGGCCAAATACAAGTGGTGATTTAACAAATGTCTCTCTGTCAATCAAGCAGTACCTACAAAAGTGTTTGCTACTGCTGAAATTTTCTGTGAATCCACCAACTGAGTGGGAACCAAGATTATCACCACATATGGCAATCAGTGATGCCTTAAGGTGGCTTCCATCCTCAAGCTGAAAACCTGAATCCTCTGTGGGAATTAAGATCAATATATGGATCGATATAAAAATGGATGATTGATGTTGTTTAAATCAGATGTATTTTCCTACATGACATGATTGTGAACAAAAGCTTGAAGCTGAGAGTTCTACAGTTGCTAGATGTTGCCAGAGATCTGAATGTGGTCAGTAAGTGGGGGGTTGCATGGAGAACAGACCCGACGAGAAATACATAAATAGCTGTAAAGCTGTTTCTGGTGGTCGATTTCTTTGTAAGACGTTTTTGAGTCTGAGAATCCACCGAAACAGCTGTTTGTTTGAGACTTCTGATCAATAAATTTCAACGTTTTCTGAACTGGCCTCTCTCCAATTTTTGAATGCGCAGAACATTGTTTTAATGTTCATCAGATGGTGACCCCGGACGCGATTGGAGAAAAAGGCATCTAAAGAGAATTGTAAAACTCGGAGAGTGACCGAAAATTGGGACGAGACAACTTTTGACTTCAACACGCTGTCGACAGAATAAAATAAGGTGAGCAGAGACCTGTTTAAATCAAACTTCTGCAGATTGGATATTCCAAATTTATGTGTTGAGTTTGAAGTATATCCGTACCATTGATTAAAAAATTTAAAATCATTGATATTTATTGATCAGAAGTCTCAAACAAACAGCTGTTTCGGTGGATTCTCAGACACAAAAAAGTCTCACAAAGAATCGACCACCAGAAACAGCTTTATAGCTATTTATGTATTTTTCGTCGGGTCTGTTCTCCATGGCGGGGTCCAATCAGATCGTCTTCCCTTTGTCTGCATTCCAGCCAATCAGCTCACTGCCTTGTTTTTCAAACCACCATCCATCTGTAACAAATTAAATAGGAGGCCCCCCAATCCACCACATTCCATGGGGCTCCCCGTGTAATCTAATCTTTACACACACACATACATACCCATTTCCTGTGAAAAAAGCCCCACAGTATCAGCGCTAAATTCAACTCACATACTTGGTTATATTTTCAACATATGCACAGTTAGTAATCTATAATGAAATCATAAAGCATATTAAATGTAAAGGCACGTTTAATACCACAATAAGATCCTTCAGTGTGCACATTCCTTCCCCAAAAAGAAGATGCTTCTTGTTACACACACACATAAGCAGAACATGCAACCCCCCACTTACTGACCACATTCAGATCTCTGGCAACATCTAGCAACTGTAGAACTCTCAGATTCAAGCTTTTGTTCACAATCATGTCATGCAGGAAAATACATCTGATTTAAACAACATCAATCATCCATTTTTATATCGATCCATATATTGATCTTAATTCCCACACCTCTAAGTCATTTAGGTCAGCAATAAGGTGTGAAAAGACCTTATTCTGACCAAAAGACTTAAAAGCCTGCTCTCTGCACAGCAAAACATGTTGTGCTGGGTCAACAGTGGATCTATTATGTGGTAATATTTCCCCCAGTGTCATGTACATGGCCATAATTTTGTGCTTCTTTTTTCCGGATCCTAGGGGGTTTACCACCTCAAAGGCATCTAGATACAATATAATTGACAGAGAAGCCGATTCCTGTAAAATTGCATTTTGTTTAAAGTATTTTGCCATCATTAACATAGTTTAAAACCATATCACTGTGTACATGGAGTTTAGACTCTGCATAATGGTTTTTAATAGTGGACTGCCTAAATAAGGCAGCAAGTGTATCCTTAAGAGGCACATACTGACAAAAGCGTTCCTTACCACTGGTATCTGTCCCTATGTATATCTGAGCAGGTGCAACATATTCAAAATGTCATATCTCAAAACACCATTGCCAACAGTTAATAGATCCTCGTTTTCAAGGTCCTTAACTATTTTCTGTATTTTATCATTGGTAATGTTTAGACCTGCCAGCTTCTCCTCCACTTTTTTAAGTACTTGCTTCATTCCACTGCAATGGAGCTCCTGAAATTCCTCCACAATGCACTGTATTGTAGTGGGTGGCAAAAGCAGTTTTGCCTGTCATTTTAAATAAAACAATGCCAGATCCTTAACAAATGTGTCAGGGCTCAAATCTTGATTCATTCCATGACTATTAAGATATGGGCCCACATTGTCACCATGGACTTGGATGTCTGGAACTTCATCAATCACGTCAGTATCTTGTGGTGTATGTGGCTGTGCTACAAGTGACTGCCTGTAGATATGTGTGTGGCAAAGGATGACCTCACTCTAAAATATTTTGTACATCCCTCAAAAGGACAAGTAACTTTTTTACCATTCCGTATATGTACTCTTAAATGAATACACAACGAGGAAACATTATCAGCCACATAATCACACCCTTGAACAATGCATTTGTGGTTACCACTACACTGAAACGTTTGGTTTCTGTGACAGACCAGGTGTGAGATTTCTGTACATGTGAGACTTCAATGTAGAAAATTTTCTGAAATTCCCAGGACAATGTTTAATGCCACATGAAAATCTGTAATTCGCTAGGTTTCTATGACTTTTTGCATGGTAAAAAATGTTTTTAAACTGGCAGTATGGTGGTTGCAAACCTTACAGAAATACATTTTTCACGAAATGCTTAACACAAAGTAGCAATATTACTTTACATTGCTTTTGTTGGGAATACAATCTTCTTTGGAAAATGTGCTGTTCTCTCAGGTCCGTCGTTAATGTGCTATTCCTTCGGCTCCGTCAGTAAAGTTCTCTCAGGTCCGTCGTTAATGTGCTTTTCCTTCGGCTCCGTCAGTAAAGTTCTCTCAGGTCCGTCGTTAATGTGCTATTCCTTCGGCTCCGTCAGTAAAGTTCTCTCAGGTCCGTCGTTAATGTGCTTTTCCTTCGGCTCCGTCAGTAAAGTTCTCTCAGGTCCGTCGTTAATGTGCTATTCCTTCGGCTCCGTCAGTAAAGTTCTCTCAGGTCCGTCGTTAATGTGCTTTTCCTTCGGCTCCGTCAGTAAAGTTCTCTCAGGTCCGTCGTTAATGTGCTTTTCCTTCGGCTCCGTCAGTAAAGTTCTCTCAGGTCCGTCGTTAATGTGCTATTCCTTCGGCTCCGTCAGTAAAGTTCTCTCAGGTCCGTCGTTAATGTGCTTTTCCTTCGGCTCCGTCAGTAAAGTTCTCTCAGGTCCGTTGTTAATGTGCTTTTCCTTCGGCTCCGTCAGTAAAGTTCTCTCAGGTCCGTCGTTAATGTGCTTTTCCTTCGGCTCCGTCAGTAAAGTTCTCTCAGGTCCGTCGTTAATGTGCTATTCCTTCGGCTCCGTCAGTAAAGTTCTCTCAGGTCCGTCGTTAATGTGCTTTTCCTTCGGCTCCGTCAGTAAAGTTCTCTCAGGTCCGTCGTTAATGTGCTTTTCCTTCGGCTCCGTCAGTAAAGTTCTCTCAGGTCCGTCGTTAATGTGCTTTTCCTTCGGCTCCGTCAGTAAAGTTCTCTCAGGTCCGTCGTTAATGTGCTATTCCTTCGGCTCCGTCAGTAAAGTTCTCTCAGGTCCGTCGTTAATGTGCTTTTCCTTCGGCTCCGTCAGTAAAGTTCTCTCAGGTCCGTCGTTAATGTGCTTTTCCTTCGGCTCCGTCAGTAAAGTTCTCTCAGGTCCGTCGTTAATGTGCTTTTCCTTCGGCTCCGTCAGTAAAGTTCTCTCAGGTCCGTCGTTAATGTGCTTTTCCTTCGGCTCCGTCAGTAAAGTTCTCTCAGGTCCGTCGTTAATGTGCTTTTCCTTCGGCTCCGTCAGTAAAGTTCTCTCAGGTCCGTCGTTAATGTGCTTTTCCTTCGGCTCCGTCAGTAAAGTTCTCTCAGGTCCGTCGTTAATGTGCTTTTCCTTCGGCTCCGTCAGTAAAGTTCTCTCAGGTCTGTCGTAAATGTGCGCTTCTCTCAGGAAGTACAAATAGGGGGTTTGTGGAAAAACGTCCATTAAAATAACCTGCCATTTGACGCATAGTGTGGGGATGGATCGTAGTGTGAAAAAGCCTGACACGAGCCTGTTATCTAAAGGGAAGTGGGTGATTTCAGATTACCCTGGGGTAAGGCCAGTTCTATTTCTGCTGCCCCCGGATAGGGGGTGTGAGGACACCACTAGGGGCACCCTCGCGCCATGGCACCCCTCGAGGAGCCCCCAGCCCCCTGTCCACGAACAGCATACGCGCACCTCACAGGTTTATCCCATGTACTTGGGCTTCCCCGCTTGTCCTCCAACATCATACGAGTACCACGACTCATTTGTTTGCATGGGAGGCGGGTGCCAGGTTACTGCCCACCGGTGCCAGGGTCCACGAAACAACTATTCGTCCACTGATCAACTTTGGGTGTCGATTTGACCTTCGACCCGCAGACCCTTCCGAGGCCACGCCCCCTACCACCAAACCACTATTCGTCCGCTTCCCAACTACTTTTACCAGAACCCGCGTTCTGACACCCGGGACTGACATATGTTTCTCCGAGGGGGCGTGGCAATCCAGCTGTGTGGTTTTTAAAACAAAAAAATCATATTTACACGTTTAAAACGGCCACTCTGTGCAACGTCCACCAACCATTTACTCCTGGCCCATTCGATAAACTGCAGGTGGACAGCATCGTGTTCAACGTAGCAGATACCAGATATTAGGTCAAAATCATCATTTTACGAATACGTAAGCCTGTGGCATCGTTAAAAAGCAACAATATCAATGCAAACACACCAGAAAATGATGTGATCCATTTTGTAGTCTGTTCTAATTAGAAAATGCAATCACTGTCCACGTGCAGTTTATATGAGTGGACCACGTGTAGTAGGTTGGTGGACAGCATGCTTTTTAACAATATTTAAAGTGTATATATCGATTTCCAGGTGTCAGAAACAACACTGTTCAGCGTGAACACTCTTTTAGACACACACAAACACACCCACACACAAACAAAGGTTAGGAAACAACTCGTAAAATGTTCAGTTTGGACTAAAACAGTGTCTGCCATTGAAATCAATGGGGTTTTTAATTTACGTTAAAAAGGTTATAAAATAGTTCTGGTGGACCAGCACTTTTGCCTTTTCGGTATGTCTCTCGGGGGACCGGGACGCAAGTGCCTGTGATGTTTTGGGCCCGTCGGACCCTCCGGAGGCCTTGCGGGAAAGTTCCTCGAGCAGTTTATATGTATGAGCCACGTGTATTCAGTTGGTGGACAACCAACTTATTAGGAAAAATTTGCCTTTATATTCATGTAAATGCATCAACAACCACATTATTCAGTCAGTTCACTTCATTAGACACACATATGTTAGCAACAACTTGTAGAACGCTCGGTTTGTCCTCAAAGGTCTAATCGGGGTGGCCTGTCCAAGAACCCCCTATCAAAAACGCATTGGATAGGTGACAGGTGGAAGGCCTTCCTTAGGGAAATGAAAGGCCGAAGGATCTTGAAGTTCAAGATTTGTGTTCTCGAGAAGCCCCCGAGGTATCCCCCAAAGGTCTAAAGCTCTACACCTTTCCTGAAAAATCCCCCCTCCCCCACTCCTGAAATTAACAAGGCTGTCGAGGGGTATGTAAGGCAAAGGCTGTGTGGTTCATTTTGGGATTGGGTGTATAAAACATTTCCGTTTACTCTGAAGCAATGAGCTTTCGGTAAGTCGTCGGGGGCCACCCGACGGGCCAGAATCTAGAGCATGTGCCACTGAATGTGTCGCGCATAGAGCCGACCGCAACGCATGCGCGCGCCGCATGCGTCACTGCATGCGGCATGCGTAGACCACGGCGTGACGAGTGCATGCGCCGTATGTGTCACTTGATGGGTCGCGCATAGAGCAGACCGCAACGCATGCGCGTGCTGCATGTGTCACTGCATGTGTCATGCGTAGAGCAGGCCGTAACGCTTGCATGCGCCGCATGCGTCACTGCATGTGCCATGCGTAGAGCAGACCTCTACGCATATGCATCATGCTATAAGAGTCTATAAGAGACTGTGATGCATGCACGCACTTAAATAACCACACGTGCATGCATCACGCATCCACCGATCGTCCAGAGAAGCCGGGCGACTTTGGTACTTTGTTTGGTCAAAATAGGGAGAGTCGTCCACGAAAATGCAATGGCATAGATTGTAGGTGGACGCCCTCCCGTTGGGAAACGATAGGCCGAAGGGTCTGGACATTTTGGATTATTTTTGTCTAGAAGCCCCCCATTTATCCCCCAAAGGTCCAAAGTTCTTAGACCTTCGTGAAAAATCGACCTCTCCCAACACTAAACCTTCACAATGCTGTTCAGGCATATATATGAGAGACGAGGCTGTGTGCTTAATCTTGTGATTGGGTGCAAAAAATATTCCCTAATCCTCTAGGGCAGGGGTCGGGAACCTTTTTGACTGGGAGAGCCATGAAGGACAAATATTTCTAAATATATTTCATTGAGAGCCATATAGTTCTTTTAACGTATAATACATTTAATATGTCTTACTTTTAATGCGACTTTTGGTGCTGCATGGTTTTGCTGATGACCTTGTAGTCTGGTTCATACGTGGTGAGGTTGAGCTTCATGCAGGCGTTGAGGCTTCCATCAGTTAAACGTGAGCGTAGGTTGGTCTTAATGTTCCTCATATGCGAGAATGACTGCTCACATGCATATGTAGAGCCAAACATGGTCAATACGGCAATACTCACACGCTGCATTGTGTGGTATGTCACAGGAAGCTCGTTCCAAGTTTTGAGAATCAGCTGGTCTTCAGGTTGAAGATTTTTCATTTCTGTCCACCTGTGTTCCCTCGCCAGCTCTGCTCGCTGTCTTGCAAGACTTTCCAACTCTACATTAAGTGACTTGAACTTACTCATCCACATGTCTGATGCCTTCAGGTCAGCAACTTCCAGCTCAAAGTCTCTGATCGAGACCCCGGGGATGCATGTCAGGTCGATTTTGTCCACTGCACACTCATGTGGATGAGTGATGAACTTGAAAAGACCAGTGCGCGCACGAAATTCTCCAAAACGTGCTTTGAATGACTGCAGTAGATTGGATGTAAAGCCAGCTAGCTTCTTGAGATCCAGATGTTGAGTGGAGTCAGTTGCTAAGCATGCATCTCTAAATTGTTGCAGTCTTTCAAAGTGCAGAAGACGACCTGTTTCAATATCCCTGAGAAAGACTTCCAGCTTGCTTTCAAATGCAAACACTGCTTGTTGAAGGGATGAGATTGTGTTTCCAATACCTTGCATTTTCACATTGAGCTGGTTCAGATGGCCAGTTATGTCCACGAGATAGTGAAACTGCAGGAGCCAGTCAGTGTTGTCTAGCTCAGGATGCTTGACGCCTTTCATTTCTAGAAAAGTCCGGATTTCACTCAGGCAAGCTGCAAAACGGCTGAGCACCTTCCCCCTTGACAACCAACGCACGTTGCTGTGTAAAAGCAGACCGGGATAATGATTCCCAACTTCTTCTAGCAGAGCTTTAAACTGGCGATCATTTAAAGCGCGGGAAACAATAAAGTTGACCACTCGAATGACCAGCGACATCACCTCACCAAGCTCCTGGCCACACGTCTGAGCGCAAAGCGCCTCCTGGTGCAGGATGCAATGAAAACTTAGGATGGCTCTCTTTTCATGTTCACGGAGAAGCGCTACAAATCCTTTGTTCTTACCCAACATACAGGGTGCACCATCAGTACATACAGAAATAAGTTTATCCATCGGTAGTTTTTTTTCTTTAGTAAACTCCATGAAAGTCGTGAATAAATCCTCTCCTCTTGTTGTCCCTTTCATTGGCAAAACAGCTAAGCTTTCCTCACGCAGTGTGTCACCTGCAGCATACCGGGCAATTATACTGCACTGAGATAGATGGCTAACGTCTGTTGACTCATCTAACGCGAGAGAAAAGTATGTCCCGGCGTTTATGTCCTTAATTTGTGTTTCCTCAACTTGATTTGCCATCATGATGCTACGATCATGCACAGTTCTTGCTGACAGGGGCATGTCTTTTATCCGTTTGATTATTTTGTCTTTATTTGGGAAGTCATCAAACAGTTCATTGGCCACATTAAGCATGAATGTTTTGGCATACTCGCCATCTGTGAATGGCTTTCCATTCCTTACTATTGCCAAAGCACCCGCAAAGCTAGCGGAATTCCCGTCACCTTGCCTGGTCCACACGCGTAGTTGCTGCTGACTCGTCTGCACTCTCCGCTGTAGCTCCTCGCATGCCCTTTTCCTGCTGTCCCCCGCTGGATATTTCGATGCAAATGAAGCATGGTGCGTATCGAAGTGCCGCTTTATATTTGACCGTTTCATCGATGCAATTTTATCATTGCATATTAGACATACCGCAGATCCTGCTCTGTCCACAAATGCAAATTCCTCTGTCCACGCAGCCTGGAATGCACGGTAATCATCGTCCTTTTTTCTTTTCGCCATCTTTTCCGTTACAAGGGTTGAAGCGGATAAACTAGTTGGCTATCTGATCAAATTGATTTCTTCACCTTTACAATGACCCGGAGATGCTCGCGAGCGATTGGTCCCCCGACCTGTGACCCGCGAAATTTATTTTCAAAACTAATTTCTGTTTACTTTAAAATGACACAGTATTATTAAGAAATATCATAAGTATTGTAAAATCATTTTCAAACTGATTTTTTTTTCAACTCAAAATTGTCTGGGAGCCATATGCCGTCACCGGAAGAGCCATATATGGCTCGCGAGCCACAGGTTCCCGACCGCTGCTCTAGGGCGATGTGCTCTCGGTATGTTGTCGGGGGCCGCCCGACGGGCCAGAATCTAGAATACGGGACCCCTCGGACCTTCCTGGAAATTTCATCGTATAGCTTATTTCAGCGGTTTCCAAACTTTTTTTCCTGCGCACCCCCTTCTATGTCCCAACAGGGTTGGCGCACCCCCAATCCCCACTTAAAAAAAAAACGCAACAAAGATTTGTTTTATCGCCATATAAAGACTCATGTTTAATCATGCGCAAAAAAACAAAACACGCATGACAATAACATCAACAAAATTTCAATATAATACAACAAAGCTACGCACAAGCTTCCACTTTTAAGAGGACAAGTGACAGACACAGGCTCAGTAACAGAAAGCACGGTTATTTTCAGCCGCGTAAAAGAAACATTGCAGCAATAGGCCAGGCCTATTAAATGACCGTGGAGCTAGCATCATCATCATCATAACACAACTGTTATGGAAATTAGAACGACGGTACCTTGAATTACATTGCAATGAAGTTACAAACAATCCACAACATTAAAGAGAATAGGCTCCGAAATAGATAAAATAGGCCTAGGCTAAATAAAAACGAGGATCAATCTGAAACTTTTCAAGTGCGACAATAAAATTTGCCTACACACGATCCACAACATAATTAAGTAACAAAGTGCATAGTCTCAAACAATCTGTATCGCCGATCCAAGTGAAGCCCAGACTCAGATAATTGTCATCATATTTCCTTTTTTTTTTTCCTGTCTGGTGTTCACCCTCATCACCTCTTTTTTGCCATCTCCTTCCCTCCTCTTCGGTTTCCTGCGGCGCATCTTCTGACTCCCGCTCATTTTCTTTCTCTATTCTCTCCGTCTCTGTTGCCTCCAAATCCTCACTCTCTCTTGGTCCCTCTCCTTCTTCGTGACTGACAACTTTATCATAAGACGTCCTACTTGACAGTTTCCCTGATTTCAGCCAGTTAAGCATATTTATAATATGGAATGAATGAAACGAGTTGGCAGCATATAGCCTAGCGGCTGCAGTGCATGAAAGAAGAGCAGTGTAGAAACGTAGAAGAATACAGCTGCAGTCTTCTTCTACGTTTCTATCAAAAACTAATAAATTATAGTTTTTTATTTAAAATAAAAGCGATTACAAAGGACATGTTTACTGTTCATGTTTTTTTATTGTATGGAAAAATCCCACTTAAAAAAACAGATCGCCATTACATTTTTCCTCTCGCGCACCCCCTGGTGGCAGCTCGCGTACCCCTGGGGGTGCGCGTACCACACTTTGGGAATCCCTGGCTTATTTGAATGGCTTTTGCATATGTGTTTCGTGGACGTAGCCCCGACAGGGTCAACCGATCCGAAACCGGGTCACGAGTAACCGCCCGTCATCCACCGGTCGTGCGGAAAAGCCGGGCGACTCTGTGACTTTGTTTGGGTGTCAAAAGGTCAAAATAGGGAGAGTCGTCCACGAAGCAGTTAATGAAAACGCATTGGCATAGATGGTAGGTGGGAGCCCTCCCGTTGGGAAACGATAGGCCGAAGGGTCTGGACTAGGGGTGGGCGATATATATCGTCTGCGATAATATCGGGATTGTTGTGTTAACGATGTGCAAATTCTCATTATCGAGTATTTTAATTACTCCGAAAAAACACTCCAAAACACGCATTAAAACTCCACACATTCAGAGGCTGCAGCAGGGCGTCACGTGATTGCTGTTGTACGCATACACGTCGTCATCTCTCTCACAGGTTAGCGCGTGGCCGCACGCATGTTCAACACCGGTTAACGAATGTGGTTATGCTAAACATTTGACAGAAGGAGACAACATGCAGACACCCAGAGCCTCGCAATCTACTTCAGATGACTTAGTTGCTAAACGTGGCTCAACCTCACTTGCATCGAAGTGGTTTGGTTTTGAGGAAACTGATGTTGCGCAAAAGACGGCACTCTGCAAAGTGTGTAGGAAACATGTCGCTGTTAAAAGCAGCTCGACGACCAACCATAGTAAGGAATATCAAGAGTATGAAAAGTTCAGAGACTCCGCTGCCCGAGAAAAGCCGACATCGGCTAAAGTACCTGCTGCACAACACACGCAGCAAACTTTAGCGGAGTCGTTTAGCGGAAATGTGCCGTATGATAAGAAAAGCAACAGTGCCAAGACATTACAAATGCTATCACCAAGTTTAAACAAATGCTAAAACAATCACCAAGCAAAAT
This sequence comes from Barbatula barbatula, assembly GCF_947034865.1. NCBI lineage: Eukaryota > Metazoa > Chordata > Actinopteri > Cypriniformes > Nemacheilidae > Barbatula > Barbatula barbatula. Next base: position 487,118 of record NC_136776.1, read on the forward strand.
AAATGCTGCCGATTCAGTAGGTAGGGAAAGTGCCAAGTCGAAATTATTTCAGCTCAACTGCCCTCCCCAACTTCTATCATATATTAGAATTTCATCTTGCTTGTATGCTTTACAATTTACAGTACAGCAGAGGTGTACAACTGAATGTTTACTCAGAGTTATACTTGCACTAATTCAATTAGTATTATGTATGTCTTTGAATTGTTTTTACTTGAATACTTACATGTTAAAGAAAATAAATAAGCACTGTTTTCATTCAACATGGTGCCCATTATTATCATCAGTGATTAAGTAACTCAGACTTTTAAAAACACATTTTTAATGGATTTCGTCTAATTATCGTTATCGTTAAAATCGCCAAAAATATCTAGATATAATTTTTTGTCCATATCGCCCACCCCTAGTCTCGACATTTTAGATTATTTTTGTCTAGAAGCCCCCCCATTTATCCCCCAAACGTCCAAAGTTCTTAGACCTTCGTGAAAAATCGACCTCTCCCAACACTAAGCCTTCATAATGCTGTTCAGTGTTATATGAGAGACGAGGCTGTGTGCTTAATATTGTGATTGGGTGCAAAAACATTCCCTGATCCTCCAGGGCGATGTGCTCTCGGTATGTTGTCGGGGGCCGCCCGACGGGCCAGAATCTAGAATACGGGACCCCTCGGACCTTTCCGGAAATTTCCTCGTATAGCTTATTTGAATGGCTTTTGCATATGTGTTTCGTGGACGTAGCCCCGACAGGGTCGACCGACCCAAAACCGGGTCACGAGCAACCGCCTGTCATCCACCGGCCGTGCGGAAAAGCAGGGCGACTCTGTGACTTTGTTTTGGTGTCAAAAGGTAAAAATAGGGAGAGCGTATGCGTCACTAAATGCATGTATGTGTCACCGAATGCATCGTGCATAGAGCAGACTGTGTCGCATGCATGCGCTGTTATGACATCAAACCGTGACGTATGCACGCACTGCCACACGTCACCGAATGCATCGTGCATAGAGCAGACCGTGACGCATACAAGCGCTGCTATAACAGCAGACTGTGACGCATGCATGCGCTGTATGCGTCACCGAATGCATCGTGCATAGAGCAGACCGTGACGCATACAAGCGCTGCTATAACAGCAGACTGTGACGCATGCATCGTCACCGAATGCATCGTGCATAGAGCGGGCCTAGGAGCATGCACGCAATGTAATAACAGCGCGTGTACGCTTCGGTTCATGCATTGAGCAATGTATACAAGGACATTTACCACAAAGGCCCCGGGGGTCCCGATAGACCCCAACCATCACAGTCCCACAAGCGACATAGTGAAAGGCCAAATGCGTGGGTGCCCGAAAAGTATTTTAAATATTTTTTTATGTATTACTCTGCAACCCATTCATTTCAATGGACGAGGCTTGAAAATGAAGCCTTGAACATAAAAGAGGACATCTTAATAGTCAAAATGAGCATTTTATGATTCCATACCAACATATATGTGTACAATAAAGTGTACTCGTTGAATAATGTGGTTTTTGAAACATATAAATTTATATTTTTTAGTTAAACATTGCTAATAAGTATTATGTCCACCAACTTAATACACGTGGCCCGTTCAAATAAACTGCAGGTGGACGTTTCTCTGTTTTTCGCCAAGTCATGCAGGAAGCGACCACCAGCAATTTATTTGAATGGACCACGTGTATTAAGTTTGTGGACGACCCATTTTAAGGCAAAATACAGCCTTCTACGAGTCGATAATAACACATGTATGTTGTATAAAGTGTACTAAGGGAATAAGGTGGTTCTTTAGTCGTATATATAAATACATCGGGAAAAAAGTAATCAAGAAACGCCTGGCTAAACTAAGTAACAAGAAAAACTACAAGGACTACAAATATGGCAACCAGGAAGTGACCACCCGCAGTTTATATGAATGGACCGCGTGTAGTGAGTTGGTGGAAACTCGTTTTTAAGCATAAATAAGCATTATGTGAGTTCTTGCGAACATATGTGTGTCTAATAAAGTTTAATATGTGAATTGCGTCGTTGTTTATTCATATAATTGCTTATAAACGCCTGGGGAATCGAATAAAGAAGAAAACTACGCAGGACTACAAACATGGCACGACACCGGAAGCTTATTCCGGTCGTGTGCCATATTTGTAGTCCGTTGTAGTTTTTTGGTAATTCGACCACCTTACGCTTATAGGAACGGCATATTAAGTGTATTAAGTTGGTGGACAACCACTTTTTTGGTTGAAAGAAGACAGGACAACATTTTAATAATACAATTTTATTAAAAACTGTTTAAATCCACACAATAACAATATAATATCACTAAAAACACCCTTGAAACACTACTCTTTAAAAAAAACTATTCTTACTGGAAGTTGGATACATTTTCTAGTGTGGATGAACACAACTAGAGTCCATTCTTACTGGAAGTTGGATCCATTTTCTAGTGTGGATGAACACAACTAGAGTGCATCTTAATGGAAGTTGGATCCATTTTCTAGTGTGGAACACAACTAGAGTGCATCTTACTGGAAGTTGTGTGTGTTCATTGTGGTCAGTTGTGGCCTGGGGGTTAGAGCGTTGGGCTTGTGATCAGAAGGTTGCTGGTTCTATTCTCAGTGTCAGCAGGTCATGACTGAAGTGCCCTTGAGCAAGGCACCTTACCCCTGATTGCTCTGCAGTAATGTGTCACTGTAAAAAAAACTCGCTTTGGATAAAAGCGTCTGCCAAATTAATAAATGTAAATGTGTTAAAAACACGACAATGGCAGATTGTTCTTGACCTTGAATCCGACTCACTGAGACGCACTTCTGCAGAGGATCTGATCAACGAGTATAAGGCACACCAGGAGGGATGGGACCTCTCTGCCAGGCTGAAAAATAATGTGGCGTCAAAGGTCTTCAGGATAAAACATTTTCTTGGATACATGGCAGAGGGGAAATCCTCTCTGGGCAACATGCTGTTCCTCAATGAGACGTCGAGGATCAGGCAGTGGATGGACAAACTGCGGGTGTCAAGGATCACCGAGACGACCATACACCACTATTTCAAGAACGTGGCTCAGTTCCTTGACTACGTGTCCGAGACCCCCCCGACCACCTGCCGCCTATCGAAGGCCATGCTGGTGGCAATCAGGAGAGAGGTGCGCACCCTGATAAAGGGAATGAGGAGAAAGGTGGTGACGCACGAGTACAAAGTGAAGACGGCCAAGGAGGGGAAGCTGCTGTCAAAAGCCCATCTTTTGCAGTGCCGCGAAAAGGCAAGAAAGTTCATCCCGGCCATTTTGGGTGAGTTAAACTTTCACTTTTTTCAAGCTTTAGACTTATTGCATTTCATCCTCTAATGACTCTGTCTTTTCTTTCTTTGCAGAGAAGTTAAAGACATCGCCCATCACAAAGGACCAGTGGAGGTTCTACGGGCACCTGACCGCCTACCTCGCCACCATCTACGGGCACCGCGGGGGTGTTTACCAAAACTTGCTGGTGGAAGAGGTGACCGGTGCCCGTAAAGGGGACCCGGCCGGGAACTTTTTAATCAACGTGAGTAGCTCACTTTCTCATTCTCACGCACCTCGCTCGCTCGCTCACTCAGTCACTCACTCACTCAGTCGCTCACTCGCTCAATCTTGGCTTTTTCTTCTACAGATCGCAACCCACAAGACGAACCAGGCCTTCGGGGCGGCCCAGCTCTCCCTTACAGACGAGGAATACGGATGGAGACCTTCCTCGACATGAGGGAGACGCTGGTCGGAGGATCGGACTCCCCGTATTTTTTTCTCACCTCAAAGCCCAACCCCTGTAAGAATTTAAATGCGCATTTTCAGGAGGCGTGGGTGGAGATGGTGTTGCCGGGAACGCCAAATTTCACAGACGTCAGGACGTCGATAGCGACATACGTGATTATACATTCATATTAACACTAGGCCTTTCGGGAACAGATGTGTCTCCTCCTAACTTATTTCTTTCTGTCTTCTTCCAGGCTAAGAATTCACACACATCTGATGACCGGAAAAAAATTGCTCCAGGTAGTCCCAAACTTTTGCGAGCAGTCCACATCTCCATTGCTCTAACAGGCACGCGGAAACGGGTTCGGGGATGCTGCGCGGGGAAGCCCCGGGATTTTTCGGGGGTCCGACGCCCGGCACGACGTCGGAGGGGACCGCCCCGAGCCGACCTGGGGCGGAAGCGCCAAGCGAAGAGCTCCCCAGCCGCGCTTCGGCATAAATCCACAGTGTGGCGCCAAGCCCGTCCACGGCCCAGTTAAAGCCAATGGGCCCGATCCCATTGCCGTAGCCCAGGGGTGGGCTTTTTGCGCTTCCCCCGGGGGACCACGAACGTGCTACCCCCCCCCCCCCTTCACAACGAAAGCACTACCACGAACGCGCCTCCCCCCCCGTACCACGAAAGCACTATCTGTCCACTTACCAACTATTTTTGCCAAAACGGTCAGGTGACCGCCGGGGTCGACCCCCGCACCCCCCCCGTGCCACGGAGGCCCTATTCGACCGCTTACCGGCTACTATTGAAAAGGAGAAACGTCCACCTGCGGTTTATTTTAATGGCCCGCACGTAGTAGGTTGGTGGACACGCTTTAAAATAATTTATACGCATAAACGACCCCGTTAGTCTGTTGGTACACTTAAATAGACACACATATGTAAGCAGCAGCTCACGGATTGCTTATTTATGCTTAAAAAATGAGTTTCCACCAACTCACTACACGCGGTGCATTCATATAGACTGCAGGTGGTCACTTCCTTTATGACTTAGTGAAAAACGGGGCGAAAGTCTACGTGCATTAACGACCCCGTTAGTCTGTTGGTACACTTTAATAGACGTACATGTGTAAGCAGCAACTCACATAATGCTTATTTATGCTTAAAAACGAGTTTCCACCAACTCACTACGCGTGGTGCATTCATATAGACTGCAGGTGGACACTTCCTGTATGACTTAGTGAAAAACTGGACAAAAATCCACCTGCAGTTTATTTTAATGGGCGACGCGTATGAAGTTCGTGGACACTCTTTAGAATAATCTATATGCATTGACGACCCTGTTAGTCCGTTGATACACTTAAATAGACATACATATGTAAGCAGCAACTCACATAATGCTTATTTATGCTTAAAAACGAGTTTCCACCGACTCACTACGCGTTGTCCATTCATAAACTGCACGTGGTCCTGTCCACAAACCTCATAGGCGAAGTCCATTCAAATAAACTGCATGTGGTCATTTCCACCTGTAGATTACAGTAGTAGTCCACACGTATGAAGTTCGTGGACACACTTTATAGTAATCGATATGCATTAACGATCCCGTTAGTCTGTTGGTACACTTACATAGACATACATATGTAAGCAGCAACTCACATAATGCTTATTTATGCTTAAAAACGAGTTTCCACCAACTCACTACGCGTGGTGCATTCATTTAAACTGCCCGTGGTCCCATCCACTGGCAGTTTATAGTAAATGGGCGACACGTATTAAGTTCGTGGACACACTTTAGAATAATCTATATGCATTAACGACCCTGTTAGTCTGTTGGTACACTTAAATAGACATACATATGTAAACAGCAACTCACAGATGACGGAATTATGCCCTTAAAGTGGTTGTCCACCAATTAAATACACGTGTGCCATTCATATAAACGTAAGGTGGTCGATTACCAAAAAAACTACAACGGACTACAAATATGGCACACGACCGGAACCAGCTTCCGGTTTTCTGCCATGTTTGTAGTCCTGCGTAGTTCTTTTCTTTATTCGATTCCCCAGGCGTTTATAATCAATTAAATGAATAAACAACGACGCGATTCACATATTAAACTTTATTAGACACACATATGTTAGCAGCAACTCACAAAAGACACGATAATGGCCTTAAAAATGAATTTCCACCAACTCACTACGCGTGTTAGTTCATAAACTGCCCGTAGTCCTGTCCACCTGCAGTTTATAGTAATGGGCCAAGCGTATTAGGTTCGTGGACAAACCCCCAAAAGGTGGTTGTCCACAAACCTATTACGTATAGTCCATTCATATAAACTGCCCGTGGTCCCGTCCAACTGCAGTTTATTTTAGTGGGCGACGCGTATTAGGTTCGCGGACACACTTTATAGTAATCTATATGCATTGACGACCCCGTTAGTCTGTTGGTACACTTTAATAGACATACATATGTAAGCAGCAACTCACAGATGACGGAATTATGCCCTTAAAGTGGTTGTCCACAAACCTAATACGCGTGTGCCGTTCATATAAGCGTAAGGTGGTCGATTACCAAAACAACTACAACGGACTACAAATATGGCACACGACCGGAACCAGCTTCCGGTTTTCTGACATGTTTGTAGTCCTGCGTAGTTTCTTATCATTAGAGCTTCGTCAGACAGCGAAATAGACCGTTGCAAAAAAAAGGATAACGTTATTTTCTTAAAAGCAAGTATAAGTTTATTTACTTCAAAAAGCACACTATTCACATATTACACTTTATAAAACGTAACGTTTTTAGCAAAAAGTTGTAAGATTGGACCTAAAAGTACTTAGACAGCTGTTAAAAACTTCACAAATATGAGAAAAACATAGAAACGATCTTTAAAATAACACAGTTTACTTAAAGAACAGTATAAACAGTTAAAACAATACACTGAACAATGTAAGAACATTATTATTAAATCACAGTCGAAACACAAATGCGCCGTAAAAACAACACCATACACGAGGCGTCATTACAGGGCGTTCATGCATCAAGATCTGCTTTATGCGACATGCATTCTGTAACGCATACACGTGTTGTAACAATTTGCTTTGTATTTCTCTTTAGAACATGCCAAAGTGTCCCGTGTGCCAAGCGGAGATGGTTAGGCATCATCTCCGTGAGGTCCATAAAGTCAAAGGTATTTTGGAAAGGGACGTTCTCCTCAAGATGGCCAGGGGGAGAGTAAAACTAAGGGGAGTCTCTGCAGCCTTCCCTTTAAATATACAGAAAGGCACTTTCAGAATGGTCATAAGGACCTCACGGCGAGTTTACTCACCTGTTGATGAACAGGGGGTCAGCTGTGGCCTGGTGGTTAGAGAGTCGGGCTTGTGATCAGAAGGTCGCAGGTTCAAATCTCAGTGCCAGCAGGTCATGACTGAAGTGCCCTTGAGCAAGGCACCTTACCCCTGATTGCTCTGCAGTAATGTGTCACTGTAAAAAAAACTACTTGTTAGTCTGCCTTAAATGTAACAGGAAATTTCTTTAGGAGCGCAAACGGAACAAGATAGTAAAGCAGTTGAAGTGGGAAGCTGGTTTGCAAAAATTGAGAGGCTATACACCCGGCCATTCCGATGGTGACCACGCTGGACCTCACAGACAACGAGGCACCGGCGGTGGAAGAGGCACTGGCGGTGGAAGAGGCACCGGCGGTGGAAGAGGCACTGACGGTCTTGGTGGTACCGTCGTTGGAGGACCAACCGCCTGTTGCACCGCCGGTGCCACCTCCACTGTCGGAGATACTGTCCCTGCGCTATCACTGGGTAAGTATCAATGCATCATCTTAATGTGCCAGACAATGATCTAATGGATTAAAGATGATTTGATTCTCGTTAAATTGCAGATGAGTTTTGGCAGGAGCAAAGCCAGTCCAGTGACGTGGAAACAATCGACTTAAGCCACATTTCAGAGGAATATTGTTTTTAGTGTGTTTTAACATTTGTTCTGTTGTTCATTGTTCTATTTATTGTTGTTATTGTTATATAATGTGTCTATTTCTACTGTTCTATTAAAGTGTTATATTTAAAGGGTTGTCCTGTGTTTTCTTTGTAAGTATTGAAAAGTATACCGGGTAAGGATCGAAACATCTCAGGTGTTGAAAAATGAACATCTTTATTTTAACACACACAACATTATTATAAAACATTTATAAGAACACACACGATATAGGAACAATATTATAAGAACACACACGATATGGGAACAATATTATAAGAACACACACGATATGGGAACAATATTATAAGAACACACACGCGACAGGGAACAATATTTTGAGAATAACAACAAGTAAAGAACGTTATGAACAACAAAAGAACAATAAAGAACAACAACACGATGAAACAATAAACTATAAATTTGTCTTTATGGGGCTGGGTGAGATTTTCCTGGGTGATTTGTCCATTTTCAGTGGAGACAGAGACACCTGCAGCCGTCGTCTCGTCTTCATCGGCGAGAACATGGGCCGCTTCTTTGTGGGCCGCTTCGGAGCCGACCGAGGTGGCTCGTGGTCACTCGTCTCCTCTTCGGGCTCCTCGCCGGAATCCTCCTCGCCGGATTCCTCCTCGTCGGATTCCTAGGAAGAAACAAGAGAAGAGGGCAAATTAGTGTGAGATACTGACTGAGCGAGCGAGCGAGCGAACGACGACCACTTACCCTCCTAGACTTGCACATTTTTGACATGGTCGCCCGCCTCTTGCTTCCAGGCTTGATGTGATCGGTCTGTTTTATTTTTTTTGACACCTCAGGCGTTGAATCTTTCAGGGCCGCCTCAAACAGCTGTCTATGTTCCCCCGCCTGCTTGGCATTCAAGTGGAGAACGTAGAAGCGGTCGGCCGTGGCAGTGTCGTGGCACATGAACTGAGCTATTTTTTTCCGGTCATCAGACGTGTGCGCATTCTTAGCCTGGAAGAAGAAATAAGAAAGAAATAAGTTAGGAGGAGACACATCTGATCCCGAAAGGCCAAGTGTTTATATGAATGTATACTGACGTATGTCGCTATCGACGTCCTGACGTCTGTGAAATTCGGCGTTCCTGGCAGCCCCATCTCCACCCACGCCTCCTGAAAATGCGCGTTCAAATTCTTACAGGGGTTGGGCTTTGAGGTGAAAAAAAAATACGGGGAGTCCGATCCCCCGACCAGCGTCTCCCTCATGCCGAGGAAGGTCTCCATCCATCCATACTCCTCGTCTGTAAGGGAGAGCTGGGCCGCCCCGAAGGCCTGGTTCGTCTTGTGGGTTGCGATCTGTACAAGATTGAAGCAAAGATTGAGCGCGTGAGTGAGCGAGTGACCGAGTGAGTGAGGTGAGCGAGCGAGGTGCGTGAGAATGAGAAAGCGAGCTACTCACGTTGATTAGAAAGTTACCGGCCGGGTCCCCTTTACGGGCACCGGTCACCTCTTCCACCAGCATGTTTTGGTAGACACCCCCGCGGTGCCCGTAGATGGTGGCGAGTTAGGGGGTCAGGTGCCCGTAGAACCTCCACTGGTCCTTGGTGGTGGGCGATGTCTTTAACTTCTCTGCAAAAGGAAAAGACAGAGTCATTAGAGGATGAAATGCAATAAGTCTAAAGCTTGAAAAAAAGTGAAAGTTTAACTCACCCAAAATGGCCGGGATGAACTTTCTTGCCTTTTCGCGGCACTGCAAAAGATGGGCTTTTGACAGCAGCTTCCCCTCCTTGGCCGTCTTCACTTTGTACTCGTGCGTCACCACCTTTCTCCTCATTCCCTTTATCAGGGTGCGCACCTCTCTCCTGATTGCCACCAGCATGGCCTTCGATAGGCGGCAGGTGGTCGGGGGGGTCTCGGACACGTAGTCAAGGAACTGAGCCACGTTCTTGAAATAGTGGTGTATGGTCGTCTCGGTGATCCTTGACACCCGCAGTTTGTCCATCCACTGCCTGATCCTCGACGTCTCATTGAGGAACAGCATGTTGCCCAGAGAGGATTTCCCCTCTGCCATGTATCCAAGAAAATGTTTTATCCTGAAGACCTTTGACGCCACATTATTTTTCAACCTGGCAGAGGGGTTCGATCCCTCCTGGTGCGCCTTATACTCGTTGATCAGATCGTCTGCAGAAGAAAGAGAGACGGACGCTATTACTCAGTGGCACATTACCGCAGAGCAATCAGGGGTGAGGTGACCACAACGAACACACTATAAGTCTAAATTTGATCTAAAATCCAAACTTGTTATGTTTTTACAAATGTAAAATAAATGAAATAAATGTTCCACACTTACTTAGGGGGCCGATGTGCTCCTGGTAATAGGGAAGCTCATCCTGTGTCTCTGGCTTCGATGTGGAGGCCGAAGGGCTGGCGGGTACACTGGCCAACTCTTCCGAGGGCTGCGCACTCGGCTCCCCTTCGTCTTCCTGCTCCAGGGTAGACAGCAATTTTTTGGCTGCCGAGGACACCTGAGACGAGGGCAGGGAGGCCGACCGCCTTTTTAATCTTTTGTACCTCCTCGTCACCTCCTTCAGCGTGGAGGACAGGAATGTCGATCTGCTTGTTTAGCTCCGCAATGTCATTCAGGAGCTTGGCCCGGGCGCGCTGGCATCTTTCCTCCGCACACATCTAGCATTCCTCCTGGTTGATGTCCTCTACCTGTTGGTCGCCTGAGAAATTCTGGATCTCATCCACGTACAAAAAGGTGGCCATCGGGATCGCTGGGCAGGTGGCGCGGAGGGCGGCGAGCTGTTCAATGACCATATCCCTCTTGAACTTATTAATCGCCTGACGTTGTGCCCTCTTGGACAACTCCGTGTGACCGAGGATGTGGCGGTCTAGGCGAGAACTTGTTTTTCCGCATCCCGGGATCCCACAGGTTCCCTGCCTGTACGAAACACGGCCCGATTCCAATGAAAGGATAAGCTTCCTCTCCTTCACATTGAGGACCTTGTGTGTAACCCGGAGGTGTTGAGATAGCTGCGCGTAAGCTCGGTGGCACAGTGGGCAGATGGAAGGCATCTTGAATGTCAGTAAACACACGGACCAAGGTTTAGTGTCGATGAACCGATGAATACTGAGCGGAGTGCTTCTCTGCGCTTGGAGTAAGTTGTCTTCGTCCACACTAGAAAATGTATCCAACTTCCAGTAAGATGGACTCTAGTTGTGTTCATCCACACTAGAAAATGTATCCAACTTCCAGTAAGAATAGTTTTTTTTAAAGAGTAGTGTTTCAAGGGTGTTTTTAGTGATATTATATTGTTATTGTGTGGATTTAAACAGTTTTTAATAAAATTGTATTATTAAAATGTTGTCCTGTCTTCTTTCAACCAAAAAAGTGGTTGTCCACCAACTTAATACACTTAATATGCCGTTCCTATAAGCGTAAGGTGGTCGAATTACCAAAAAACTACAACGGACTACAAATATGGCACACGACCGGAATAAGCTTCCGGTGTCGTGCCATGTTTGTAGTCCTGCGTAGTTTTCTTCTTTATTCGATTCCCCAGGCGTTTATAAGCAATTGTATGAATAAACAACGACGCAATTCACATATTAAACTTTATTAGACATACATATGTTCGCAAGAACTCACATAATGCTTATTTATGCTTAAAAACGAGTTTCCACCAACTCACTACACGCGGTCCATTCATATAAACTGCGGGTGGTCACTTCCTGGTTGCCATATTTGTAGTCCTTTGTAGTTTTTCTTGTTACTTAGTTTCGCCAGGCGTTTCTTGTTTACTTTTTTCCCGATGTATTTATATATACGACTAAAGAACCACCTTATTCCCTTAGTACACTTTATACAACATACATGTGTTATTATCGACTCGTAGAAGGCTGTATTTTGCCTTAAAATGGGTCGTCCACCAACTTAATACAAGTCAAGTCAAGTCAAGTCAGCTTTATTTATATAGCGCTTTTTACAATTGTCATTGTTACAAAGCAGCTATACAAGAAAACATTGACTATAAGTAAAACAAAAGGTTATGGAAGTCGATTCAAATAAATTGCTGGTGGTCGCTTCCTGCATGACTTGGCGAAAAACAGAGAAACGTCCACCTGCAGTTTATTTGAACGGGCCACGTGTATCAAGTTGGTGGACATAATACTTATTAGCAATGTTTAACTAAAAAATAAAAATTTATATGTTTCAAAAACCACATTATTCAAAGAGTACACTTTATTGTACACATGTATGTTGGTATTGTGGGATATTCATTCATATGTTTCCTATGCAGTATTATTCCATATGCATTATCACTTTTATTCATTCATATGCTTCATATGCAGTATTATTCTATATGCATCATTACTTTTAGAAGTGTTTTATTATTCTATTGCTTGCATACAATAACCCTTAACCTCAAATAATGTGTTGAAATTAACCATAAAAGTTAGGAGCTGATATTGAGCGCACTTGAAAGAGGAAATGGAGGCGTGGGTGTCAAAAGGGGAAGTAGCAGGAGACAGCTGAAGTCTCAGAATATATGCATGCAACTGAAACGCCAAAAAAGGAGAAAATGTACACACACACATATTCCATTGCCGGACTTTTTAAAATATGTTGTTACTAGGCAGAATTGGGGTGTGTGGGTTGTCATTTGATGTTTTGCAGAAACTCGGAGAACAATGGACTAAGAGCTGATTGGACAAATACCAGACAACACGTCACTCAAAGACACGAAGAGAGACCCGGCGACAAATACTATAAATATATCCAGAATTGTAAAACTGGGTGTTGGTTGAGTCTTTGTTCTGAGGCAACTGACCCAACAGCTGTTGTAATTTTGAATCTTCTGATCAATAAACTTCAAGATTTACTTTGACTGGCCTCCCTTCAATTTTGAACACGCAAGAACACCTTTAGAATGTTCTACAGTATCAAATCATAAAATGCTTATTTTGACTATTAAGATGTCGTCTTTTACGTTCAAGGCTTTATTTTCAAGCCTCGTCCATTGAAATGAATGGGTTGCAGCGTACTACATAAAAAATGATTTAAAATACTTTTCAGGCACCCACGCATTTGGCCTTTCACTTTGTCGCTTGTGGGACTGTGATGCAAGTGACTGTGATGTTTGGGGTCTCTCGGGACCCCCGGGGCCTTTGTGGTAAATGTCGAAGCGCATGCACTCGTTACGGCCTGCTCTACGCATGACGCATGCAGTGACGCATGCGGCGCGCGCATGCGTTGCGGTCGGCTCTATGCGCGACACATTCAGTGGCACATGCTCTAGATTCTGGCCCGTCGATTAGACCTTTGAGGACAAACCGAGCGTTCTACAAGTTGTTGCTAACATATGTGTGTCTAATGAAGTGAACTGACTGAATAATGTGGTTGTTGATGCATTTACATGAATATAAAGGCAAATTTTTGCTAATAAGTGGGTTGTCCACCAACTGAATACACGTGGCTCATACGTATAAACTGCTCGAGGAACTTTCCCGCAAGGCCTCCGGAGGGTCTGACGGGCCCAAAACATCACAGGCACTTGCGTCCCGGTCCCCCGAGAGACATACCGAAAAGGCAAAAGTGCTGGTCCACCTGAACTATTTTATAACCTTTTTAACGTAAATTAAAAACCCCATTGATTTCAATGGCAGACACTGTTTTAGTCCAAACAGAACATTTTACGAGTTGTTTCCTAACCTTTGTTTGTGTGTGGGTGTGTTTGTGTGTGTCTAAAAGAGTGTTCACGCTGAACAGTGTTGTTTCTGACACCTGGAAATCGATATATACACTTTAAATATTGTTAAAAAGCATGCTGTCCACCAACCTACTACACGTGGTCCACTCATATAAACTGTACGTGGACAGTGATTGCATTTTCTAATTAGAACAGACTACAAAATGGATCACATCATTTTCTGGTGTGTTTGCATTGATATTGTTGCTTTTTAACGATGCCACAGGCTTACGTATTCGTAAAATGATGATTTTGACCTAATATCTGGTATCTGCTACGTTGAACACGATGCTGTCCACCTGCAGTTTATCGAATGGGCCAGGAGTAAATGGTTGGTGGACGTTGCACAGAGTGGCCGTTTTAAACGTGTAAATATGATTTTTTTGTTTTAAAAACCACACAGCTGGATTGCCACGCCCCCTCGGAGAAACATATGTCAGTCCGGGTGTCAGAACGCAGGTTCTGGTAAAAGTAGTTGGGAGCAAATAGTGGTTTGGTGGTAGGGGGCATGGCCACGGAAGGGTCTGCGGGGTCGAAGGTCAAATCGACACCCATCGTTGATCAGTGGACAAATAGTTGTTTCGTAGACCCTGGCACCGGTGGGCAGTAACCTGGCATCTGCCTCCCATGCAAACAAATGAGTCGAGGTACTCGTATGATGTTGGAGGACAAGCGGGGAAGCCCAAGTACATGGGATAAACCTGTGAGGTGCGCGTATGCTGTTCGTGGACAGGGGGCTGGGGGCTCTTCGAGGGGTGCCATGGCACGAGGGTGCCCCTAGTGGTGTCCTCACACCCCCTATCCGGGGGCAGCAGAAAAAGAACTGGCCTTACCCCAGGGTAATCTGAAATCACCCACTTCCCCTTTAGATAACAGGCTCGTGTCAGGCTTTTTCACACTACGATCCATCCCCACACTATGCGTCAAATGGCAGGTTATTTTAATGGACGTTTTTCCACGAACCGCCTATTTTTACTTCCTCAGGTAATAGTCACTTTGCGGCAATTTACCAAGTCTTCTTGGTCTAGCTAACTTTCAAAAACATACCACACATGTAATATATTGCGCTAACACACACAAAACTGTATTTTTAACTTTATTTGAAGTTATTACGTAAATTATTATGTTATATATCGACGTTGTACTGCACGCTGTTATGGCCAATTTAACGAAGCAAACCACCAGTCTACTGTATCGTATTTGCAACAGAACGTGTGTGTGGAGACACAAAACTCATTTAATAATCAAACTTGAATCCCATGAGTTTTTTCAGACGAGACTTAAAATGAAATGTATGCAGCTACGAAAACCGCGAGGTGTGTCACACTGACTAGAATTCGTTCAGCAGGTTCGCCACTGACTCCCCCACCGACTGTGCTGTGGAGTAAGATCCCAAGCGGTGGGGGAGGGGATAGCAACCGTGGCCAAAAGACGTACATTATAAACAGACTCTACAAAATCATTGAGTGAACACACATTTCAGACTTTCCTTGATATTTACTGACTATTATAAAAAGAACAAATTACTCAATCAAATTAAAGTCTCACAGTTTGATATTGTACACAGGTAAAAATTAACAAATAAAATAAAACAATTAAGCAACTAGACTGGTTTAGTTCCCATGATCTACTACCTTGTAAACAGCTTCAATTTGAGATTGAATCTTTAACGTTTCTGCTACAACTTTAAGTCAATTAGTGTCGCTGAATTATCTACCAGTTTCCCCCTTCCGCACCGCTTCTACTTATGCTGGATGCTCGTCAGTGGTGGCCACTTGAGAGCTCTCTGGTTGTCTGTCAGTCTAGGTAATTCGCGTCACGCAGCTCAGTCAAAATATATAATTTTTGAAGCGCAACATAATAAAATAATAGATAAATACAAATAAAAACTTGAACAGTGTCTTGGAAGATATGGCCGTCTCCTGACGTACTCGTGTTCTCGTTGACTTGTAAAAATGTCATCCGTAAATTAGCTAACGTTAGTTGCGCAAGTAACGTTACTGTTGTCGTCGAGCCAAGAGCTTCAAAATATGACTGTTTTGTGTAACAAAATGTAGTTTTAAGAGTTGTTTAGACGAGAATGTATGTGTATAAAGTTCAAATCAGCGGTCTTTTAATAAAGATAGCGTCTATTAAAAATGTTGCTCCAACGGATTCGGACAAGTGAGTCGGTTTCACTTATGCACCCCGCCCAACGCAGCCTCACCTCGGCAAGTCTTTCTTAAAATCACCGCTGGCTGTGATGTCTCTGTTAAAGGGTGTATTTTTTATGAATACATTCTGAGTTATCATACCCGTTAGCCTTTTTCTTCCAAACTTTATAAATTCTATATCATCGACTGTATTTGTCTGAAGATACACCGATACTTTAAGGTTAAGTAAACATGGGGTTATTTTGTTTCACCCCTGAAAAAACCCTTTAAATAGGGGATTTAATTATGTTATCCCTTTAATTATTTGTCCATGGGGAAATAGTTTTAACTGAGGGCAAAACTTGTATATTTCTTACTCTGCAAACTTCTTTTTGTCATGAGCTGTCTCTCTGCCTGGTAACACATGCTGATTGAAGTCTGATGACCTCCACCTGTTCCTGCTCTGCTCTGCCTCACCCTCGTTTACCTACCAGCTGCACTGCATTCACCACTCATCATGCCCTGTATTTAAAGCCTTGCTTTTCAGTCCACATTTGTCAGATCGTCTGCAACCAGCACCCGTTACCTGCCTGTTTTGGAAAACGCCTCTGACTCTTTGCCTGTGATCCCGGACCTGCTCAACTACTTCTGTGTTCTCCAGCCCCGGTAATCTTGACCTGCCTTCCATCCCTCTTCTACGAATACCGCCTAGTCCTTGACTGTACTGCTGCTTCGTTTCAATTGCTGTTGTGTGTGTGTTTCCCCCAGGACTTCCCGGATCATCCAGCTCCTGCCATCGCTGTTCGGCTACTGGGGGAACACACACACGCAGACTCTTGGAACTCCTGTACCCCCCCCGGAACCCCTGAAACCCCCTTAACCCCCAACCCTTAAATAAACGTTTGAACGTGACGCTTTTGTGGTCCTCGTCCTGTTTGGTGTCTGACAGTACGATCTGACCAAACATGGACCCAGCGCACGGTCGAACCAGCATGGAAACCAACGAACCAGAACCACCCACCGCCATGCAACGCCTGGAAGAGACAGAGAGAGAGGTAAACCGCAACACTACTGACATTGCCTCCCTACTTCAAGCCGGCTACCAACAGCGTCAGCAGTTCCAGCAGCAACAGCAACAACTTGCAATGATCATTCAACTTCTCACCAACCTTTCTCCTCTGCCTGGTCCCACCGGCCCAGCCCCAGCCAGCCTGCTCACTGGCCCAGCACCCGAGTCTCCTGCCCAGTCCACTGCTGCCGTGGCTGCCGGAGCCCCAGAACCCAGGATCGGCAATCCAGAGCGGTTCAGCGGCGACCCAACCCAGGTACGGGCGTTCCTGACGAGCTGCCGTGTCCAGTTTACCCTGCAACCCAGGACTTTTGCCACTGAAGGGGCGAGGGTCGGTTACGTGATCACTCACCTGACGGGCCGAGCTCGACTCTGGGGAACGGCGGAGTTCGAGCGCCAGACCCCAGCATGTGCAACCTTCAACCTATTCGCAGAGGAGATGCTCAAGGTATTCGATTTGGAATCCACAACAGCAGAGTCATCTCGGACCCTGATGAGTATTCGCCAAGGCAGAAGGACTGTTGCGGATTACTCCATTGACTTTCGAACTGTGGCAAGTCGGAGCTCCTGGAACATGGAAGCATTGGTGGATGCCTTCCTCCACAGCCTGGCGGACTACATAAAGGACGAGCTGGTTTCCCATGATCACTGGCTGTAAAGATCAATGGCTGTAAATTAACATTATTAAAACGTTTTTTTAAAAGAACAAAAAAGCCGCATTTTTACGGTAATATTTTACAGTGTATAACGTAAAACCCCCCGACATTTTGAGAGGACTTGAACTTGATATTAAGTTCTTGCTTCTTAAACTGCCTGTGAAATGCAGTTTCCGGTAGGGGTACATTGCGACGCACAGCAGTGGTATATAAAAGTGCTGTTCTAGCGTATTTGAATGTTATAATGAAATGTTAACTTGCTTTCCTGTAGTTCAGTGGTAAGAGCATTGCATTAACAACGCAAGGTTGTGATTTCGATTGCAGATAACCAAGTAAAATGTATAGGATAATGCAATGTAAGTAACTTTGGATAAAAGCGTCCGCTAAATGCCTAAATGTAAATGTGAAAGTATCACTTCAAATACGGTAGAGCAGGTCTTCTGTATAACACTGCTGTGTGTCACAATGTCGCAATATCATGAAGCAAGACTAGAAAATTTCCATTACAACCCCTACCGGAAACTGCATAGGGTTCTGACCCTGCAACACAGAGGTCACGCATATAGCACATTGTTGAGAGGACTTGGTAGAAGTTTCTGTTCATTGAAAATGAGATGCGTGATATAACAACATGCAATTCTTGAAACTTTCCAGTCTGGCTTTATAACTCAAGACAGCACTGAGTCTGCTTTATTAAGGGTTTCTAATGAAATACTGTTATCAACTGACGCTGGTGACTCTGTGATCCTAATACTGTTAGACTTAACCTCGGCTTTTGATACAGTGGATGATAAAACTCTTCTATCTCGACTAGAATTTCATGTGGGCATCCAGGGAACTGTCCTCAGTTGGTTTAGATCCTACCTAACAAATAGAAGTTTTTCTGTCAAACTTTGTAATTTTTCTTCCTTGCAAACTAAACTTTCATGTGGAGTGCCACAGGGATCTATTCTCACTCCTATTCTTTTCTCCAGGCTCCATTTTCAGAAAGCATGGTGTATCATTTCACTGCCATGCACGATACGCAAATTTTATTTGCTTCTGAAACGCAACTCAGATTCTGCTTTGAAATCTCTTTTTGCATGCCTAGAGTGAGTTTGACTTTGCCCCTGTGGCCCCTTGAAGGTTACGTGCTGTTTTGTGTGTCTTTGAGTTAACCTGTCTCTTTTTTGTTGTTTCTCTTTCCAGATCAACTGATGGAGCAATATAGCGCGCATCAAGAGGGTCCGGACCCCACCCCGAAGCGGCGCGATAATGCAATAAGCGCCCGGTCATGTTGCACCAGATGGCCGTGAAACGGGCAGCTGATCTCCAAGGCCCTGTTGGAGAAGCGCAGGGAGGAGGCCAAGAGAAGCATCCCGAAGATTCTCGGTAAGTCGATGTCCTTAGTTGTTAGTTACAGTTCACTAACCTTTACTAACGGTGCTGTTTTTGTGTGTTTCCACAGAAGACCTTGAGCAGGATAAGACCCAAAAAACCCAGTTCTGACTGTACGGGTATGTCACTGCATTCCTGGCCTCCATCCATGGTCACCGCTGTGGGGTGTTCCAGAATATGACCATAGATGAGTTCAGGAACGCGACGAAGACAGCAAGTACATACTTGATAAATGTAAGTGATCTACCTCTGTGTGTGTCTCTCTTCTCTTGCCACGTCTCCTCTAGACTCCATTCTGACAGACGTTTTCTTGCATTTTGTTCCACAGGTCAACATGCACAAGACCAATTAGGCCTTCGGACCCGCCCAAGTTGCACTCTCCATGGAGGAGTTTAAGTGGTTTGAGCGGTTCCTCAAAACGAGTAGGCCAAAATATTCACTTAAGGTTAACTTAGAGTAACTTGCAGTCAGTTCAACTTAAATGGGTTTAACCACAGATGATGCTACAGTAACTTAATGATAAAATAACTTAGAAATAAGAAATCTACTCTTACCTGCTCCACTTACCTGTCTCCAGCTGATTCTAGAAATAGTGCTTATAAAATCACTTAATCTGTAACAGAGACAATTTAATGTCAGAGTCATAATAACCACATTACATGATAATACTGCGACAATAACTTACACAAAAGATGAAAAGTGACAAAAGACTTTATAATCTGTTTCACCTAAGTATAATGTGCATGCACGGCCAGCGTCAGATGCTATAACATTCATACTCTGTACAAAAAAGAGCTAAGAATACATACAGTCACATATTAATTAAGGTATTATAGTGTAGAATGTTGTAAATGTATGCAAAAGGCCAAAATGCATTGCATTCTGCAGAGCTCACTGGCCAAAATGAGCTCACATCCATAAAGGGCCTTCTCCAGATGCTGTAAAAAGATGCAGCCATCATAGTTTTCAATGAAAGCACATGGTTTTATCCAGCTAAGAAAGCATGCCGCATGTGAGTATAACTTTGCATTGCACACTGGGCTACAAGTTTTGCTGAATTACATGGAAATTACATTTAAAAGAAAGCAAAGTATTTGTGTCTTTTGCATATGCTTATCACGCTCAGCACTGTATTACATTAAAGAGCACATGTTTGCATTCTCATAAGTGTCTTAAACAGCAGACGAGGAAGGCCCTTGTGTATATGAGCTCAATTTGGCGTGTGACCTCTGTACAATACGAAGTACTTGTGTCTTTTGCATGTGCTCATCATGCTCTGCAATGTATGACATTCAATGGCATGTGTTTGCATTCTAACTTGTGTATTTTTACTGCATCTGATGTTTGCCCTGCATGCATGTCAGCTCAGTTGAACCTTGTGCATGGTCGAATTACATGAAACTTCCTTTGTGTTTTTTTTGTTTCCCAGGTTCCACAGTCTAACTGTCCCCTGTGCAACAGGCACATTACCAACTTTAAGCAGCACCTGAGTGGATTCCAGGGAATCCGAAATGTACAGGAGCACCAGCTATGGCAGAAGTTGGCAAGGGGCAGTGTCTATCTCGGAGGACAGACCTGCCCCTTGTGCAAAGTGTTCTTTAAACAGTTCGAAAAACACTTTAAAGCTTCACACAAAGACATATCTGTAAGTCATTCATAAAACACATTTCATTGCTTCCTTTGTGCTTTGTTTTCTAAAAGGTTATATGTCAATTTGTCTTTTCCAGTCAAATATGAAGAAACGTTTGATTAAAAATGGAGAGAGAGGTCACCATGAAGAAGTTGCGGTAGCTGAAGGCCAGCAACCCTGCCATCCCCATGGTAACCCTGATGGATGAGCTGCAAGGCCGTACAGCAGGGCTCTTCAATAGGCGGCCCGCGGGCCACATCCGGCCCGCAAATGATTTTTTTTGGCCCGCTTGATGCACTAAAAGTGTATTCAGTTTCATTTGGGTTGGCATGACACCACCCCACGAAAACACACGAAGCACTCTGATCTCACATAGCTCTCGCGGTACTCCATCAGCCAATCACAATGCTGGCGCGAAAATGCAAACGGCGCAGGTTCATTGACAGCTAGTGACAAGGGTTGACAGCGAAATCATGGCGATTGTAAAAAAGAGAAAGGTAGACACAGAATATTTAAAAGAATGGACTTAACAGTTTTGTTTTATTTTGCCTGACCACCACAATGCAAAGCCAACGTGTTTATTATGCACAAGACCGTGGCGGTCTGCAAGAATGATAACTTGAAACGGCATTTCGGGGCATTGCGCAGAAATTTCAAATGCAGTTATCCGGAACATTCTGAAAGCCTGTAACCGCAGCATTCTTACGTGTGGCTTGGAACCTGGCAAAGGCCAAAAAACCGTTCACTGACGCCGAATTAATTAAAACCTGTGCAACTGATATGGTGGATAAACTTCTAAATCACGACGCGAAAATAAAGAAAATGGTAACGGAGCAGGTTCCATTATCTGATTGCACAGCAACAAGAAGAGTGGAGCCATTGGCGGGTGAGTGCCTGTCTAATCTGTTATAAGACATAAAGAAAGCAGAAGCCATATCACTCACAATAGACTCGTCTCGCGAACTAACCGACATTGCACAGCGGTGTTTGTCCGATTTTTTTTATGGGAAGGATTTCCGCGAAGAGCTGCTTTGTTTGCTGCCGATGCATGGGCGCACAACCGGTGAAATACTTTTTAATGAACTAACGGAGTTCTTTAAAAATAATGAATTAGATTTGAGCAAAGTTGTTTCTGTCATTACTGACGGGGCTCCCTCAATGGTTGGACATCAAAAAGGCCTGATAAGCACTAGCTTCATAAATCGGTGTTGAAAAATGAAAGAGACGATGGATGCAGTCACGAGGCTGGTAAACTTTATTCGCGAGAGCTCGAGTCTGCCACATCGTCGTTTCCGAGCTCGTCGTGTGCTGAAGAGAGTTTGTGAATATAATGTTACTGTTTTATCAAAACTGAGGAAATAGAACTAATAAAAAACATATTTATATTGTGATTTTTTTTAAAACAAATAAACAACTGTAAAAAAAAAAATTATAATAATGACAATAATAATAATAATAGCAGAACAAACATTGTAGTTATCCAATTATAGTTGGTGGCCCTTGACTTGCTATTGTTAGTAGAATTTGGCCCTTGGTGAAAACTAATTGAGGAACCCTGCCGTACAGGTAGGTGTAAGGTTGTCAATTAAAAGTGTGTAGACTACTCAACTGCTCTCCCGTGACGTAATACATCTGAAGTGACACTCGTGTTTTTTTCCAGGAAAGCCCCATCGCTCCTGAGACCCTTACCCCCAGCGTCAGCTCAGACAGCTCGACCGCCCTCCCTTCTTCCCCTGCCTCACCTGCCACCAGCTGTCCCTGTGTGACTCCTGAGGCAACCACCCCTAACCTCAGCCCTCCTGGCAGTGCTGTGCCTGCCACCCCTCCCTTCAGACCCTCACTTACACCTGAGCGCACCACCCCTTACCTCAGCCCTCCTGGCAGTGCCGTGCCTGCCACCCCTCCCTTCAGCCTCTCTCTTACACCTGAGCCCACCACCCCTTACCTCAGCCCTCCCGGTTGTGCCTCCCCTGCCGTGCCGACCACGCCTTCCTTTAAGCCCTCCCTCCACACATCTTCACTCCCATTCCTGCCTTTACAGCCTTTGCCAGTGAGGGTAGCTTTTTCAGTCCCCTCTTGTTTAGTGAGGATGAACTGGAAAAGCTGGAAAACTCGGTATGTCTTAAGCCGTCACTGTAATCTTAGTTAGTTTGTTAGTTAGTTAGCATTCCAACGCTGAAAACTAAACCAATGCTTTGTTTTATCACAGATATTCTATGGCGTTTATTTTGACCCAAAAGTCGCGCGCAAGGAATCCGCGCGCAGGTGTGATGCAAACGCGCATAATAATATACACGCGTGAAAAAGCTGTTCCGTGAGGGCGTATTTATACACCGCGAGCGCGCAGAAAAGTATCCGCGAGCGGAAAAGAATACTCGCGAGGGATCTTTTCTGCAAAGCGCGCATAAATGGAGCCACGCGAGTATGGGCTGGGATGAGTACTCTCGCGAATCACTCTGCGCTCTCGCAACTGCTGCACATCACTCGCTCGATGTTCAAGCAGACTTTTGAGACTTTGGGGGCTGGACAGATGACTGATGACTCCGCCTCTGTGATTGGTCACTTGCAAAATGCAACAGCCAGTCTGTTATCACCTGCTACTTTCCTCTTCGTCGAAGAGTCAGTCATCAAGATGTCGGAGAAAAAAGAGGTAAAACAAGGAAGAGTTAAGTTTACATATTTGTGACGAAAGCAATTACATATGTAATCCATGTAGTTTCAAAAAGATGAAGCCATTGCTTAAATTAGTGTCAATTAGTGCAAGTTGTTGCAACTGTCCATGAGGTGTAGTCGATTTTACTTTTTTACATATTTTTGAGTTGTATAAAGTAGCAAGCTCATATTTTTACCAGATTTGACATATATACTTATTTATCATGTTAACCGTTATGATAGGAAGAATTACAGGAGGCTGCGCGACGGGTGATGTCACTACTGCAAAGCGCCCTATCTCAGCCAGCAGCCAGAGACAGTGAGGATGTTGTTACACACACCTTATGCTATCTGTTACATCTTGTTTATATGCTAGTCATTATAGTGTATTTCACGAAGTTAAGTTAAAGCAATAATGTTGCCAAAATGTAATCTAAACTTTGAATATGACGATGGTGTATGAACCTTTTATGTACTTGATTAATCAAATATTAGTCCTGCTCAGTGTGGTAAATTTGTTGTTTTTGTGTGTTTGAAAGGAGTTTCTGCAGATTCTGCAAACCAGCCACACACTAGCCGAGAAGTTCCACAGCAGAAAAACACTTTGGAGCAAAACATGTCAAGGTTTGTCATTCTGATAGCTGTATTCATATTTATGATAGTTTAAATATTAAAAAAATGCTGTAGTGCTTGACATTGTTTTAAATTATTTTTCTTATGTTGTTTCTTACTTCACCTTTTTGCAGATCTTTCCCAGGACTGTTTGGGTAAAATCTGGGAAAAAAATTGACTAGGAAAAGGGGACCACATTCTACTGTTACTGACATGAACAGAAGACTCACTACTGTCAAGTGTTTTCCAGTACAGTTTTACCTTGTCAACAAATGTATGGACAAGACACCAAAAGCTGCAGATGAATTAACTCTTCTACAGGCAGGGATGGGTCGAAGAACCATCAGTATTGCAGATAATGCTGACCATTCATGGGTAAGTTGCAACAGAAAACCATGGTTGGCTTAAGGTGTTCATTCAATTGTTCAGACTACAATAATTTTAACCTTGCCTAATAATTTGATTTACATTTTGTCAGACCTCTATAATGTACACTAAATTTCACTTCTCACACACCCTGATTTAAAAATATCTTACATAAACTTACATGAAGTTAATAAATGCGATTGTGCTGTTTCATACCATTTCGGTGTCAGTTTAATAATTTACACTATTCTTTGGTATGCTGAGTTACAAAACATTTTTTTAAATTTGAAATGTAATTCTTAAAAAAAACTATTATTAACCATTAATCATAAAGAGTACGTCAATGCACCACACAAATTGTATGCAGTAGGGCTGTGTTCATAACTTGTCTTTTAGTGAGTGAAGGCATAGCGGTACATCATGATTAACCGCTAACATAATTTACTGCTAATAAGACTTAATTAAATTATTAAGGAATGTACATTATCCAAAGATATCTCTTTGCCACAATACTTACATTATATAAATTATACACAGTTGTCTACAAAACTTGAGGAGACATACTCGAAGGGGGCATGGATGTTGTATAAGGCTGTTGGTAAGATATTGAGGCTTCCTATTTTTAGCTATTGTCTTATGTTGTCTACTGTCAAATTTGATTGACTTCTAGTATTACTTCTTTACTATCTTTTCCTTTAAGGTGGATCTGGACAAAGAAAATTTTCCACAATAATTCCACACAATATCATTACATGCTATACCATTAAGATTGGTGCTCATTAAAATGACTAAAGTTGTCAAACATGTTCATAAGGAGGGGGTGTCCCAATCCTGTGGGCAGTATAGTGTATGCTAAATTGTTAAATCAGTTCATCCATTTATGGAAGCAGTAAATAAGGGTATAGGGCAAGATATTTAGTTCACCAGTGGTTTATTTGTAAGACATGCTCTTACTACATGAAAAGTAATTATTTTAACAATGCAGTAATTTCATAGTAGTAGAAAAATATATTATAGTGTAATATTATAATATTACAGCTTTATATAGTTTTATCAGTTAATAACCGATGATGTTCACTAGTTCATATTCAACATATACAGTGTTTATTTCTGGGCTCTTTTGGGGATCAGGTTTAATTTTTATCAGGTATCAGGGTTTATTACAGTGAAGATGCTTTGACACACTCTATTGTATTACTATACATGACCTTGACTTAACAACAGGGATTTTGTAAGACACTGTATTATTTTATTCTGAGCAGAGTGGCAAGTATGATCCAGCAGTTCACTGCTGGGATCAACTCCTGTGGCTGTTTGTGGGAGGTGGTGTGTAAAAACTCAGTGGCTTTCCTCCCCTTGTTTACCAACACAAGAGGTAAACTAAAAAGAAATGATGTCAAGGACCTTTTTGACGTTGTCTGGAGTACACCAGGGAGCAACAGGCGAGGAGACTGTCTTCCAGTGGGAGTGCTGGCTAATGTCAATTCAAGGTGCTTTTTAAATCCACATGGTTTTGTAATTTTATTTATTTTTGCCCTTAACATGTTCTGTTTTACCCACATTAACAGAAGAAGATGTGGCCATATCCTTTGAGGATCTTTTGGCGTTTGTCACTGCTGCAGATTCTATCCCTCCACTGGGATTCCCGCAAAAGTGCCACATTGAATTTTATGACCAAGAAGAGCCAACCAGAAGAATTCCCTATGCATCAACCTGTGCCCTGACGCTTTACCTGCCAAGAGGGGTTGTTGAAGAGGAGGAATTCAAGTCAAGTCAAGTCAAGTCAGCTTTATTTATATAGCGCTTTTTACAATTTTCATTGTTACAAAGCAGCTGTACAAGAAAAAATGACTATAAGTAAAACATAAAAGGTTATGGAATTCAAAACACAGGTCAAATATCAGACACACAATAAATTCCTATATGCAGTGTTAATTAAATAAGACTATCAAATTCTAGCAGCCCCCCGGCCAGGCAAAACAGTGCAAAACAGTATGCAAACGGTGGCGAGGAACCCAAAACTCCATTGGAGGAGAAAAAAAACCTCGGAGGGAAACCAGGCCTGACCAGGGGATTCCAGTTCCCCTCTGGCAAAACTGCTGCCTCTGCACAAGCTCAACAGTGCTTGCACAACAAGGCAAAATAAAAAACAAAGTTAGATTTAAAATTATCATTAATAATCTAATAGTGGCTGAAGTTTTGTAGGGACGTCACTTCCTTCGTCCAGCATTTGTCAGGTCTAGGAATGGAATTCAAAGAACTAATGTTCACTGCAATTAAAGGATCTCTTGGTTTTGGAAAGGTATAAGCGTGAACTTAGTTAATTCGATCTAAGTCACAACGAGATGAAAATTGCTAAAGATATAAAGTCCTGAAATGTTTATCTGTGCATGTTGTTATAGCACGCTTGTCATTTTCAATGAACAGAAATTTCTACCAAGTCCTCTCAACAATGTGCTTTATGCATGCGTGACTTCTGTGTTCCACGGTCAGAACCCTAGGCAGTTTCCGCAACACACAACAGTGGTATATAGAAGTGCTGTTCTACCTTATTTTAATGTTATAATGAAATGTTAACTTGTGAAAGTGTCATTTCAAATACAGTAGAACAGCACTTCTATATACCACTGTTGTGTGTTGCAATGCACCCCTAGCGGAAACTGCCTAGGGTTCTGACCATGGAACACAGAAGTCACACATGCATAAAGCACATTGTTGAGAGGACTTGGTAGAAATTTCTGTTCATTGAAAATGACAAGCGTGCTATAACAACATGCACAGATAAACATTTCAGGACTTTATATCTATAGCAATTTTCATCTCGTTGTGACTTAAATTGGAATATATGCATTGTTGAGAGTACTTAAACTTGATTTCGTAAACTGCCTGGGGTTCCGCCTGTGAAATGCAGAAGTCAAGCATGAAAAGAGCCCATTGCAGACCAAAATAGTTTTGTTTGTTAATAAAATAACTAATGTGTTTGCAAAAATATGAATCTTTAGATTTTTGTTAAAGTTCTGGTATGGATTTTGGGGCAAGATCTAAGTGGATCTGATGGTAAAAGAAGTTAATGAGAAGTTTTGGTGTGGGGCCTGGGCCATTTGAATTTACCAGCATTCTAGAACACCTCCACATTGTTTTTGGTTCACATTGACCTTAAGAATGCAAAATCATATTAACATTAAAGCGGCTACATCAGCATATATTGTGGTTATAAAAATGTAACAAGGTTAAACAAAATCTGAAATCTTTTTTTTGAGAGACCAATTAAAAAGCCATGAAACCATAACAGAACATACTCTTTATAAATGTAAATGGTAAGCTCTGTTAAGTCCTTTAAAAGTCAATTACAATATACAACCTTCAACTAGTTCTATTTTGTTATGAACTTGCCATATGCTAATGACTGTGAGAAGCCAAAAAAGCCAAAACATTACAAAAAATGTCCAGTCCTAGTTCTCCTTGCGCACCACCAAGTGGATCAAATTGTGCAGTGAGTTCCTCAAATGTTGAATTGTCCAAATTGTAGTGATTTTGTGGTACTGCCACTCTCTCTGGCCAGTCAACCATTGCTGCCCCCTGCACTCCTGACGTGGTTTGTCCTTGTTCAGATGTTGCGTCAGTTTCGTCTGCTGGCCCGGCTGTTGTGCTGAAAATATCCCGAATTGCTGTGCTGCTTTCCCCTTGTTGCTCCAAGCAGCCTCTAACAAAAATCTGGATGGGGGTCTGATGTCCTTCTGTTCTCAACCCATGGTTGTTCCATTGCCGGATGAAGGCAGTCAAGTCCCTGTTGATCCTTGGTAAAAAGAAAAAGTGAAGAGCCCATATGTGCATCTCATTGTCTATGTCCACTATACCTTCACTCTCCAGGAAGTTGAAAAGATTATAATATACATTGGTAAATCCCCACCACATGTCACCCCAGAGCCTCTCAATAAGCTGGTTGTGAGTGCTCCTGCCTCTGATAGCACTGCCTCTATCTAGGCCCCTGAAAATGTTCATCATGACACAGACAGCATTGTTTTCTCCTCCATGATCTGTTCTGACCCTAGAAGGCACTTAATGCATGGCCACAGCATTCAAAAAGCAATCCAACACAGTGCTACTCCGGTTGTTGTCTGAGGCACGGAGAAAGACTATGAGACGACTGTACCCATCTATACCACCATGAATTACAATTCGCCACCTAAAACACAGAGAAACCGTTATAATATAAAAAGCATTTCAGTACATCATCCTATTTAATATATGTAAATGACATCTCTACCTTATCAATTTGTGGTTGCCATCAAGGTGCCACAGAGAGTTTGGTCCAGCTACTCTGTACAATCGTCTCTGTGGTCTTTGAGACATTGCCCTTAGTGCAGCTGCCCTAGGGTTGATTCGAGCTAAACTCTTCCTGATGCGATGTCTCTGCACCCGAACTCCACTAGCCCGTAACTGTGCTCTTACGGCCTCAGATCCCAGCTGGTCATTCCCAGCCACAATATCCTTGATCATTTCATCGAGGGCATCATCAGTTAACTCAGAAAAGGACATAGCACGATTCAAACTGAACTTCCTGGAAAAACAAGTATGCAAACATAAAAATAAATTGCTAAAAAGATGAATTTTCTTGTGGCTTAAGTAGGATGGCACTATATACAAAAGCCATGTGTTTGATGAATGCAAATACATAGAGATTGATGAATATTAAAACAATGTTCTGCGTGTTCAAAATGGGAGAGAGGCCAGTTAAGAAAATGTTGAAATTTATTGATCGGAAGATTCAAAAATACAACAGCTGCTGGGTGGGTTTCTCAGATACAAAAAACTCTTACATAAAGAACCGACCCCCGAAAAACAGTTTCACAGCTTTTATAATATTTCATGACGGGTCTCTTCTCCAATCAGCTTTCTCTTCTTTGTCTGGTCTCAGCCAATCAGATCACACTGCTTTGCTCTCGAATCATCTGCAACACATTATATAGAGGCCCCACAATCCACCACATTCCATGGGGCTCCGTGTGTAATCTAATATTTACATACACACATACCGTTTCCTGTGGAAAAATACACTCAAAATCATCCCAACTCTTGGCTAACACAACTCACACACTTGGTTATATTTTCAACATATTATGCACAGTTAGTAATCGATAATGAAATCATAAAGCATATTAAATGTAAAATCACGTTTAAACCACAATAAAAACCACAATAAAAATCCTACAGTCCCCCTCTTGACCACTGAAAGTGGTTCACAAATCATCACAATCATCGTTATCCTCCACAGGTGAACTGTCCACAACAAATTTTATTACTGCTTTTCTATCCGTCCCTTGCATGTGCAACCCCATTATAAGGAAAAATTCCCCTGTATAATTGGCTGATCCCGTTCTGGTGGAAATTTGAAAGGGTGAGTAGATTCTGGCTTGCACTGTAATATCTTTGCATTTTAAAATCAAATTTTGCCGAGGTACAGGTCCGAAGGCTGGGTTCTTTCGGGGTCCAACCACCGGTATATGCTATCACATTATTCCACGACGGACACCATTCACCCCTATAGGTTTGCCTAGACTCCATATTCCCGTCCATACATACATATACCTTGTACCCCCTCCATGTGCTATTTTTTCCCCCACAATTAATGACAGCGCATAGGTCGAAAGTAAATGATGTGGTCTTGTCCCAAACATAGTTAAGTACGAGTTGTTCACATTGTAACCTCGTATCGGCTATGGCTCTTTTGTGTCTCGGTTTCGATGTGGTTTTGTTGCTTTCCTGACCCTCAGTTAGGCTAAAAATGATTCCTACTATGACTCCTGAAATTATTAATAGGATCCCCAACAGCTTCCATTTTTCCCACAGCTTCATCTCATTACCCTCTCTTGGACTTTAAAGGAACAATAAAAACACTCTTGAATATTGAAATGGTTAAACACACAGTATACTTAATGAAAATATGCGATTAAGAAAATATATATATATGGTTAAAATCACACAAAATGTACTTGACTGTAAGGAATAAGTGGTTATACGTTAATGAATATGAGAATATAAAAATCACAACAGCAATAATGAATATGAAAAATGATTGTAAAAAAAATGATTAAAATATGAATGAGAATATGAAAATCACAACAACAATAATGAATATGAAAAATATTCGTACCCCTTGATTATAATGAGTATATAGTTATCACTATCTGTACTCCTTCGAACACCTGTTTCAGTATGTTCTGGACTCTTTGAAAATCTAGTTTGTCCAATCCACACCCCAGCCGGGGTACGGACACACTCTTCACCTTATGTTCGACACACCAATTTCTCATCTGTGTTAAGCTTTTTGTGAGATTGTCATAGGTTGGTTTGTCCGTGCATTTTGCTTTAGTGACTAAGTGGAAAATAGTTCTACCGTCTTCCTCGTGAGTTACTGCACAATCACCTGTTCTTTTGTTTTGCTGCTTCACTTTCTCCACTCCGTAACTGTTTTTAAATGTCACTGCAATACCTGCTCCGTATGCACAATCCTCACTTACACAATGTGCTAGAGGTTCACCCTGTGGGCTTGAAAAAATGTCACCTTTTTTACACAGAATTTGTAATGGCCCTGTGGTTGGTTCTGCTTTGCTGTTACCCTCCCTCTCTTGGACCTGAAGCCTCAGGTCCACCGCGGTTTCAGCCAACGACCTGTTTGGTGGATCACAATTAACACAAGATGACAAATGATACCAGGTGTCGCCTTTCCCCAATAGGCGAACACAATGTGACGTCCTTGCTGTGACTTTCAGGGGTTCAGTCCAGCGTGGCTCATTCCACTTCCTGCGAAACTTCTTTAGGCGAACCCACTCTGACGGGGCCGAAATGGGCCCTTCGGCAATGTCAACTGGAGCCTGCTGGGAGAAATGTTTAATCATAGCAGTCAGTTTGTCATAATAAACACAGTGTGAAATTGGTGCACAGGTTTCCGGCTTCAGCGGCATCGATGGTCCTGGAAATGAGCGACCTGTAAGCATTTCAAAAGGTGTAAAGCCAGTGACTCTGTTAACAGACGAACGTACAGACATTAAAGCCAACGGAAGAGCTGCGAGCCATGTCAATTTGGTCTGTGCACAGATTTTAGCCAATTTAAGTTTCAGTGTTAAGTTCATGCGTTTGACCTTCCCTTGCGATTCAGGATGATAGACGGCCCCAAACGCATGCGTTAGGGACGACGATTTCTCTACAATGTTTAAATGCTCATTTTGAAAATGCGATCCGTTGTCCGAACGGATATGCCGAGGAAAACCGTGATGTGGGATGTAATGATTAATGAGACAATTAATGACTGCAGTGCTGTCTTCCCTACCCGTGGGAAAAGCCTCGGGCCAACCCGTGAATTGGTCAACTATGACCAACAAATATCTTTTCCCTTGGACTCTGTCCACCATATCCGTAAAGTCAATCACAATCTCCTCCCCTGGGCCATGCACAGGTGAAAATACACCCCTCAGCTGTTTTAGTGACAACCTGATACCATTTGAGTGAGAAAGGGATGCCACCAATATTGCAATGTTTTCATCATCTGTTTTGAACTCACGTGCGACATAGTGTGTGCTTGGGTCATGATTGAGCGAGACAGGCTCATGGGCAATGCTGGTCTGCCATCTGGGGCCTGCCACAGACCATCTGGTGCGCACAGGGCCCCATACTCTGTCCACGTTGACAGTTCTTCTGGTGTGCATTTGCCATGTTCGGCCACAAGTGTTTCTCTGCTGAAAGATGGTAACAATTTCACATATGAAGAGTCAGTCTGTACCATCATGGTCACCTGATAGCCTGCAGCTGTTTTGGCAGCCAAGTCAGCAGCCTCATTACCCCTTGCTATAACACTTTCAGTTTTGCAATTGCCTTGACACTTTATGACGGCGACTGCTTCTGGGATTTGCAATGCCTCCAACAGAGCACGTGCTTCGAGATCGTGTGCTATTGGTCTGCCAGAGCTGGTGACGAAGCCACACCTTTGCCAAACAGCAAGCTCGACGTGGACTGCACCAACAACATACGCTGAGTCACTGTAAATATTGACTTTGCCTTGGCCTGCGATTTTCAATGCCTGTGTAACAGCGATAAGCTCCGCTCTCTGTGCTGATTGTTTCCCTGTTATCTTTTCGGCTTGTCTGGTTATATACCCGTCATCTGTTTGCTGCACTACTGAATAAGCTGAGACCAAAGAGCCATCATGAGCTCGGAAACAACAACTATCCGTAAACAATGTGATCACGTCCGAGTGTCCAACAATCGGCGTGGCGGTTAGGTCGTTACGGACACGGCACGCCAGGTCAGCGATGGGTGCACAGTCATGTGGCTCTCCCGTGGTGAACAGATCAGCCATGTTGATGCCGTCATGTGTGTAAGTGATGTTTGGCGCTGTCAAACATTTCGACCGTTTTCTCTGTCTCAGGGGCGAAAATGTGAATGATGCGTAATTGACAAATGACATGACAGAGTGTGTGGTCAGGACTGTCAGTTGATGACCCATCACAAGATGCGGCGTTTTTTCAATGATCTTTGCCAAACCAGATGCGAATCTGGCACAGGTCGGCTGGCGTCGCTCAATCGCGTCCATGAGAACGCTGATGTACATGAGTACACGTCTGGTGCTTGACATCTTTTGAAAGAGTACACCATGTGCGCTATTTCCTGTTTCAGATACATCAAGAAAGAAACCCTTACTGTATTCAGGGCTATGCAAATATGCAGCATGTGAAAGCTCCCCTTTCAACTTAATGAATGCTGCTTCAGCGTCTGGGGTCCATGTCAACTTTGCTTGAACATTGCGCATACCTTGCTCTTTCACCATGTCACATAATGGTTGGGTGACTGCTACATACATCGGTATGTAATTTCTGCTAAACCCAGTCAAGCCCAGAAAGGATAGCATGTCCTTTACAGTCTGCGGTTTTGGATGTGACAGAATGCCGTCACGTTGGCGGTCGGATAGAGTCGTGCCCTGGCCTGTTATTGAACGGCCCATAAAGGTAACAGACGGTCTGCTAACCTGTAACTTTTCTTTGCTGACTTTAAATCCGGAGACATGTAACTGTTTCAAAATAACATCTGTGGCGTTCAAACAATCTTCATTGGTTGTGGCCGCCAGCAAAAGGTCGTCAACGTACATTATGAGAACACAATCGCCAGGTAACACACACTGTTGTAATTGGTCTTTAAGAACTTGATTAAAGATTCCTGGCGACAAAATGAAACCCTGTGGCAGTCGATTATAAGAGCTTTGACACCCTCGGTGTGTGAAAGCATGACACGATTTACAGTCTTCGGCGATGGGAGTACAGAAAAAGGCGTTGGCCAGGTCAATGCATGTAAACCATTGGTGAGCTGGGGTCAAGTTTGAGATTGCGGTGTACGGGTTTGGCACAGGCATTGTTGGCGTGGCAACCATGCTGTTTACTCTACGCAAGTCATGTACCAGTCTGTATTTGTCGGTGCCCGGTTTTCTAACAGGGAAAATTGGGGTGTTCCATGGCGAATGCCACGGAGTCAAGACACCTTTTTCCACCAACCCTTTAACAGTTGGGGCAATGCCTTATTCGCTTTCTCTTTTGTTAGGATACTGTGGAACCCAAATAGGCTCCGGTGACGTTAACTGAAATGTGACTGGCTCTATCTTACAAAGGCCAACATCCGTTGGGCCTTGTGACCAGAGGCCAACGGGCTGGCGGCTGATTAGCTGCTCAGCACCGGGACCGTCCGTTAGTTCGCGACCGTGGCTTCTTTTAATTTGGAGATGTGTCAACACGCCCATATCTGTGATTTTCCCAGGTACCCAATACGAGTTGGATGTGTTCGAAACCCAAACCCCAGGAATGTCATAGGGCTCCCAATCGGTAACTGATGCTAAACTTTTAGTCATGGCTCCTAGTTCTCTTGCCTTATGGCCTGGATGCAGTGCCATGGATATATGAGGTGCTGCTGTTTGTGTCATTTCATACCATTTCTGTTGTTTTTCAGTTAATGCAACCTTGACTACTACCCCCTCTTTTCCCACATACAGCCCATCCCCATTAAGTGTCCACATCTGTCCCTCAATATCCTGGAACATTTCCTGATGTGTGACATTGTCATTTCGGTCATAAAATAAAGTACAATGTATGGGGTCAATGGGTGGTAAATAGAAAGCCAAGTCTTTGATCCAGGGCAAATTAGCCATATACATTGCTTTGGCCCCTGCTGGAGAGTCATGTAATTCAACCCAATATATATCAGCCATTTCCTTTAGAGGCCCTCCCAACAGGACCTGCTGGTGGCCGTGCCTACTCTGTGCCTGCGAACAGTCGACTCTGGCGCCGTCTGGGAATGTGACAGTAACACCCTCCGGTGAACATAAGATGTTTGCCCCCAATTTTATCAACAAATCTCTACCTAACAGGGGAACAGGTGCATTTGTGGAGTACAGAAATGAGTGTGAGAGGCACTGATTTGCCACTTTTGTGGTAAGGGGAAAAGTTAGAGGCCAGTGTTCGAACCCACCAGAGAACCCCATAACTCCGACAGTTTTATCACTTACATCTTTGTCAGTGATTGTGCCCCTCGTTACTGTGGAGTATGTTGCTCCGGTATCCACCAGAGCTGTTAGTGGTCTGTTGTTAACCACGATTTTCATTAGAGGCTCAGCTAAACCCCTCATGATTGTTCTCTGTGGGTGTTCCCTTCAACAATCTCCTGCGCCTGCCGCAGAGTCACTGTTCACAGGACGTTGTGGCATTTGTTTTGGTTTTTTGTTACTGGCCTTCGCCAATTCTAATTGTATTTTTAGCAATTGGTGTTTTGTTTTTTCTAACTCCTCCTCCTCTTGATCCTGTTTCTCTACTGCTTTGTCAATGTGGAAAACTAGATGTCTTTCCCACACTTCATTACTCGCTACAGGAATGTCAGGATTGTTTTCCATTGCCTGCCTAACACCATTGGGAGCCCCGGTCATTACTGCAGTTCTGAATATGTCACGAGTGATTGGATTGTTTAAACTGTTTTCTTCGACCATCTGTTCCCATTCTGCTGCACATCTGAAATAATAACTTGCTCCAGTCTCACCAGGTTTAATGCGAAATGTAATATTTTGGTACACTGTTGGGGGAGTTGGAAACTTCGCCATCAGGGCCTTGGAGATTGATGTGCTGACGGTCACAAACAATGTGTCGTTTTTACATGTTTCTATATCTGCGTCGTTTTCAAAATCTGCCATCTGTGAGACAGTGAAAATTTGACCCTAAAGGCATCGTAAGTCCCCTACCGCCAAGGTGGTGCCATGACATAATGCCATCAATTTTGTAAGCCATCTACCTCCCCCCATGTAATGGGGGGCAACTTTGCCAACACAGCCGTCATGTCACTGTGATTCCAAGGTTGATACTTTCGTACACCACCAGTACCATGTACTAGGGGCATAACTAGTGCGCGCCCTGCCATCAGTTGTGTACCTGCCATATCGCTTTCTTCATCCTCATAGTCATAAGTTACTGCTACTCTGTTAATTGGGAGTGGGGAGAGGGTGGTTAAGTTATATCCACTCGTCCTTTTTGGCTCTTTCCACTAGGCCAAGATGTAAATACAAAACATGCAAGAACATCATGGTTTGATCTTCAGCTGACCAATCAGCACAATGGTAAATTAATTAACGCCCAGATGTAGAGATTGAATATTCAAGCTGTTTATTTGTTATTTTATTTCTGAACGATAAACAAATATCAGGTTTGAATTCTTGTTTTTCGGTTCTTTGGAAAAGAAATAAAAAAGGAGCTGTTTTCTTATTTTTCAACCCTAAATTTTAAATTAAAAAACAAATAAACTAACGATACATGGACCACATGATGCACCGTTTGAACAATACTTACAAACTGATCAATATATATTTTTTGCATTATAAATGTGATCTCCTGAAATGTTAAATTGCACAAAAATATATTATGATTGCACTGGCAGGAAACATAGTTGCAAAAGTGTAGCTTAGAATCCCCTAACAGCCTTAATTTAGCCTTGTTTTATACTTGACCTCAGGGCTGTGAAACAGCAAACTTACTTTGAGACACGAAATTGCTTGCTGAGTGACGGTATTGTAATTAGCTTAAGCATGCATAACGTCCCGATTATTTAACTGAAAGTAAGAACAACTAAGTTTTAATTTATATTAAATCATATTTATTAACACAAAAAACAAAGCACTTTTAACATCATTACTCCTTTATGTATTAAGACACTATTTTTATTTAAAAGGAATTGCTATTTAAAAACAAAAATATCTCTTTCCGAAATAAGATTTGTGACAATAGCCTATCAGGATTTTTTTTATTGACCCTTTAAACAAACTGACTCTTACAAACAAAGCGAAAAAAAAACAAAAGAGTAGAATAGAGGGCTCTCGTTAACTGGCTGTGCTATAAAGCACCAAACTTAGACTGGGTCTGGCTGATGTCAAACAAATGTAAAAACGATGTTAAAACATGGTTTAGCTCATCCCAAACTCAGTAGCCTGCAATATTCCGCTGCTCATGTGGTTGCAGAACTCCTCATATGTGCGATGTATTGGCAGACGGAAGACTACATCACATGTGTTAGCTTCTGGAAATTTACGGCCTGTGTGCATAAAAACAATGACTGGCTGGTTCTTAAATCCCAGTGGAGGCAACTCCTCCAGCCCGGAAGCAAAAGCCAAGACCTCTTGCAGGGTAAGGTTTTTACTCTGGTCCACTTGCATTTCTCCACCTGTGAAAAATAAATAAAATATCTTGAAAACACCTAAAACTATGTATTTACAGGACAACTTTGCTTAGTATTGAAGTCTTACCTTCCACATCTAGCAGGAAGTCACGGAACCAGGCATAGGTTTTAATTTCATTGTGCTGGCGGTTGCTTCCCTCCTCTGCGAACTGTGGGCTAAAAACATCAATGAGGTCCTTGGCAGTTAGGGGGTCTTCTTTGGCCAGAAACAGATACCGCAGATGTGTCGCATTTGCCTTCATTGCAGCATGCAACCCCAAACATCCAAGACCATCCACAAACCTTTAAATAAACAACAACTGAATAAGTTTACCTGATAACACATTTAAATTTCACAACTTCTACGTTTATGACAGCAAAATGGATGAAATGCTCATTAAAAATGATTTCTTTACTTAACTGTTCCATTGCAGCATTAAGTCGCCCCTCCAAATAAAACTTGGCTGCACACTGGACGACTGTCTCCCTGTCTTCAAGAGTCCTGCACTGGACGTTTAACGATCCAAGAAGAGAAAGGCTGTTTGAAGCCTCTTCTAAAGCCTCCTTGGTCTCCTCGAGGGTTATGGCATTTTGAATCTAAAACTTATTTGTGATATATTAACTTGTATTTTATGTATTATATTATATTATCCAGAACTTGTCAAGCTGTTAATATGTATATGTGGTGTTTTAATATGCTTTGAGATACCAGTTCTAATGCTGCCCACACATGCTCTCGTGAAGGCAGCATTAATCCTATACCTTGCAACCCCATGCTTTGCATATTTTGTATGTTTCTCTTATTCCATTTTTTACATATTCTTTTTAAATGCTTAAAAATTAGTTTGAAATGATGATAGTATTAAATGCAATGGCACTTTAATTTAACACATACCTTCTGCAGCTGGTTCCTGAACCCCTTATCAATAATCTCTGTCAGGTTCACATCTTCTGTAGCCTCACCAACAACCAGATTGTACAATAGTGGGGCAAAAAAATGGGGTGCTACGCCACCATGGATCAGGCAGATACTTATAATCTTACCTAATAATTTGTAATCCCTCTTTGAAAGAGCTGAAAAAAATAAAAATTGGATTCACATAAAATTTCACTGTTAACATATTTTCCAATATGGGTTAGACCCTTGAATATATGTGAACATAACTGAATGCTAACCATGGCTATCCATGGCCAGTAATTTAAGATTATCTGGCCCTTCAAACAGGCTCCTGCACTGTACATCCTTTAAAAGTAGACGACAAAATTCCCTTGAAGGGCCTCCTTCATCCACTGCCCCTTCTGGGTTATTTCCAAGATCCATAAATACAACTCCCAGTGGCTTATGTGGGTCAAACAGACTACTAGAAAAGTCACGTCGCGCAGAGCCATAAATGTCGTCTCTGCATGCATTAATCATGTTTGATGAGTGTTGATTTTCTCTATCAATGTTTTTGGTAAGTTCCTTAAGTATTTCTATGCAATGCCTGAAATGGAACAAATGAAGTACAAAAAATATTTAGAAATAAACAAACTTAACTGGGTCATAACATTTGTAAGAAGGTTGTAAGGGTGCTAAAAATCTCTCAAAGAAAACTAAACATTTAGTCATTTACATTTAGTCATTTAGCAGACGCTTTTTTCCAAAGCGACTTACAGATGAGGAAACATTGGAAGCAATTATAACAACATAGGCAACAAAATTCATAAGTGCATCAAACTAGTCCATTAAAGCCTAGCACAGTATAAAAAGCTAAGAATAGTGAGGTTAGTAAGTGTTTTTTTTTTTTTATATAAATGAAAAGGGAAGAGAATTAGGAAAAATCAATCAGCGACGTCTTGACGGAAGATATGCGTTTTTAGGCGTTTTTTAAAGATGGCAACCGAGTCTGCTGATCTTGTAGCAGCTGGTAGATCATTCCACCAATGTGGAACAGATCCAGAGAAGGTACGGGAGATAGACTTTTTCCCTTTTTGGGATGGTACCACTAGTCGTTGTTCCTTTGCAGACCGCAGTGATCTGGCAGGAACATAGATCTGCATTAGCGAGTGGAGATACGATGGTGCAGATCCGGTGTTGGTCTTGTAGGCCAGGAAAAGCAAAGCAAAGCTTTGAACTTTATGCGGGCGGCAACAGGGAGCCAGTGTAACCTGATGAAGAGCGGAGTTACATGCGCTCTCTTCGGTTCACTTTTCGGACCACTCTTGCCGCCGCATTCTGGATCATCTGGAGAGGTTTGATTGTGCAAGCAGGAAGTCCAGCCAGAAGCGCATTGCAATAATCCAGTTTGGACAGCACAAGAGCCTGGACTAGGACTTGCGTAGAGTGCTCCGATAGGAAAGGTCTAATTTTCCTAATGCTGTAGAGGATGAATCTACAGGACCGGGTGGTGCTGGCAACATGACTTGTGAGGTTAAGCCGATCATCGATTACCACTCCCAGGTTTCTGGCTGTGCTGGACGGTGTAATCGTTGATGAGCCTAGTTGAATGGCAAGGTTGTGGTGAATCTTTGGGTTGGCCGGGATCACAAGCAGTTTGCGAGCAGCGACCGTCGGATCGTCCGGTTGAAATGACAAGTAGAGTTGTGTGTCGTCAGCATAGCAGTGATAGGAGAAGCCATGCTTCTGAATGACCGAGCCGAGGGATGTCATGTAAATGGAGAAGAGTAGCGGTCCAAGCACTGAGCCCTGTGGCACCCCCGTGTTGAGCTGTTGGGACGCGGAGACCTCATCTCTCCAGGATACTCTGAATGACCTACCCGAGAGGTAGGACTCAAACCATTGCAACGCCATTCCAGAGACACCCATAGCACTGAGAGAAGCCAGGAGGATGTGATGATTGACAGTGTCAAAGGCAGCAGACAGATCCAGTACGATGAGCACAGATGGCATGGATGATGCTTTTGCCAGTCTCAGGGCTTCGATGACTGAGAGCAGTGCAGTCTCTGTGGAATGACCGGTCTTGAACCCAGACTGATTGCTGTCCAGGAGGTTGTTTTGCATGAGAAAGGAGGAGAGCTGACTGAACACAACTCGCTCCAGGGCTTTGGCAATGAAGGGAAGAAGGGAGACAGGCCTGTAGTTTTCTAGCAGTGTAGGGTCCAGGGTGGGTTTCTTTAGGAGCGGTGTGATGCGGGCCTCTTTGAACGCCGTGGGAAATGTCCCAGTGGTGAGCGAAGAGTTGATGATGTGGGTCAGAGCAGGCACAACCATTGGAGAGATGGCCTGGAGGAGATGAGTGGGCAGGTGGTAGGGTGGTTGGAACCAATGACCTTTGAGACATCAGTTTCAGACAGAGTAGAAAAGGCGGGGAGCACACACGTGTCAGGGATGTGGGCGGGTTCGACAGATGGTGGCGTAGAGAACTGGCTGCTGATGGCAGTAGTTTTCTTTACGAAGAACGATGCAAAATCAGCAGCTGTTAACTCCGATGAAGGTGCGGGAGCAGGCGGACAGAGGAGAGCAGAGAAGGTTTTGAAGAGCGTTCGAGAGTCCGGAGAGTTGCAGATCCTCGAGTGGTAGTAATCTGATTACAATTACAGAAGGGGGTGTTGACCTAGTGTTTAGTGCCTAGTCAGTATGGTCCTCCTCTGGCAAATCCTCCATGTTAGGTTCAGGATTTTGGGCATTCATACGGATTTCCTGGACAGTATGTAATACAGTGAATTAGTTTAGTAATCTTTAAATAACAGAGCTTGCCTCAAGTGAAAGTAAGTATAATGATATATTAACAAAGTAATGAGCATACATGACTAACAGTATTAGCACAGTATTATAACTAATTAGCATTAACACAACCAAAACATGAATGTTTGTTCAACTCAAACAAACAACACATAGAACTAAATTACATACTTCTACCTC
Organism: Barbatula barbatula; assembly: GCF_947034865.1. Taxonomy (NCBI): domain Eukaryota; kingdom Metazoa; phylum Chordata; class Actinopteri; order Cypriniformes; family Nemacheilidae; genus Barbatula; species Barbatula barbatula. The sequence continues at coordinate 527,613 of NC_136776.1, forward strand.
CTCTCCTTCCAACCACTGAACAAATAATGTGCAAGGTGTAGTTAGGTTGTGTTCTGCAAGGGTTCCAGTCATAGTGCTTAATAGCCGTGTCCCTGCACTTGGCATAGTCAAAAAGAATATTTCACTGGCCGAATCATTATTGCCTGCATAATCCATAAGGCTCTGTTAAAAAAATAAAAACACAGATAATAGGAAAAACATGCAGACATCAAGCCTATAGAGAGGTTCATATACTGTTTCAGTCAGAAGTTTGAATCATTTTCTGACCCATACAACAGAAATTTGAGTAGTACTGTACTGCAAAATAACAGAACTTTCGGTAACCAACTTCTTGGTGACCTTGTACAAATTGAGGACAAACATGGTTGTTAATCTATAGTCTGTAGAGTACAGTAGCAAACACCTGCAATAAATCTGTAGGCAGAAACCATCACAGTATTTGAGTTGGATTCTGATGCCATTCATAGGTTCAGGACCCAGATGGCTATGTCTTTCCATCAAGGCCTTGTGGAAACAGGACAACAAAGCTTTTGTAATCCTCAAAAACATAAAAAAAGTCAATCTTATTGGCAAATCCCACTAAAGAGTCAAATTAACTAACATTCAGTCTCCTTTCCTCCATCATCCGTACAGCTTCCTCTCTACGCTCCATAGCCAACATCTGTGCTACCTTAACAGACAAGTTTTGATAAAGTTGAGGTTTACGTATAATTACTGTAATTTCACAGTCCGCCTATTCCATTTATGAAGACATGCTGCATCCGAAATTGCCTTGTACTATACTATATAGAAGGCAAAAATGAGTATTAGTCATGAAAAGTATATCCGAAACCTGAGTATGCGTAAAACAGTAGGCCAAAAACACATGGATTCGGAAGTGTGGATCTGGTGGACACTTCTCAATCCCATGATGCAACAGGAGCTGTACAATGGTCAAATAAAAAAAAGTAATAAAATAAAAAATAGCAGAAAACTTTCAAGCGGGAGTCCTTTTTTAAATGCAAGTACAGATTAATACATTTATCGTGAATAAATTAGGTTTATACCAACGCCAACGTAGAGGTTGGAGTTATACATCATAGGTCAAAGAACATACGTGACAATAAAACATGCAAGATGCAGTACTTCCATTTTTAATTATACTACCCCTCACATACTATATAGACCTGTCTTAACGGTCGATAAGTAAATACTCAATTTAAATCAGAACATACAACCATATTATGTGATTTCGGATGCAGCAATGGTGTCAATCTAGTAAATATAACCTCTTCAGTATTATCATCAAAAGCTAAAACAAAAGTACGTCTCTCAGAATAACATATGGATTTGGATTAATTTGGATTTGCCCTCTCCTGGTTCCTTTGCTGGTCTCTGTTGAGGGCCTCCATATACTCCATGTCTTGGCTTCTCCTCAGTGCTCGTGTCTGTTCTAAAGTCTTTATTTAAAGACACAAAACAAATGAACAAATTACCTTAAAACACAGACATAAATTTAAGCAAAGTGTGTCATTTCTGCACTGCCCAATGCAAACTATAAAGATTAACTGATTCCAATATTACATTCCTTTATCAAATAATACTCACTTCCCCTATTGGTTCACAAGATGGCACAACTACATTCTGTCCTCTGGGCTCAGCTTCTGCTTCCTGAATTAAGGGCAAAATACATACAAATCACAAAAACAAACATATAATACTATAATCTAGGGCTGGGTGATATGGCTAAAAAATAAATCAACAATATGATGTTTCATATCTTTTGGTATCGAAAATTATTGTTTTTTTAAACCAACAATAAATGTATGTCTGAACTCTCAAGTCAGAATTTAACAGGTTGTTTATAAGAAACTTCGATCCTATCACTTTTACAATTGAACCAAATACTTTTTAGGATCTTTTTTAGCGTATGTTTTAAGCTAATCACCATCTCAATTTCAAGAATGTCCGCTACAGATATATGATTCAAAATAGTGACACATTCACTCAGATGTTATCTTACCTCCACAAATAAACTGTCTGAACCCTCATCACTGACATCATGAGACAATCTGCTTGAGCTCATTCTTATTTGTTGTGGAGTGCTTAATGGAATCCTTCCAGACGATAGGGAGACATGTCTGTCTTCAACACGGCTATGGTTGGGTGTCAAAGAGTCTGACAGTCTCCATCTCATAGACGGAGGGCGATTCGGTGTTCCAGGTGAGGTTGGCTGGTTGCGCATTGTACCAGGAGTTTGGTCCTCAACCTGTAGGTATAAATAATGACTTTAGAATTGCATACAAATGTACAAATCCATAAAACATACTCCAATAAAAGTATATTCATATGGACAAGATCGATACATTAAAAAGAGGTAGCACTGAATTAAAAAAAATAGGTTACCTTGATTCTGACATATACTGCAGACCTATTTAATTCAACGCAGTCTTTAATGGCATGTGGGGTCAAGCCAGGCAAATTTAAAATTATAATGTTATGGTGGGCATCCATTCGACAGAGCTCGAATGGCCTATCTCCAAGGCTTGGGAAAACACGCCTTATTTCGCTGGCAAATTCCTCCTCTGTCTGGTCCAAAGGCACATGAAGACTAACAATCCCCTGGCTCTCTGCAATTAAAAAAACTGTCAACAATCCTGTCTCATAACATGGCAAAGTAAATTGCTATATCTGGCTAGTAAGCTGCTTAACCCCTATGTAAAATGTATATATATACATTTTATGACAATATATATATATACATTGACATTCCAACTTTTGATCAAAGTTTTCTACAGTTTGAAATAAAAGTGACAAAAGATTCGTAAACCTCTACTCCTTGATATCAGACGATTCCCTATAAATGTAATACTTACGTCGAGTAATTGGTCGATTTGATCCTTCTTCTATGTATCCCAACCGTATTCTCATTGTCCGCGGGGGATTGTTAACCCTCCTCCTCCTCGGCCTTGGATTTGTCTCATTTCTAAACTCTCTCAACCTACAAGCACAAAAGATACACAAATTTGGACCTTTCGAATAAGAGCTTTGCTAAACTAAAATAACTTACGTTAAATTAAGCTTACAGTTCGCTAACATGATTTAAGATTCGCGTCTCTACCATCGCCCGCCAAAATATAATTGCGCGCCAAACGTTGAATCTTAATCTACGTTACATGAATTATGGCAGAGTAAACGTTATATTTACACAAAATAAAGCATTCTCTTGCAAGTATCCTTTAGACGAACATTAACGACAAATTACCTTTTGATGAGACTGCCTTCTTGCTCTTCGTTTGCTAGAGTTTCTTGTCCTATCAACCTATCAAATGTCCAATTGATTTGTGATTGTAAAGCTATTAGACGGGTTCTATACCTCTGATCTGACATCATTTTCCGTACAACAGGTCAAGTCAAGTGTGCTGTGCTCATCGATATTCCTCTAGGATGACTTAACCGAGCCCCCAAAGGAAAAAAAAACCCTCCCCCACAAACATGACCAAATAAGCACTAATGCTGCGTTTTAGTCATTTCGTACTTAAAATATTTCCAAACTCAACCCGACATTTTCTAAAGGAAAATCATTGTTAATACAACAAAAGTATAATATTGCATACAATAAAACTTGTACACTTTGTGCGACTTTGGTCGTTTCATCTGACCTGCGACCATATGTTTTGGACACTCGGGTTAAGAGAGGGGCGGAGCTGTCAACTGATCACCACCTGGTGGTGAGTTGGATCCGATGGCAGGAGAGGAAGCTGGACAGACTCGGCAGACCCAAACGTACTGTAAGGGTCTGCTGGGAACGCCTGGCCGAGTCTCATGTCAGAGAGATCTTTAACTCCCACCTCCGACAGAGCTTCAACCAGATCCCGAGGGAGGCTGGAGACATTGAGTCCGAGTGGACCATGTTCTCCGCCTCCATTGTCGAAGCGGCCACTCGGAGCTGTGGCCGTAAGGTCTCCGGTGCCTGTCGAGGCGGGAATCCCCGAACCCGGTGGTGGACACCGGAAGTAAGGGAAACCGTCAAGCTGAAGAAGGAGTCTTATCGGGCCTGGTTGGCTTGCGGGACTCCTGAGGCAGCTGACAGGTACCGGCAGGCCAAGCGGACTGCTGCCCGGGTGGTTGTGGAGGCAAAAACTCGGGCCTGGGAGGAGTTTGGTGAGGCCATGGAGAAGGACTATCGACTGGCCTCGAAGAGATTCTGGCAAACCGTCCGGCGCCTCAGGAGAGGGAAACAGTGCCCTACCAACGTTGTTTACAGTGGAGGTGGGAGGCTGTTGACCTCAACTGGGGATGTCGTCGGACGGTGGAAGGAGTACTTCGAGGATCTCCTCAATCCCACCATCATGTCCTCCATTGAGGAAGCAGAAGCTGAGGGCTCAGAGGTGGACTCGTCCATCACCCAAGCCGAACTCACTGAGGTAGTCAAGAAACTCCTCAGTGGCAAGGCACCGGGGGTGAATGAGATTCGCCCTGAGTACCTCAAGTCTCTGGATGTTGTGGGGCTGTCTTGGCTGACACGCCTCTGCAGCATCGCGTGGCGGTCGGGGACAGTGCCTCTGGGATGTCAGACCGGGGTGGTGGTCCCTCATTTTAAGAAGGGGGACCGGAGGGTGTGTTCCAACTACAGGGGGATCACACTTCTCAGCCTTCCCGGGAAAGTCTATGCCAGGGTACTGGAGAGGAGAATACGGCCGATAGTAGAACCTCGGATTCAGGAGGAACAGTGCGGTTTTCGTCCAGGCCGTGGAACGCTGGAGCAGCTCTACACCCTCTACAGGGTGCTGGAGGGTTCATGGGAGTTTGCTCAACCAATCCACATGTGTTTTGTGGATTTGGAGAAGGCATACGACTGTGTCCCTCATGGCATCCTGTGGAGGGTGCTTCGGGAGTATGGGGTCTGTGGTCCTTTACTAAGGGCTGTCAGGTCCCTGTACGGCCGAAGCAGGAGCTTGGTTCGCATTGCCGGCAGTAAGTCGGACTTGTTCCCAGTGCATGTCGGACTCCGGCAGGGCTGCCCTTTGTCACCGGTTCTGTTCGTAATTTTTATGGACAGAATTTCTAAGCGCAGCCAGGGGCCGGAGGGTGTCAGGTTTGGGGACCACACGATCTCGTCTCTGCTTTTTGCGGATGATGTTGTCGTGTTGGCCCCTTCAAACCAGGACCTTCAGCATGCACTGGGACGGTTTACAGCCGAGTGCGAAGCGGCTGGAATGAAAATCAGTACCTCCAAATCCGAGGCCATGGTCCTCAGTCGGAAAAGGGTGGCTTGTCCACTTCAGGTTGGTGGAGAGTTCCTTCCTCAAGTGGAGGAGTTTAAGTATCTCGGGGTCTTGTTCACGAGTGAGGGAAGGATGAAATGGGAGATTGACAGACGGATCGGTGCAGCTTCTGCAGTAATGCGGTCGATGTACCGGTCCATCGTGGTGAAGAATTTACCGGTCAATCTACGTTCCTACTCTCACCTATGGTCATGAGCTTTGGGTCATGACCGAAAGGACAAGATCCCGGATACAGGCGGCTGAAATGAGCTTCCTCCGCAGGGTGGCTGAGCGATCCCTTAGAGATAGGGTGAGAAGCTCGGTCACCCGGGAGGAGCTCGGAGTAGAGCCGCTGCTCCTTCACATCGAGAGGGGTCAGCTGGGCATCTGTTACGGATGCCTACTGGACGCCTTCCCCGGAAGGTGCTCCGGGCCCGTCCGACCGGGAGGAGACCCCGGGGAAGACCTAGGACACGCTGGTGGGACTATGTCTCCCGGCTGGCCTGGGAACGCCTCGGTGTCCCCCCGGAAGAGCTGGAGGAAGTGTCTAGGGTGAGGGATGTCTGGGCATCTCTGCTTAGACTGCTGCCCCCGCGACCCGGCCCCGGATAAGCGGTAGAAAATGGATGGATGGATGGATGGTAAATTAATCTGTATATCATTATCTGAATTTTAAAATAAAAATTACTATACATTTTATTGTCTTTTACTGCTGATATTTGCTTTTTTTAATGGTATTTACTGGTTGTATTATTACGGTGGACCCTATTTTTTAACATCTTGCTTTTGTAAAAATGAATGTTTTTGTTTGCTTAAAAATCTACAGATTTATACTGTGAATTCCAATGTGCACAACGCCAAAAGATGTAGTTTCACTCAAATAATACCGTAAAATCTAAGGTTTTCAGACATTTTCAACATTACAATATTCAATTGTAAAATGTATGCATATTTATTTGTTTTCACAGAAAATATTTATAATTTCAACATTTTATTACAGTAAAAAACACAGTTTTATCCAGTCTCACAATTAACGGTTATTCAATCTATTTAATACAGTAAAAGGAAGTTTTTGGTTTTACGCTCCATTACCGTTGGAATTTGACAGTGTTTTGCTGTATATTTTACTGACTTTTTTTACAGTGCATTTGATCCACAAAAAAGGTTGCTTGCTGTGATCCAGTGGTTGTCATTTATGTTCAATACTTGAACAAATGGTTTCTGTGGTGTCCCAACCACACCCCCTTGGTGAAGACACTGATAGAGGAGGTTGGACTGAAACCCGTCTATATGAGGGAACTTCTGAGAGATGTGAAAACAAGCTGCATCCACTTCATCGCTGCTGAGCCAAGTTTGTGGGTGCAGGATGCTTAACATTTCTCCTTCTTTGATCTCTACTTCTCTCACCAATTTTCTGGCTTGGATTGCTTCTTCCGGTGAATGATGTCTCCAAAGTGGTCCAAGGGACTTCTGTCTTTTTGCTTTTAGCAGTTTCCTCCTTTTCTGAAGGATAAACACCATAAAGAAACATTTATTTTAATGTGAATTATTTGACTTGAATAGGCATTTTCAACTTCCCCTTCCTTACAACACTGTCTTGTAAGTGCTGTTGGTGAGATCAGTGAAATTATTATTGCATAAATCTGTGTTTAGCTTATTATTAGTAAAATTACACAACAAAGGAGATCCCAATGTTTACATGCTTATTCATATTTTTACATTTATTATGTCTATTGTTGGCATAAGTTTTAGTTGTCAAACATAAGACAGTACAGCCAAGTTCACCTTCAAAGCCTCCTTGTCTTGGCTCTCTGTCTTTGGTTCCTGTGCTGACACTGATGGTGTTTGTCTGTCAGGAGAAGGTGTGCCGGTTGTTCTCAGAGCTGTAGACACCTGCTTTATTTCGAGAAAGACATTAGAAATGGGAAATCTTTTGTGATATTTTCTGTGCACATTTGGCATGTTTGTCTGATGGTGCCACTGAAGAAAGGGAAATTGTACGATTTATTTTCTGCATTATAGCAAAGGGAACAGAAAGACAGAGCAGAATGTCACATGCCACCCTCATTCACCAATGGACTACAGTATACATAATCCTTTTTATCCATCATACCTGTTCCCTACATGAGCCGTTACACACGGTAGGGATACAAATGCATCCTTAGACTTTTCTTACCAAATTAGCAATTTCTCATGTGGCAGTTATCTTTTTTTGAAACATAACACTTACCAAGATTTAAGTACAATAGGCTTTTTTACCTTTCTTTTAGTGATACGTTCTGCATCACTAAATTCCCTTAGAAGTGTAGTGTGGGTGTCTTTGTAGATCATGATGAAGTCATCAAGTCTGTTTTCCTCTAAAGCGAATTTTCTTCAAGTCCCACTGACTTTTTTCCATAATTCCTTGAGTCTTGTTGTCTTGTGTGAAATTCTGATAAGAAAAATAAAAACGGCTTTAGTACAGACTGAAGTAATATGTTCAAACATTTAAAAAAACAATTGTATATACTTACCTCACTGCAGCGGAATCGGTTTGTTGTATCACTGCACTTGTACTTTCTTTCATATTAGTGTATTTTATTCATAGCATACATTGTTACTTATCACTGCTGTTGCTAAACTTATCCTGATATCTCAATAACCTCTCCTGGTTATTTACTTGAAGATCTTAAACCAAAACACTCAGCGCCGTTAGCATAGCACAAGCGTGCTAGCGGGCTTTCTGTTTACACTGCTAAATATCATCTCGCCTTCTAGTTTTCTTGTGTGCTAACGGTTTCTCTCTTAAGCGTATATACTAAGAATCACCGAGCAGCCATGGTAAGTTGGAATTACTCTCTCTTCGTAGTCCCAAACTTTTGCGAGCAGTCCACATCGCCATTGCTCTAACAGGCACGCGGAAACGGGTTCGGGGACGCTGCGCGGGGAAGCCCCCGGATTTTTCGGGGGTCCGACGCCCGGCACAGTGTCGGAGGGGACCGCCCCGAGCCGACCTGGGCCGGAAGCGCGCCCCCTCGCCCCGGGGCTCTTCGCAGGCGAGCCAAGCGAAGAGCTCCCCAGCTGCGTTTCGGCATAGATCCACAGTGTGGCGCCAAGCCCGTCCACAGCCCAGTTAAAGCCAATGGGCCCGATCCCATTGCCGTAGTCCAGGGGTGGGCTTTTTGCGCTTCCCCCGGGAGACCACGAACGCGATATTCATCCCACTGACCAGCTATCTTTGGCCGGTGGGCTAGGGACCCCAAAGCCTCTCGCGGATTGGTCCCTCGGTCGCCGGGCCACGCCCCCCGACACGAATAGTAAACCACTATTTGTCCACTGACCAACTATTGTTGCCAAAACGGTCAGGTGACCACCCGGCTCGACCCCCCTCCCCCCGTACCACGAAAGCACTATTTGTCCACTTACCAACTATTTTTGCCAAAACGGTCAGGTGACCGCCGGGGTCGACCCCCGCAACCCCCCCGTGCCACGGAGGCCCTATTCGACCGCTTACCGGCTCCTATTGAAAAGGAGAAACGTCCACCTGCGGTTTATTTTAATGGGCCGCACGTAGTAGGTTGGTGGACACACTTTATAGTAATCTATATGCATTAACGACCCTGTTGGTCTGTCGGTACACTTAAATAGACACACGCGTGTTGTAGGACATTCTAAATGTGTCCCTGCGTGTTCAAAATTGGAGGGAGGCCAGTCAAAGTAAATCTTGAAGTTTATTGATCAGAAGATTCAAAAATACAACAGCTGTTGGGTTGCCTTAGACAAAGTGTCTTTACAGAAAACAACCCCGGAAAACAGTTCCGCATCATATTTATAGTTATTTCACACCGTCTATCTTCTCTGTGGACCGGTGACGTGTTGCCTGGTATTAGTCCAATCAGCTCTCACCCAATCGTTCTCAGAATGCCTGCAAAACATTAAATGACAACCTACACAGCCCAATTCTGCCCAGCAACAACATAGTTTAAAAGGTCAGACAATGGAATATGTGTGTGTGTGCATATTTATCTTTTTCGGTTGCATGCATATATTTTGAGACCTCAGCAGTCTCCTGCCACTTCCTCTTATCTTTTGCATGCTCTTGACACCCACGCCCCTACTTCCTCTTTCTTGGTTAACTTCAACACATTATTTGAGGTTAAGGGTTATTGTACGCAAGTGATAGAATAATAAAATACTTCTAAAAGTAATAATGCATATGGAATAATACTGCATAGGAAGCATATGAATGAATAAAAGTAATAATGCATATGAAACATTGTCATGAATCTGCCTTCATGTCATGTCTATTCTTGGTCTTGAGGCAGATTCATGACAAAGCCTTGTGTTTTATGTGAGAGAGAGATGTTGGCTATCGGCTTTCTATGCTCTCTCTCTGGTCCGTGTCTTTGTTCCCGCCATCTCGTTTCCTCGTTAACCTTCCCTGAGTGTTTCATTACCCGCACCTGACCCTTGTCAATTATCCTGTGTTTGTTTCCCCTATAAAACATCCTCGTGTTCATTGTCCTGTGCTCGTTCATTGTATTTTGTACCTTGGTCGTGTATGCTGTGTTTTTCAATATCTAGTGCTTGGTCATTGTAATTTGGTGAGTCAGTGTAGTCTTGTCCTTAGTGTTTGTTTTCTCAGTCTAGTTAGTCCGGGTCCTGATTATTATTTATCTTGTCTTGTCTTGTTTTACCCCCTTGTGGGTTTTTGTTTTGTGTTTATTTATAATAAATTCTTGTTATCCCGTGTCTGCCTGCACTTGGGTTCTTCCTGTCCTAATCCCTGACAGAATGAACGAGTCAAAACTGAACCCAGCAGACAGATTGGAGGCAAGGCGAGCGATCCAGGCTCGTCGCCTCCTGGGTTTACGTCAGGGACACTCCGACGTATTGGAGTTTGCGGACCGTTTCTTTGAGGTGGCAGGGGAGATGGTCCACAGTGAGCAGGAACAGATGGTCCTGTTCAATGGCGGCCTCAACCAACCTCTAGCGGGGTGGGAGATGCAAATGCTGAGACTGCTGGGCTTCACCGACCTTATCAGGTATGCCATGAATCGGCCGGAGCCCAGGGTCTCAATTCAGCCCAGTTTCCCCCCTCCGCTGGCCGCCATCCCCGAGGGCCGTACCCTGCGAATCGGGGCTGTGGGCCTCTCCTCGCCCTCTGCACCCTTCGACTCCTCCAGCATGGAGCTAGTCATGCTCCCCACCGCTTCTCCGCAACCGGCTACACCCACCGGGAGCCGGTCGAAGAAGAAGAAGCCGAGGAGGGGTGTAATCTCCAGCCCGGACTTCCAGCCGGAGGAGAACACCGGGACTCAGCCCAAATATTTTTTGGGGGGGCGTCATACGGGCAGGAGGGCCCCGTCCAGCGGGCCTCCTGATGTCCCGTCAAGTCCGGTGGTCCCGTCAAGTCCGGTGGTCCCGTCAAGTCCGGTGGTCCCGTCAAGTCCGGTGGTCCCGTCAAGTCAGGTGGTCCCAAGTCCGGTGGTCCCAAGTCCGGTGGTCCCAAGTCCGGTGGTCCCAAGTCCGGTGGTCCCAAGTCCGGTGGTCCCAAGTCCGGTGGTCCCAAGTCCGGTGGTCCCAAGTCCGGTGGTCCCAAGTCCGGTGGTCCCAAGTCCACCCACCCCAGTTTCAAGTCCTGCCCAGCCGGCCTTCCAGCCGGCGTCAAGTCCTGCCCAGCTGGCCTTCCAGCCGGCGTCAAGTCCTGCCCAGCCGGCCTTCCAGTCGGCGTCAAGTCCTGCCCAGCCGGCCTTCCAGCCGGCGTCAAGTCCTGCCCAGCCGGCCTTCCAGCCGGCGTCAAGTCCTGCCCAGCCGGCCTTCCAGCCGGCGTCAAGTCCTGCCCAGCCGGCCTTCCAGCCGGCGTCAAGTCCTGCCCAGCCGGCCTTCCAGCCGGCGTCAAGTCCTGCCCAGCCGGCCTTCCAGCCGGCGTCAAGTCCTGCCCAGCCGGCCTTCCAGCCGGCGTCAAGTCCTGCCCTGCCGGCCTTCCAGCCGGCGTCAAGTCCTGCCCTGCCGGCCTTCCAGCCGGCGCCAAGTCCTGCACCAAGTCCTGCCCTGCCGGCCTTCCAGCCGGTCTTCCAGCCGGTGGCTCATCCGGCCTTCCAGCCAGCGCCAAGTCCTGCACCAAGTCCTGCCCTGCCGGCCTTCCAGCCGGTGGCTCAGCCGGCCTTCCAGCCGGTCTTCCAGCCGGTGGCTCATCCGGCCTTCCAGCCGGCCTTCCAGCATGTGGCTCAGCCGGCCTTCCAGCCGGTACCCAGTCCGGCACTTATGCCGGGAACAAGAACAGTTCTTCCGAGGACTTCTTCCATCAAGTCCCTGGGGACTCCACGCTCTCGAGCGCCCCCGGGAACTAGGACTGTTCCCCCTTGTCCCACTGGACTTCCCCCCATGAACTTTGTTGTTCCCCCTCCCCCCCTCCCTTGTTTGTTATTTTTATTATTTCATCCCAACCCTTTTGTAATGTATTCGTGTCTGCCCTTGATCTTGTTTAGTATGTTTTGCCTTGTCTTGTGTTCCCAGTCTGCCTTGTCTTGTTAGTCTACCCCTTGATGAACACCTGGAGGTGTTCATTAAAGGGGGGGCTTCTGTCATGAATCTGCCTTCATGTCATGTCTATTCTTGGTCTTGAGGCAGATTCATGACAAAGCCTTGTGTTTTATGTGAGAGAGAGATGTTGGCTATCGGCTTTCTATGCTCTCTCTCTGGTCCGTGTCTTTGTTCCCGCCATCTCGTTTCCTCGTTAACCTTCCCTGAGTGTTTCATTACCCGCACCTGACCCTTGTCAATTATCCTGTGTTTGTTTCCCCTATAAAACATCCTCGTGTTCATTGTCCTGTGCTCGTTCATTGTATTTTGTACCTTGGTCGTGTATGCTGTGTTTTTCAATATCTAGTGCTTGGTCATTGTAATTTGGTGAGTCAGTGTAGTCTTGTCCTTAGTGTTTGTTTTCTCAGTCTAGTTAGTCCGGGTCCTGATTATTATTTATCTTGTCTTGTCTTGTTTTACCCCCTTGTGGGTTTTTGTTTTGTGTTTATTTATAATAAATTCTTGTTATCCCGTGTCTGCCTGCACTTGGGTTCTTCCTGTCCTAATCCCTGACAAAACATATTAAATGTAATAGCACTTCTAAAACACATTAAAATCCCCACAGTGTAAGCAGCAGCTCACGGATTGCTTATTTATGATTAAAAAATGAGTTTCCACCAACTCACTACGCGTGGTGCATTCATATGAACTCCCGTCCACCGGCAGTTTATAGTTAATGGGCGACGCGTATTAAGTTCGTGGACACTCTTTAGAATAATCTATATGCATTGACGACCCTGTTAGTCTGTTGGTACACTTAAATAGACATATGTAGCAGGAAGGGTAATTACCCCTCCTACTTGTACTTGTCATCATTTAGTGTTCGGCCAATGGTCTGGCGTCCGGTGCGTATAAGAGCACGGGCTACCAGTCCCTTAGTGTGCGTCATTTTCCGGGGCCGTGACGTCATACACGCGCCCTGATGCTTTTTGCTGGAGTGCGCCACGAGGTGTTAGGGTAAAAGTTGCCAAAGCGATTTATCTACCGGCGGTGCTGACTGCTGATCTGTGCGCTTTCTATAGCGGTGAATGTGGACATTTGAGACAGGTAAGAGAAGTATTTGTATGCGGGGTGTTGTAGATTACGTTTTTATGGGTTGCTCGTACTAAGCGAGCAGTCTGACTAATTTGTATACCTCTGAAAGATCTATCTGCGCTTCCTGCCAATGAGCTTGTCGGAAACATTTGACTCCACCCACCGCATAGTTCCGGGGTAGTAATCCCGGGGCTGCATGCTTTGTTGTGAGTATACTGTTCGAGCGTGAAACCAAGGAGGAAGAACTCTCAGTGTAACACCTTCCGTTTCGTTTCTAGGCATGTGATAAGGACGATACCGAAGTCTTGAATGTGGATTATCTGCGCTGTGCGTCCTAGTAAAGCCCTGCTTGTGCTGTGCCTCATCAGCTGCTGTTCTGTTCTGTTCTATTTTGTTTCGTTTCGTTTTGGTTTGTCTGTGTTCGGACTGCATCCCTTGGAGTGAACTATGAGGGGCCGTTTAGGCCATAATTATTGAAATGACTCTTACAAACACTAGTGAAATAAAAACATCGATCGAACTAAGTGAAATTCATTCATACATATTAATGAAATGACTCTTACAAACACTAGTGAAATAAAAACATCGATCGAACTCAGTGAAATTCATTCATACATATTAATGAAATGACTCTTACAAACACTAGTGAAATAAAAACATCGATCGAACTTAGTGAAATTCATTCATACATATTAATGAAATGACTCTTACAAACACTAGTGAAATAAAAACATCGATCGAACTAAGTGAAATTCATTCATACATATTAATGAAATGACTCTTACAAACACTAGTGAAATAAAAACATCGATCGAACTAAGTGAAATTCATTCATACATATTAATGAAATGACTCTTACAAACACTAGTGAAATAAAAACATCGATCGAACTTAGTGAAATTCATTCATACATATTAATGAAATGACTCTTACAAACACTAGTGAAATAAAAACATCGATCGAACTCAGTGAAATTCATTCATACATATTAATGAAATGACTCTTACAAACACTAGTGAAATAAAAACATCGATCGAACTAAGTGAAATTCATTCATACGTATTAATGAAATGACTCTTACAAACACTAGTGAAATAAAAACATCGATCGAACTTAGTGAAATTCATTCATACATATTAATGAAATGACTCTTACAAACACTAGTGAAATAAAAACATCGATCGAACTAAGTGAAATTCATTCATACATATTAATGAAATGACTCTTACAAACACTAGTGAAATAAAAACATCGATCGAACTTAGTGAAATTCATTCATACATATTAATGAAATGACTCTTACAAACACTAGTGAAATAAAAACATCGATCGAACTCAGTGAAATTCATTCATACATATTAATGAAATGACTCTTAAAAACACTAGTGAAATAAAAACATCGATCGAACTCAGTGAAATTCATTCATACATATTAATGAAATGACTCTTACAAACACTAGTGAAATAAAAACATCGATCGAACTCAGTGAAATTCATTCATAGATATTAATGAAATGACTCTTACAAACACTAGTGAAATAAAAACATCGATCGAACTAAGTGAAATTCATTCATACATATTAATGAAATGACTCTTACAAACACTAGTGAAATAAAAACATCGATCGAACTTAGTGAAATTCATTCATACATATTAATGAAATGACTCTTACAAACACTAGTGAAATAAAAACATCGATCGAACTTAGTGAAATTCATTCATACATATTAATGAAATGACTCTTACAAACACTAGTGAAATAAAAACATCGATCGAACTAAGTGAAATTCATTCATACGTATTAATGAAATGACTCTTACAAACACTAGTGAAATAAAAACATCGATCGAACTTAGTGAAATTCATTCATACATATTAATGAAATGACTCTTACAAACACTAGTGAAATAAAAACATCGATCGAACTAAGTGAAATTCATTCATACATATTAATGAAATGACTCTTACAAACACTAGTGAAATAAAAACATCGATCGAACTTAGTGAAATTCATTCATACATATTAATGAAATGACTCTTACAAACACTAATGAAATAAAAACATCGATCGAACTAAGTGAAATTCATTCATACATATTAATGAAATGACTCTTACAAACACTAGTGAAATAAAAACATCGATCGAACTTAGTGAAATTCATTCATACATATTAATGAAATGACTCTTACAAACACTAGTGAAATAAAAACATCGATCGAACTCAGTGAAATTCATTCATACATATTAATGAAATGACTCTTACAAACACTAGTGAAATAAAAACATCGATCGAACTCAGTGAAATTCATTCATACATATTAATGAAATGACTCTTACAAACACTAGTGAAATAAAAACATCGATCGAACTCAGTGAAATTCATTCATACATATTAATGAAATGACTCTTACAAACACTAGTGAAATAAAAACATCGATCGAACTCAGTGAAATTCATTCATACATATTAATGAAATGACTCTTACAAACACTAGTGAAATAAAAACATCGATCGAACTCAGTGAAATTCATTCATACATATTAATGAAATGACTCTTACAAACACTAGTGAAATAAAAACATCGATCGAACTCAGTGAAATTCATTCATAGATATTAATGAAATGACTCTTACAAACACTAGTGAAATAAAAACATCGATCGAACTAAGTGAAATTCATTCATACATATTAATGAAATGACTCTTACAAACACTAGTGAAATAAAAACATCGATCGAACTAAGTGAAATTCATTCATACATATTAATGAAATGACTCTTACAAACACTAGTGAAATAAAAACATCGATCGAACTCAGTGAAATTCATTCATACATATTAATGAAATGACTCTTACAAACACTAGTGAAATAAAAACATCGATCGAACTCAGTGAAATTCATTCATACATATTAATGAAATGACTCTTACAAACACTAGTGAAATAAAAACATCGATCGAACTTAGTGAAATTCATTCATACATATTAATGAAATGACTCTTACAAACACTAGTGAAATAAAAACATCGATCGAACTAAGTGAAATTCATTCATACATATTAATGAAATGACTCTTACAAACACTAGTGAAATAAAAACATCGATCGAACTAAGTGAAATTCATTCATACGTGTTACTGAAATGACTCTTACAAACACTAGTGAAATAAAAACATCGATCGAACTCAGTGAAATTCATTCATACATATTAATGAAATGACTCTTACAAACACTAGTGAAATAAAAACATCGATCGAACTTAGTGAAATTCATTCATACATATTAATGAAATGACTCTTACAAACACTAGTGAAATAAAAACATCGATCGAACTAAGTGAAATTCATTCATACATATTAATGAAATGACTCTTACAAACACTAGTGAAATAAAAACATCGATCGAACTAAGTGAAATTCATTCATACATATTAATGAAATGACTCTTACAAACACTAGTGAAATAAAAACATCGATCGAACTTAGTGAAATTCATTCATACATATTAATGAAATGACTCTTACAAACACTAGTGAAATAAAAACATCGATCGAACTAAGTGAAATTCATTCATACATATTAATGAAATGACTCTTACAAACACTAGTGAAATAAAAACATCGATCGAACTAAGTGAAATTCATTCATACATATTAATGAAATGACTCTTACAAACACTAGTGAAATAAAAACATCGATCGAACTCAGTGAAATTCATTCATATGTGTTACTGAAATGACTCTTACAAACACTAGTGAAATAAAAACATCGATCGAACTCAGTGAAATTCATTCATACATATTAATGAAATGACTCTTACAAACACTAGTGAAATAAAAACATCGATCGAACTCAGTGAAATTCATTCATACATATTAATGAAATGACTCTTACAAACACTAGTGAAATAAAAACATCGATCAAACTCAGTGAAATTCATTCATACATATTAATGAAATGACTCTTACAAACACTAGTGAAATAAAAACATCGATCGAACTCAGTGAAATTCATTCATACATATTAATGAAATGACTCTTACAAACACTAGTGAAATAAAAACATCGATCGAACTCAGTGAAATTCATTCATACATATTAATGAAATGACTCTTACAAACACTAGTGAAATAAAAACATCGATCGAACTTAGTGAAATTCATTCATACATATTAATGAAATGACTCTTACAAACACTAGTGAAATAAAAACATCGATCGAACTAAGTGAAATTCATTCATACGTGTTACTGAAATGACTCTTACAAACACTAGTGAAATAAAAACATCGATCGAACTCAGTGAAATTCATTCATACATATTAATGAAATGACTCTTACAAACACTAGTGAAATAAAAACATCGATCGAACTTAGTGAAATTCATTCATACATATTAATGAAATGACTCTTACAAACACTAGTGAAATAAAAACATCGATCGAACTAAGTGAAATTCATTCATACATATTAATGAAATGACTCTTACAAACACTAGTGAAATAAAAACATCGATCGAACTAAGTGAAATTCATTCATACATATTAATGAAATGACTCTTACAAACACTAGTGAAATAAAAACATCGATCGAACTCAGTGAAATTCATTCATACATATTAATGAAATGACTCTTACAAACACTAGTGAAATAAAAACATCGATCGAACTAAGTGAAATTCATTCATACATATTAATGAAATGACTCTTACAAACACTAGTGAAATAAAAACATCGATCGAACTTAGTGAAATTCATTCATACATATTAATGAAATGACTCTTACAAACACTAGTGAAATAAAAACATCGATCGAACTCAGTGAAATTCATTCATAGATATTAATGAAATGACTCTTACAAACACTAGTGAAATAAAAACATCGATCGAACACAGTGAAATTCATTCATACATATTAATGAAATGACTCTTACAAACACTAGTGAAATAAAAACATCGATCGAACACAGTGAAATTCATTCATACATATTAATGAAATGACTCTTACAAACACTAGTGAAATAAAAACATCGATCGAACTCAGTGAAATTCATTCATAGATATTAATGAAATGACTCTTACAAACACTAGTGAAATAAAAACATCGATCGAACTCAGTGAAATTCATTCATACATATTAATGAAATGACTCTTACAAACACTAGTGAAATAAAAACATCGATCGAACTCAGTGAAATTCATTCATACATATTAATGAAATGACTCTTACAAACACTAGTGAAATAAAAACATCGATCGAACTTAGTGAAATTCATTCATACATATTAATGAAATGACTCTTACAAACACTAGTGAAATAAAAACATCGATCGAACTAAGTGAAATTCATTCATACATATTAATGAAATGACTCTTACAAACACTAGTGAAATAAAAACATCGATCGAACTTAGTGAAATTCATTCATACATATTAATGAAATGACTCTTACAAACACTAATGAAATAAAAACATCGATCGAACTAAGTGAAATTCATTCATACATATTAATGAAATGACTCTTACAAACACTAGTGAAATAAAAACATCGATCGAACTTAGTGAAATTCATTCATACATATTAATGAAATGACTCTTACAAACACTAGTGAAATAAAAACATCGATCGAACTCAGTGAAATTCATTCATACATATTAATGAAATGACTCTTACAAACACTAGTGAAATAAAAACATCGATCGAACTCAGTGAAATTCATTCATACATATTAATGAAATGACTCTTACAAACACTAGTGAAATAAAAACATCGATCGAACTCAGTGAAATTCATTCATACATATTAATGAAATGACTCTTACAAACACTAGTGAAATAAAAACATCGATCGAACTCAGTGAAATTCATTCATACATATTAATGAAATGACTCTTACAAACACTAGTGAAATAAAAACATCGATCGAACTCAGTGAAATTCATTCATACATATTAATGAAATGACTCTTACAAACACTAGTGAAATAAAAACATCGATCGAACTCAGTGAAATTCATTCATAGATATTAATGAAATGACTCTTACAAACACTAGTGAAATAAAAACATCGATCGAACTAAGTGAAATTCATTCATACATATTAATGAAATGACTCTTACAAACACTAGTGAAATAAAAACATCGATCGAACTAAGTGAAATTCATTCATACATATTAATGAAATGACTCTTACAAACACTAGTGAAATAAAAACATCGATCGAACTCAGTGAAATTCATTCATACATATTAATGAAATGACTCTTACAAACACTAGTGAAATAAAAACATCGATCGAACTCAGTGAAATTCATTCATACATATTAATGAAATGACTCTTACAAACACTAGTGAAATAAAAACATCGATCGAACTTAGTGAAATTCATTCATACATATTAATGAAATGACTCTTACAAACACTAGTGAAATAAAAACATCGATCGAACTAAGTGAAATTCATTCATACATATTAATGAAATGACTCTTACAAACACTAGTGAAATAAAAACATCGATCGAACTAAGTGAAATTCATTCATACGTGTTACTGAAATGACTCTTACAAACACTAGTGAAATAAAAACATCGATCGAACTCAGTGAAATTCATTCATACATATTAATGAAATGACTCTTACAAACACTAGTGAAATAAAAACATCGATCGAACTTAGTGAAATTCATTCATACATATTAATGAAATGACTCTTACAAACACTAGTGAAATAAAAACATCGATCGAACTAAGTGAAATTCATTCATACATATTAATGAAATGACTCTTACAAACACTAGTGAAATAAAAACATCGATCGAACTAAGTGAAATTCATTCATACATATTAATGAAATGACTCTTACAAACACTAGTGAAATAAAAACATCGATCGAACTTAGTGAAATTCATTCATACATATTAATGAAATGACTCTTACAAACACTAGTGAAATAAAAACATCGATCGAACTAAGTGAAATTCATTCATACATATTAATGAAATGACTCTTACAAACACTAGTGAAATAAAAACATCGATCGAACTAAGTGAAATTCATTCATACATATTAATGAAATGACTCTTACAAACACTAGTGAAATAAAAACATCGATCGAACTCAGTGAAATTCATTCATATGTGTTACTGAAATGACTCTTACAAACACTAGTGAAATAAAAACATCGATCGAACTCAGTGAAATTCATTCATACATATTAATGAAATGACTCTTACAAACACTAGTGAAATAAAAACATCGATCGAACTCAGTGAAATTCATTCATACATATTAATGAAATGACTCTTACAAACACTAGTGAAATAAAAACATCGATCAAACTCAGTGAAATTCATTCATACATATTAATGAAATGACTCTTACAAACACTAGTGAAATAAAAACATCGATCGAACTCAGTGAAATTCATTCATACATATTAATGAAATGACTCTTACAAACACTAGTGAAATAAAAACATCGATCGAACTCAGTGAAATTCATTCATACATATTAATGAAATGACTCTTACAAACACTAGTGAAATAAAAACATCGATCGAACTTAGTGAAATTCATTCATACATATTAATGAAATGACTCTTACAAACACTAGTGAAATAAAAACATCGATCGAACTAAGTGAAATTCATTCATACGTGTTACTGAAATGACTCTTACAAACACTAGTGAAATAAAAACATCGATCGAACTCAGTGAAATTCATTCATACATATTAATGAAATGACTCTTACAAACACTAGTGAAATAAAAACATCGATCGAACTTAGTGAAATTCATTCATACATATTAATGAAATGACTCTTACAAACACTAGTGAAATAAAAACATCGATCGAACTAAGTGAAATTCATTCATACATATTAATGAAATGACTCTTACAAACACTAGTGAAATAAAAACATCGATCGAACTAAGTGAAATTCATTCATACATATTAATGAAATGACTCTTACAAACACTAGTGAAATAAAAACATCGATCGAACTCAGTGAAATTCATTCATACATATTAATGAAATGACTCTTACAAACACTAGTGAAATAAAAACATCGATCGAACTAAGTGAAATTCATTCATACATATTAATGAAATGACTCTTACAAACACTAGTGAAATAAAAACATCGATCGAACTTAGTGAAATTCATTCATACATATTAATGAAATGACTCTTACAAACACTAGTGAAATAAAAACATCGATCGAACTCAGTGAAATTCATTCATAGATATTAATGAAATGACTCTTACAAACACTAGTGAAATAAAAACATCGATCGAACACAGTGAAATTCATTCATACATATTAATGAAATGACTCTTACAAACACTAGTGAAATAAAAACATCGATCGAACACAGTGAAATTCATTCATACATATTAATGAAATGACTCTTACAAACACTAGTGAAATAAAAACATCGATCGAACTCAGTGAAATTCATTCATAGATATTAATGAAATGACTCTTACAAACACTAGTGAAATAAAAACATCGATCGAACTCAGTGAAATTCATTCATACATATTAATGAAATGACTCTTACAAACACTAGTGAAATAAAAACATCGATCGAACTCAGTGAAATTCATTCATACATATTAATGAAATGACTCTTACAAACACTAGTGAAATAAAAACATCGATCGAACTTAGTGAAATTCATTCATACATATTAATGAAATGACTCTTACAAACACTAGTGAAATAAAAACATCGATCGAACTCAGTGAAATTCATTCATACATATTAATGAAATGACTCTTACAAACACTAGTGAAATAAAAACATCGATCGAACTCAGTGAAATTCATTCATACATATTAATGAAATGACTCTTACAAACACTAGTGAAATAAAAACATCGATCGAACTCAGTGAAATTCATTCATACATATTAATGAAATGACTCTTACAAACACTAGTGAAATAAAAACATCGATCAAACTCAGTGAAATTCATTCATACATATTAATGAAATGACTCTTACAAACACTAGTGAAATAAAAACATCGATCGAACTCAGTGAAATTCATTCATACATATTAATGAAATGACTCTTACAAACACTAGTGAAATAAAAACATCGATCGAACTCAGTGAAATTCATTCATACATATTAATGAAATGACTCTTACAAACACTAGTGAAATAAAAACATCGATCGAACTCAGTGAAATTCATTCATACATATTAATGAAATGACTCTTACAAACACTAGTGAAATAAAAACATCGATCGAACTCAGTGAAATTCATTCATACATATTAATGAAATGACTCTTACAAACACTAGTGAAATAAAAACATCGATCGAACTTAGTGAAATTCATTCATACATATTAATGAAATGACTCTTACAAACACTAGTGAAATAAAAACATCGATCGAACTCAGTGAAATTCATTCATACATATTAATGAAATGACTCTTACAAACACTAGTGAAATAAAAACATCGATCGAACTAAGTGAAATTCATTCATACATATTAATGAAATGACTCTTACAAACACTAGTGAAATAAAAACATCGATCAAACTCAGTGAAATTCATTCATACATATTAATGAAATGACTCTTACAAACACTAGTAAAATAAAAACATCGATCGAACTCAGTGAAATTCATTCATACATATTAATGAAATGACTCTTACAAACACTAGTGAAATAAAAACATCGATCGAACTAAGTGAAATTCATTCATACGTGTTACTGAAATGACTCTTACAAACACTAGTGAAATAAAAACATCGATCGAACTCAGTGAAATTCATTCATACATATTAATGAAATGACTCTTACAAACACTAGTGAAATAAAAACATCGATCGAACTCAGTGAAATTCATTCATACATATTAATGAAATGACTCTTACAAACACTAGTGAAATAAAAACATCGATCGAACTCAGTGAAATTCATTCATACATATTAATGAAATGACTCTTACAAACACTAGTGAAATAAAAACATCGATCGAACTCAGTGAAATTAATTCATACATATTAATGAAATGACTCTTACAAACACTAGTGAAATAAAAACATCGATCGAACTCAGTGAAATTCATTCATACATATTAATGAAATGACTCTTACAAACACTAGTGAAATAAAAACATCGATCGAACTTAGTGAAATTCATTCATACATATTAATGAAATGACTCTTACAAACACTAGTGAAATAAAAACATCGATCGAACTCAGTGAAATTCATTCATACGTGTTACTGAAATGACTCTTACAAACACTAGTGAAATAAAAACATCGATCGAACTAAGTGAAATTCATTCAAACATATTAATGAAATGACTCTTACAAACACTAGTGAAATAAAAACATCGATCGAACTCAGTGAAATTCATTCATACATATTAATGAAATGACTCTTACAAACACTAGTGAAATAAAAACATCGATCGAACTAAGTGAAATTCATTAATACGTGTTACTGAAATGACTCTTACAAACACTAGTGAAATAAAAACATCGATCGAACTAAGTGAAATTCATTCATACATATTAATGAAATGACTCTTACAAACACTAGTGAAATAAAAACATCGATCGAACTAAGTGAAATTCATTCATACATATTAATGAAATGACTCTTACAAACACTAGTGAAATAAAAACATCGATCGAACTTAGTGAAATTCATTCATACATATTAATGAAATGACTCTTACAAACACTAGTGAAATAAAAACATAGATCGAACTCAGTGAAATTCATTCATACATATTAATGAAATTACTCTTACAAACACTTGTGAAATAAAAACATTGATCGAACTTAGTGAAATTCATTCATACATATTAATGAAATGACTCTTACAAACACTAGTGAAATAAAAACATCGATCGAACTTAGTGAAATTCATTCATATGTGTTACTGAAAAGACTCTTACAAACACTAGTGAAACCATACATATGTATTACTGTAATCTTTTACAAACACTAGTGAAATGTATGCATATGCATGCTAAAAAGCCTCTTATAAACACTGGTGCACTAATGAGGCAACATATTTCAGGTGTAGTTGATGAAAGATTTCAGTGTAGTTGATGAAAGATTTCAGGTATAGTTTATGAAAGATTTCAGTGTAGTTGATGAAAGATTTCAGTGTAGTTGATGAAAGATTTCAGGTACAGTTTATGAAAGATTTCAGTGTAGTTGATGAAAGTCTACCACCTGCCCACTGGATCCCATCCCCACCCATCTCCTCCAGGCCATCTCTCCAACGGTTGTGCCTGCTCTGACCCACATCATCAACTCTTCGCTCACCACTGGGACATTTCCCACAGCTTTCAAAGAGGCCCGCATCACACCGCTTCTAAAGAAACCCACCCTGGACCCTACACTGCTAGAAAACTACAGGCCTGTCTCCCTTCTTCCCTTCATCGCCAAAGCCCTGGAGCGAGTTGTGTTCAATCAGCTCTCCTCCTTTCTCATGCAAAACAACCTCCTGGACAGCAATCAGTCTGGGTTCAAGACCGGTCATTCCACAGAGACTGCACTGCTCTCAGTCATCGAAGCCCTGAGACTGGCAAAAGCATCATCCATGTCTTCTGTGCTCATCCTACTGGATCTGTCTGCTGCCTTTGACACTGTCAATCATCACATCCTCCTGGCTTCTCTCAGTGCTATGGGTGTCTCTGGAATGGCGTTGCAATGGTTTGAGTCCTACCTCTCGGGTAGGTCATTCAGAGTATCCTGGAGAGATGAGGTCTCTGCGTCCCAACAGCTCAACACGGGGGTGCCACAGGGCTCAGTGCTTGGACCGCTACTCTTCTCCATTTACATGACATCCCTCGGCTCGGTCATTCAGAAGCATGGCTTCTCCTATCACTGCTATGCGGACGACACACAACTCTACTTGTCATTTCAACCGGACGATCCGACGGTCGCTGCTCACATCGCGGCATGCCTTAGTGACATCTCGCTTTGGATGAAGGATCATCACCTGCAGCTAAACCTTGCAAAAACGGAACTGCTTGTGATCCCGGGCAACCCAAAGATTCACCACAACCTTGCCATTCAACTAGGCTCATCAACGATTACACCGTCCAGCACAGCCAGAAACCTGGGAGTGGTAATCGATGATCGGCTTAACCTCACAAGTCATGTTGTCAGCACCACCCGGTCCTGTAGATTCATCCTCTACAACATTAGGAAAATTAGACCATTCCTATCGGAGCACTCTACGCAAGTCCTAGTCCAGGCTCTTGTCCTGTCCAAACTGGATTATTGCAATGCGCTTCTGGCTGGACTTCCTGCTTGCACAATCAAACCTCTCCAGATGATCCAGAATGCGGCGGCAAGAGTGGTCTTCAATGAACCGAAGAGAGCGCATGTAACTCCGCTCTTCATCAGGTTACACTGGCTCCCTGTTGCCGCCCGCATAAAGTTCAAGGCTGTGCTCCTGGCCTACAAGACCAACACCGGATCTGCACCATCGTATCTCCACTCGCTAATGCAGATCTATGTTCCTGCCAGATCACTGCGGTCTGCAAAGGAACAACGACTAGTGGTACCATCCCAAAAAGGAAAAAAGTCACTCTCCCGTACCTTCTCTGGATCTGTTCCACATTGGTGGAATGATCTACCAGCTGCTACAAGATCAGCAGACTCGGTTGCCATCTTTAAAAAACACCTAAAAACGCATCTCTTCCGTCAACAAGTTGCTGATTGAGTTTTTCCTAATTCTCTTCCCTTTCCTTCTTAAAAAAAAAATAAAAATAAAAAAAACATTACTAACCTCACTATTCTTAGCTTTTATACTGTGCTAGGCTTTAATGGACTAGTTTGATGCACTTATGTATTTTCGTTGCCTATGTTGTTATAATTGCTTCCAATGTTTCCTCATCTGTAAGTCGCTTTGGATAAAAGCGTCTGCTAAATGACTAAATGTAAATGTAAATGTAAAGATTTCAGTGTAGTTGATGAAAGATTTCAGTGTAGTTGATGAAAGATTTCAGTGTAGTTGATGAAAGATTTCAGTGTAGTTGATGAAAGATTTCAGGTATAGTTGATGAAAGATTTCAGTGTAGTTGATGAAAGATTTCAGTGTAGTTGATGAAAGATTTCAGTGTAGTTGATGAGAGCATATTTCACTGGAAAAGGAAGCTGCATCCGCACTTCCGTTTAGTTTGGCACGCGTTGATGATGTGCAGATATGTCAGCGAACAGGAACCTGTCAGAAGCAATTAATTTACTGAGCAATATTTTACAATCGCCCGCGCTACATTCGGTTTTTCCTTATACAGTCTCTTTGTCAATGCAATTTTTTTCTATGTCTAAAAATATATTTTGGCTGGCAGGTTATGCTATAAAACTGTCCCAAAAAGCTGAAGCGTGCGGTTCCGTAATTTTTGGCGTCTGCAATTAAAATAGGAATTACACATTCGAAGGAAGCATTACTTTTACCAGGGATTAAAGAGTGTGTCATTTCAAAATGACGCCACGGCGATGTTTTTTGGTTTTGCAAGTGTTTGCGTTATTTTCATTCACGAGTAACAATGAAGATGATATTACAGCTTTTCTAAGAAGTGCACTTCAGTGTTTAGAGGACATTCAAACAGCGAATGGTGCTACGAATATGTTAAGCCTTCATATAGACACAGACAACGTCTCGGAGTGCAGCCAGTGACATTTACCAGAATGTCGAATCTTGCTCTAAACAGAGCTGTAAGAACAATTTTGGAACGCACCCCTAATGCAGGTGAACGATATGTCCATGGGAGCCTCAGAGCACGTAATATTCGTGTTCAACGTTGGCGCGTCAGACAGAGCCTTCATGAAGTCGATCCCATAGGACGAGCATTTAGACGGCGCCACGCAATTCGACGAAGGGTTTACAATGTTCAAGCTCCAAATCAATTATGGTATGGTTTCGTTTACGTATATAGTCATATTGAAAAATTGCACCTTACATAACTTATTTTTTTTTAAATCAGACATTAAGTATAACCCAAGACATGTTTGCAAAATGCAGTGACTTTAAATACAAGTTTGAATCCAGTTGCTTTATTCGTCATGCTCTGCATAGTCCATACAATAAAGATGCTGGGACACTGTCGTAATTCTACAACAATTAAGCATAGTTTTACTACAAATAAAACGAACAAAACATGGTAACCAAATATTATTTAGGTTTTTTGCAGTAAGTTTTACCGTGGTATACAATGAATGTATTTAATAATTAATGTAATTGTAATATAAATACTCTAAGACAAAACATGGTTGGTTGTAAAATTGTATTACGTTACGTACTAGCTGTTTAAATTCATTATGTACATCAAAAACGAATCAGACAAATTCTAATTAAAGGCGCTGTTGTATTTATATTTTATGCACTTTATCAAATTTCAAGGGGTGATCAGTGCCCTTGAACAATCACACTTATGTGAACTATGAAGAACTTTAAGTGTTACAGTACATTTTAGGCTATCTGGGTTTAACTTTTTGCAAGAATTTATTTATAATTTGTCACATTTGGCTGATTTGGAGTCACTGTCATCTTGTTGCATGGGAAATAAGAGGTTTTTAATATATATCAAAATATTAATTTTTTGAGTTAACTACCCAGTAAGTTTAGACCTACAAATGTGATTTTTATAATACTAAAAAAACCTGATATTAAATTATGAAGCACCAATGTTGTGTTTATGTACTGTCAACAGGCATATTGATGGAAACCATAAGCTTGTGAGGTGGAGAATGGTGTTCCATGGCTGTGTTGATGGCTACAGTCGAACAATAATCTATCTTGACTGCCTTGACAACAACATAGCTACCAGTGTTCTGTCTTTGTTTCGTGATGGCGTGCAACATTTTGGATTACCATCTAGAGTACGTTGCGACCATGGAATGGAGAATATTGAAGTTGGACGCTATATGCTGGAAAGACAAGGTCTGAATAGAGGCAGCATCATAACCGGTCGTAGTGTTCATAATCAGCGCATTGAAAGACTATGGGCAGAACTAAACAGAGTCGTCATATATCATTTCAGTAACTTATTCACATTCATGGAGGATCAGGGGATTCTAGATTCTCTTAATGAGCTTCACATGTTCTGCTTGCATTTTGTGTACCTACCGCGAGTACAGCGAGGAGCTGCAGAATTTAGGGCTCAATGGAATTACCATGGCCTTTCTACACAAGGAGGACAAACACCCCTTCAGCTATGGCAAAGTGGTGTAATACACTATGCAGGAACAGGGAGCACTGCAACAGTTGGTGTTTTTGAGTTACCATATGACAATGAAGCTGAAGAACATGGCTCTCAAATACAGTTGCAGACCTCAAACAATGTGGTGATTCCACATAATGATGTTATCATCAATGAAACAATTTACAGTGCACTTGAGGAAATGTTTGACCCACTATCTGAGGATGGTAACAATGGTATAGATTTGTTTCTAAGTGTGTGTAATTTCCTTCAAATACAAATGTCCAGACAATGACTCTTTCATGGTTGCGTTTAAAAAAAAGTCAGAAGACATGATAGCCATTCAATTTTCAACTTTATTGTTATAAAACCTCAGTTACACTTACCCTTAAATCAGTAGCTATAGGCAAGCTTCTCAAACATTACTCTGAACATTTAAGTTTGTATAAGAAATGACATGTTATCTAAGATATTGCAATATCTTTAACTGTTCGTGCTAACTGTTGCACTTATGTCATTTTCATTCATCATATAATTTGCATATGTTTTTTTACATCGAAGATTGTGCTTACATTATAGCCTATCAAAACTTTTGAGTTAAAGATACCTAAAGCATTAACTAATGCTAATGTAAAAAATGCATTTGTAAACAACATCCTGTACTCCACAGAAGAAATTAGTTATACAGATTTAGAACGATGTGAGGCTGGGTAAACAACAACTTTTGTGTGTATTTCTTCAAATACACTATATTATTCAGCAGGGTGCCTATTCCATGCCAAAACCATATGTGTTGGCAAAGGCAAAGTTCATGGAACTTTTAAATTCATTGTATGTTTTGTGCAAAGGCAATTTGAGACAATTAATGCAGGTGTTTGCCATAGGAAACCTTGAAACCACTGCAGACTGAGATCTCTCTATGTGCAGGAATTCAATTGTAGGCTGTGGAGTGAAGCCCATTGGTGGTATACAAGTAGCACCAGTTGCGAAAGCCAAAATCTTCTCCAATTTGGCTGGTCCATCCTCATCTGTAAGAGCAATAAAAGTAAATATCTTCTGTAACAAAAGTATAAGATCAGTATGTATATAAGCAACCGTTAAAGTGTCCAACAAATGAATGTTTCAATATATGGCCACATTGAAGCAGTTTTGGAAAAGATGGAACTAAGCATTTAACCCCGTAATCTCTTTCTCATGCCCAATTGTTCAATTGTTTATTATCGCAAAATGAACCCTTTCTGAGAGAAAGAGGTCATAATGACCATAATAGTGGATTTATTTTGAGATAACAATCAGCTGAATGTACATTATCCGATACTTTTTACACATTGCTTTGGAATACTTGTAAAGAAATATTTAAACAAAATTGCCTTTCCAATAATTTACTCATAAGTGAAATTGCAGTATAATAGATGGATAATTTAGAGCCAGTTGGTTGTCACTTTTTGCTGCAATCAAAGACCAACTCAGAAGGGGTATGAATAACGTGAGTAAATATTCTATGTTACTTCTCACAGAAAAACTTTTAAATGTCAAAAATTCACTTTTTTACAATGATCAATACAAATACACTGGTAGCATTACATATGGCAACTAAAGATCAAATGAGCATGCCTGATGTGCAAAGCTCACTTCTAGAACTGACGTACGTTGCGTCCAAATTTGCATACTGCCGACCTAAATATTATTTGAAATAGAATAAGTACATCACAAATCACAGTATGCTGAAATGAGTATTCTCAAAGTACCAAGATGGTATACTGTGTGAAAATTCAGAGTGTGGAACGTGGACTCTCAAACGGCTGATATTACCCACAATGCACCGTAAGAGGGAGGAGTTAAGTGACGTAGAGACAAATAACTATGAGATATTCAGGAGAATTTATAAATGTAAGTATATTGTAAATATTACATAAGAAATAATGAATGAATGAATGAATTCTTAAATTTAATGAAAAGAAAATCACAGAGTCGTCTAGGTCTCTAGGAAACAATGACCTCTTGCATTAGCATGTCCTAGTGCATGCAGATTGTTTTGCTACACACTAAATTCTATACTTAAAAACAAGTTTTGTGCAAAGTAGAAGTAGGCAAATTGGGAACCAGCGCTAGACTATAATTTTGGTGAACTGTAACCCACCTTCTATGTCCTGAAGATAATCTCGCCAAAAGGGAACAACTACCTCTTCTTGTACCCTGTTGTTGCTTCCTTTTTGTGACAGACGAAACTCAAAAAGCTCTTCAATTATGTCTGCAGAGAGAGGAGTCAGTTGATGACACAGAATGGGTAAAAAGCTGGCAGGGTGACGCTGAATTGCATCCAAAACTCCCAGTGTCTTCATTCCATCTCTGAATCTAGAATGGGAATGCAGACAGAGAAAAAAGTCACTATGCTAATAATCTAATAATTAAACACTCAATTATAGTGTTAATTATAAAACTAATAGCTCTGGTGCTTGATGCCTCAATTTTATTTACAATCAGTGCAATGCCCACCTTTTCCTTGTTATGTGATTTTTAAAAAGATGATCAAAATATCACCTTGTATAATTATTATGCAATTACTATTGTGAAGACTGATTCCCCTTTTTTCAGTCTCTCTCTAAAGTCTTGATCAATCTATACTGATACAGATTGATCAATACCATACCGCGGGTATGATCCGGCCTTCTGCACGTACAACGTTATTTCCCCGGTCG
Source organism: Barbatula barbatula (assembly GCF_947034865.1). Classification (NCBI taxonomy): domain Eukaryota; kingdom Metazoa; phylum Chordata; class Actinopteri; order Cypriniformes; family Nemacheilidae; genus Barbatula; species Barbatula barbatula. The sequence continues at coordinate 558,343 of NC_136776.1, forward strand.
TACACGGCTACAACAGTTATGCGCGAGAAAAGTGCACTAGTCCACTAGGGGTCAATACACACACAGAAAGTGTGCTATGTGCCGTTGTGGAAGAACGATATAAAACCAACAAGCTGAAACCAGGAACGGTTAGCTAAGAAGTATATTCTTCTCCATACTGTTTGGATGTTGTTCTTTGTTGTCTTGCTGTTTGCTCGGATTGTTTGCAATGGCGAATTACTTCCTCAATCATTAATTAGCAGTGGGTTGGCAAATGACGTGACTCAGCACTGCTCTCTGACAGTCTGACGTCTGCGCTTAATCTGTGATGAGTATGCGGATGTACGCGAGACGGACATGGACAGTAAAGTATACCTGCGGCTTTAATGGGATTCTTCACCTAAAAATGAACATTCTGACATCATTAAATCACCTTCAAGTTGTTACAAATCTGAATAAATTTCTTTGTTCTGATGAACACAGAGAAAGATATTTGGAAGAATGCCTAAAGCCAGACAGATTTTGCCCACCATTGACTACCATAGAAGGATAAATTACTTGTTTTGATTCATTTTGAAAAATCTCTGCGTTCATCAGAACAAAGAAATTTGTACAGATTTGGAACAACTCGAAGGTGATTCAATGAAGACAGAAGTTTCCTTTTTGGTTGAAGTATCCCTTTAAGGCCAACCATATTATGTTAAATATAATTATCAAATTAAAATATATAAAAGCGTATTGTGTAAACCTGTGCACACCAGAAATTCCATGTTATTTAGGCTGTACTCATAGGTTGCTCTCAATCGGGCCTGAGTGCGATTGACTTAATTTGACTTTATTTAAATCATCCTTGCATAAGTTTTTATTATCCGCGAAACGAGTGAAACGCATGTGCTAGTGCGTTACAGACATACTTGAGGTGTCACAAGTCAAATATGTGAAATAATGTGTATTTCAAGCAAGAATGAAGAATGCAGTCAAGAAATAAAAGATGATGCTTCAAATTTAACAGTTAACATGGTACCTTTCAAATGCTCCATGCACCCTGTGGACAACCTGAAACATCAGGATGTCATCCACAAGAAGGTTGCGGTCTTCAATACTTTTCATAGGCCTAAGACATCCAGCGGTGGACAAATAGTCCATCAATGGCTCTGTAGACTCTAACAGCTCCTTCAAATTTGTGGCTTCTTGAATCTAAATATATTTAGTGTACAATATTTTAATTGTAATAGTTGTGCTCAAAAGTTTGAACACCCTAGATAATCAAATCACTTAAAGTTCTGACAAAGCTTAACATACCTTTTTGACCTTTTCATATAAATCCGAGTCTGCAAGGTCACTCAGTGTGGGTTTTGCCGACTCTGGGCCATCAACTAAACAGGAGAATAGCGTGCGTGACAGAAATCCTGGACCTGGACCGCCATGGACTAAACTTACAGCAATTGCCCGTCCCGCAATAAAATATCGGTTCTCTCTTAAAGCTGAATAAAAAACAAGCCAACAAAGAAATTCATCGATTTTAGAAAAAATTCATAGAAATTCATCCCATTCAAAGTAAATCCAGAAAAACTCCTGTTAAGCAGGTGGCAGAGATCACAGTATATCTGAGAGACAAATATTACACAACACTACATTTTGAAATATTTATTCTATAAATATTTAAAGAAAATAAGAACTATCGAGAGCAAGATTCTGCGATTCGTTTTGGCCTTCAAACATTGAACTCTCTTTTAAGGCTTCCATAAGGAGCCTTAAAAACTCCCTGCGCGGTCCCCCTAAGTCAACTGCTTCTTCATGCTTCCCTGTGTCATCTGAGAACTTGACTGATATTGTGTAGGAAGGGTTGTAGTTGATCCTGGTAAAACCTCGAACAGCTCCGTCAAGAACAGTTGAGCGATTAATGTTAAACCTACATTGGGAATGGTGGTTCATTTTTGAGGCCAGGTCCAAAATAATATTCTTAATAGGAACTTCCACGCTTCTATCAGCACTATTAAAAAGAAGAAAAACAAAACAAATGGTAACAATAAATGTTTAACCCCAACACAAAAATACACTTTAAATTGACCAGGTATAGAAAACTGCAATGAAATGCCTTGAATACACGGTGTTGAATATATTAACATGATGTGTAAGATATCTTGTGGCATGAATTTATAAATACTGTTGTGAAACGATCGTAACTGTGAAATTCTCAGTGCATTATATCAAATGTTTACATCACTACAACCCCATAATATCACAGTCAACTATTTGATACTTTCATATACATACTGATGTGTTTTGATGCTGGCAAGTATTGCCTGGTTAAGCTCTTCATCATCAGATGAAAAGTCTGACAAGGAGGTCATGACTGACAGGTAAGTGCTGTAATTATCATTCCTGGTGGTTCCAGTGGATCTTGTAGTTGCAAATGAAGTGGAAAGCATTGATGAACTTGAAAAGGAAGTAGAAGGTGACTCTGATTGTGCAAAAACAGGTTCGGTAGCAGGCTCAGTGAAAGATGGGGAAGCCAATTCAGTGGTCATTTGGTGTGTTACTGGAGGTGTTATGTCAATAACGGACTCAGCACTGTCATCCTTCTCATCTTCATCACAAGATTCAAACTGTCAAACACAAAGTAGATTAAGCATACCTAAACAGTACTGCATTTACAGTAACTAGAAACATTTTGAAAACTTTTCATACCTCGATTTCTTTTGATGGCCTAAGGTACAAAGTCTTCGATTTGAACACTTTGTGGATGAGTTCTCCATTTAGCTTCTGGCCGTCACAAACCTTTGGGGCAACTAATCTGTTACCGCACGCCATCAAGAAATCTAACCTACAAATAATCATACAAATCTGAATTTAAAAAAATCTGCAATCTAAAACGAAACTGTAATAAACAGTATATGATTTCAGAAGATATTCAGCTGATAAAAAAATTATAGTGGCAAATCACTTGATTCATGTTAAATCATAATCGATTCTTGGAAATTATTTAGGCACTACACAGGCTAACCAAAATGTTTTACAGAAACATCACAGAGTTACACCGTGTCTACACCAGACGTCACGTGACACAACACAAGGCATGTTCTAATGGGTTTTTCATGTTGCATCGCATCCAGTGTCAAGAAAATTTTTAATTATAATGGGTTCTAAAGTTCTATTGTCATGTCACATTGCATCGCGCCGCATCTGGTGTAGACACGGTGTCAATACCCATTGTAACAGTATATCTTATTGTCATATAGATTTTTTTGTAAATTATTGTCAATGTTGTATGTTTTCATTTAAGATAGAAGTGTGTAAGAGCTCTGAAAATACTACAATCATAATACCTCACATCTGATGGCAAGCGATCCTTGAAAACCTCCTGTAATTTTGACATAGTGGTGTTGTAGTCCCAATCCTTTTGAAATTCAAAAGCATTCAGGACATGTCCTTTCTGGTACAACATCCTCTTTGTGGACTGTTTGCAGGTGTTGTTCCATGTTGGTGAGGGCAACAAAATTACATCCTTGTTAAAAGACTGATAAACATGGTTTCTGGGCCTGTAAAAAATAAGCAGCAATGCATTATTCCTAAATCTATTAGCACTGTCACTCAATGGAGACGAGACACAACGCAGCGCTGCGTTTCTCGTCCGGTGTGCCACCCTCTGGGCCCTACCAAAGATATTAATACTAATTAGATGCGCCACTGCCATTTCAATGAATGGGGAGTAAAGCAACGCTCAATATTGCCGCGGTGTCCCATTATTGACTGACTATTTACAGGGGCGGAACTCTCGTGAGGCGCTTGCCAGCCTGCAGCCAGGTGTACTTGCAGTAACTTAGATGAAGCGAAAGAAATTGTTATGTTTAGCGCAATTAAAGCTTAGCAAACACAAAGTACAGTTCATGTCAGGTTTAAACATTAATGAGACACATGCGGTTTAATTGTGATTTTTGCCAGCGATTTAAAAAGATCTGCTTTTCCCCATTCAAGTAACGTGAGATAGGACTGTGGACTTGCTATAACTGCAGTGCCCATTGGCGTTTCAAACATGGCGGCCGTGCAGTCGCCGAATCTAACCGATTGATACAATCCCTTTTGAATTAAATTCAGCGATTCTAAAGGAACTAATCCTTAGGATAATTTTTTTCCTTTTTTGAAATTGTTACCCGCGCGTTTTATTCGCCAAATGTCTGACGGTGATTACAACGGAGCAATTGATCTAACTTAACTCGTCAACGTTAACCAACCAGCTCCAAAAAGGTTACACATATCAGAAGAAATCTGATTTTGATACGTTAAAACTGTTAAATTACAACATTACCAACATCATTACATTTGGTATAGGCTACATTAGAAATTTCTTAAATACAAATCACATTTACTGATTATGCCAGAAGCACCTACCTCTTTTTCATTTTTGTTGTTCGCCAGGCTCCAAAACGGTGGCGTGTTTCATAGCGCGGTCCTTGGGCTGGACGAAAGACACTATGTAGTTCCCCTTCCACGGTGTTGTTTGAGGGCACACTGACGTTAGAAGTTTGTTGTGAATTTAAAGTCGAAGCTAGAGAAGGTAGCGCGGGCGATTGTAAAATATTGCTCAGTAAATTAATTGCTTCTGACAGGTTCCTGTTCGCTGACATATCTGCACATCATCAACGCGTGCCAAACTAAACGGAAGTGCGGATGCAGCTTCCTTTTCCAGTGAAATATGCTCTCATCAACTACACTGAAATCTTTCATCAACTACACTGAAATCTTTCATAAACTATACCTGAAATCTTTCATCAACTACACTGAAATCTTTCATCAACTACACTGAAATCTTTCATCAACTACAATGAAATCTTTCATCAACTATACCTGAAATCTTTCATCAACTACACTGAAATCTTTCATCAACTACACTGAAATCTTTCATCAACTACACTGAAATCTTTCATCAACTATACCTGAAATCTTTCATCAACTACACTGAAATCTTTCATCAACTACACTGAAATCTTTCATCAACTACACTGAAATCTTTCATCAACTACACTGAAATCTTTCATCAACTACACCTGAAATATGTTGCCTCATTAGTGCACCAGTGTTTATAAGAGGCTTTTTAGCATGCATATGCATACATTTCACTAGTGTTTGTAAAAGATTACAGTAATACATATGTATGGTTTCACTAGTGTTTGTAAGAGTCATTTCATTAATATGTATGAATGAATTTCACTGAGTTCGATCGATGTTTTTATTTCACTAGTGTTTGTAAGAGTCATTTCATTAATATGTATGAATGAATTTCACTGAGTTCGATCGATGTTTTTATTTCACTAGTGTTTGTAAGAGTCATTTCATTAATATGTATGAATGAATTTCACTGAGTTTGATCGATGTTTTTATTTCACTAGTGTTTGTAAGAGTCATTTCATTAATATGTATGAATGAATTTCACTGAGTTCGATCGATGTTTTTATTTCACTAGTGTTTGTAAGAGTCATTTCATTAATATGTATGAATGAATTTCACTGAGTTCGATCGATGTTTTTATTTCACTAGTGTTTGTAAGAGTCATTTCATTAATATGTATGAATGAATTTCACTGAGTTCGATCGATGTTTTTATTTCACTAGTGTTTGTAAGAGTCATTTCATTAATATGTATGAATGAATTTCACTGAGTTCGATCGATGTTTTTATTTCACTAGTGTTTGTAAGAGTCATTTCATTAATATGTATGAATGAATTTCACTGAGTTCGATCGATGTTTTTATTTCACTAGTGTTTGTAAGAGTCATTTCATTAATATGTATGAATGAATTTCACTGAGTTCGATCGATGTTTTTATTTCACTAGTGTTTGTAAGAGTCATTTCATTAATATGTATGAATGAATTTCACTTAGTTCGATCGATGTTTTTATTTCACTAGTGTTTGTAAGAGTCATTTCATTAATATGTATGAATGAATTTCACTTAGTTCGATCGATGTTTTTATTTCACTAGTGTTTGTAAGAGTCATTTCATTAATATGTATGAATGAATTTCACTAAGTTCGATCGATGTTTTTATTTCACTAGTGTTTGTAAGAGTCATTTCATTAATATGTATGAATGAATTTCACTGAGTTCGATCGATGTTTTTATTTCACTAGTGTTTGTAAGAGTCATTTCATTAATATGTATGAATGAATTTCACTGAGTTCGATCGATGTTTTTATTTCACTAGTGTTTGTAAGAGTCATTTCATTAATATGTATGAATGAATTTCACTGAGTTCGATCGATGTTTTTATTTCACTAGTGTTTGTAAGAGTCATTTCATTAATATGTATGAATGAATTTCACTGAGTTCGATCGATGTTTTTATTTCACTAGTGTTTGTAAGAGTCATTTCATTAATATGTATGAATGAATTTCACTGAGTTCGATCGATGTTTTTATTTCACTAGTGTTTGTAAGAGTCATTTCATTAATATGTATGAATGAATTTCACTGAGTTCGATCGATGTTTTTATTTCACTAGTGTTTGTAAGAGTCATTTCATTAATATGTATGAATGAATTTCACTTAGTTCGATCGATGTTTTTATTTCACTAGTGTTTGTAAGAGTCATTTCATTAATATGTATGAATGAATTTCACTAAGTTCGATCGATGTTTTTATTTCACTAGTGTTTGTAAGAGTCATTTCATTAATATGTATGAATGAATTTCACTTAGTTCGATCGATGTTTTTATTTCACTAGTGTTTGTAAGAGTCATTTCATTAATATGTATGAATGAATTTCACTAAGTTCGATCGATGTTTTTATTTCACTAGTGTTTGTAAGAGTCATTTCATTAATATGTATGAATGAATTTCACTGAGTTCGATCGATGTTTTTATTTCACTAGTGTTTGTAAGAGTCATTTCATTAATATGTATGAATGAATTTCACTGAGTTCGATCGATGTTTTTATTTCACTAGTGTTTGTAAGAGTCATTTCAATAATTATGGCCTAAACGGCCCCTCATAGTGAACCGCCCCGAGCAAACCGTTCCAACCCGAACCGTTCACGTGAGCTGTTCCCAGCGAGCGGTGACTCTGTCCAGTGATATGCCTTGAGTTTTCACTGTTTACTTTTTCTTGTTTATTTCTTCAATTAATTTCTTTATTTCTTTAATTTTCTTGTTTATTCCTTTACTTCATTTCCTTTAATTTCCATGAAGACTGTTTTTGAATTTGTATTTTTATTTTGAATTTACTTATCGTATTGTTGAATTTGTTTATTTACAATGGTCTGCTCTGTGTGATTTGTGTCCTTGGGACCAAGGAGTTTGTTCCCTCCCAGAGCTGTACCACAATTCCTTTTATATTATTTTTGTTTTGCATAAAACGGCTCTTTAACGTTTGTTTTCTTCTGTTTGCTGGCAGGGCCTGGGCACCCGGGGGCAGACGAGTGACCAATTAGGTGGTAGCATCTTCACTGTTTGTCGTGGTCTTTTCTGACCTGAGTGGTTGAGTGTGTGTGCGGTGCTAGCGTGAGTGTGCACTGGATAGAGTAATTCCCCTAAAGGTGAATTCTTGAGACTGCCCCTTGGGTACGCCCGGGCTTCTGCTGCAGCCACATTGATATCCAGCAAACTGAACCGAGTGATTGCTGGTCAACACTTTTTATATTATAAATGATTGTTTAATTATTAATAAAATATATATTTTCCCATTTCCTATGTCTCTGACTCCAACTGTGATTAGGATCTGTGTGTGCCTTAAGTTTAGAGGTTGTTAAATTCTTGGGGCGAAATTCCCCAAGTGGCGTAGGAAATAATAAAACTGACTTGAGCGGGTGTATGAATTGTTGCCCGTTCAATTCCACATAAAATAGAGCTCACCGGCGCTTCGCTACACATACATATGTTAGCAGCAACTCACATAATGCTTATTTATGCTTAAAAACGAGTTTCCACCAACTCGCTACACGTGGTGCATTCAAATAGACTGCAGGTGGTCACTTCCTGTATGACTTAGTGAAAAACTGGACAAAAGACCACCTGCAGTTTATTTTAATGGGCGACACGTATGAAGTTCGTGGACACACTTTATAGTAATCTATATGCATTAACGACCCTGTTAGTCTGTTGGTACACTTAAATAGACATACATATGTTAGCAGCAACTCACATAATGCTTATTTATGCTTAAAAACGAGTTTCCACCAACTCGCTACACGTGGTGCATTCACATAGACTGCAGGTGGTCACTTCCTGTATGACTTAGTGAAAAACTGGACAAAAGACCACCTGCAGTTTATTTTAATGGGCGACACGTATGAAGTTCGTGGACACACTTTATAGTAATCTATATGCATTAACGACCCTGTTAGTCTGTTGGAACACTTAAATAGACATACATATGTAAGCAGCAACTCACATAATGCTTATGTGACAGTACGGGCAAGTGAAGGTGTGGTGATTGACATTTTGGATAGCCAATCAGCGACCAGTGCTGGCTATTTAGTTGCTGGTTGGTACCAGCCTGGTATACGTCATATCCGGAAGTTTCCCTGTGGGTGTGTGTGCGCGGTAGTTACAGCCTGTCCTTTTCGTCGGGAGTCCTCGTACGTTGATATAGTGGATTTATTGACTGCTTTAAATTCAGTTTAGCAACGGGTCGAGTGAAGACTGTGTGTCCTGGCTTGAACTGGGTATAGTTAAATCACCGAGGTTTGGATCCTCCCTTTTTCGCCTCTCGTTTGTCTCCTGCTCTCGTTGCTGGTTATTGCTACTGCCTGGTCGCAACGCAGCCGCTAAAGCTACGTTAACGCTATTGCTATTGAACACTGTGATTTCTGCTGTTAAAGCTACTACTCCTGCACATTGTGTGTTGCGGTTTCTGCCGCTAAAGCTACGTTAACGCTATTGCTATTGAACACTCCGTGATTTCTGCTGTTAAAGCTACTACTCCTGCACATTGTGTGTTGCGGTTTCTGCCGCTAAAGCTACGTTAACGCTATTGCTATTGAACACTGTGATTTCTGCTGTTAAAGCTACTACTCCTGCACATTGTGTGCTGCGGTTTCTGCCGCTAAAGCTACGTTAACGCTATTGCTATTGAACACTGTGATTTCTGCTGTTAAAGCTACTACTCCTGCACATTGTGTGTTGCGGTTTCTGCCGCTAAAGCTACGTTAACGCTATTGCTATTGAACACTCCGTGATTTCTGCTGTTAAAGCTACTACTCCTGCACATTGTGTGTTGCGGTTTCTGCCGCTAAAGCTACGTTAACGCTATTGCTATTGAACACTCCGTGATTTCTGCTGTTAAAGCTACTACTCCTGCACATTGTGTGTTGCGGTTTCTGCCGCTAAAGCTACGTTAACGCTATTGCTATTGAACACTCCGTGATTTCTGCTGTTAAAGCTACTACTCCTGCACATTGTGTGTTGCGGTTTCTGCCGCTAAAGCTACGTTAACGCTATTGCTATTGAACACTGTGATTTCTGCTGTTAAAGCTACTACTCCTGCACATTGTGTGCTGCGGTTTCTGCCGCTAAAGCTACGTTAACGCTATTGCTATTGAACACTCCGTGATTTCTGCTGTTAAAGCTACTACTCCTGCACATTGTGTGCTGCGGTTTCTGCCGCTAAAGCTACGTTAACGCTATTGCTATTGAACACTCCGTGATTTCTGCTGTTAAAGCTACTACTCCTGCACATTGTGTGCTGCGGTTTCTGCCGCTAAAGCTACGTTAACGCTATTGCTATTGAACACTCCGTGATTTCTGCTGTTAAAGCTACTACTCCTGCACATTGTGTGTTGCGGTTTCTGCCGCTAAAGCTACGTTAACGCTATTGCTATTGAACACTGTGATTTCTGCTGTTAAAGCTACTACTCCTGCACATTGTGTGCTGCGGTTTCTGCCGCTAAAGCTACGTTAACGCTATTGCTATTGAACACTCCGTGATTTCTGCTGTTAAAGCTACTACTCCTGCACATTGTGTGTTGCGGTTTCTGCCGCTAAAGCTACGTTAACGCTATTGCTATTGAACACTCCGTGATTTCTGCTGTTAAAGCTACTACTCCTGCACATTGTGTGTTGCGGTTTCTGCCGCTAAAGCTACGTTAACGCTATTGCTATTGAACACTCCGTGATTTCTGCTGTTAAAGCTACTACTCCTGCACATTGTGTGCTGCGGTTTCTGCCGCTAAAGCTACGTTAACGCTATTGCTATTGAACACTCCGTGATTTCTGCTGTTAAAGCTACTACTCCTGCACATTGTGTGTTGCGGTTTCTGCCGCTAAAGCTACGTTAACGCTATTGCTATTGAACACTCCGTGATTTCTGCTGTTAAAGCTACTACTCCTGCACATTGTGTGCTGCGGTTTCTGCCGCTAAAGCTACGTTAACCCTATTGCTATTGAACACTCCGTGATTTCTGCTGTTAAAGCTACTACTCCTGCACATTGTGTGCTGCGGTTTCTGCCGCTAAAGCTACGTTAACGCTATTGCTATTGAACACTCCGTGATTTCTGCTGTTAAAGCTACTACTCCTGAACATTGTGTGCTGCGGTTTCTGCCGCTAAAGCTACGTTAACGCTATTGCTATTGAACACTGTGATTTCTGCTGTTAAAGCTACTACTCCTGCACATTGTGTGCTGCGGTTTCTGCCGCTAAAGCTACGTTAACGCTATTGCTATTGAACACTCCGTGATTTCTGCTGTTAAAGCTACTACTCCTGCACATTGTGTGTTGCGGTTTCTGCCGCTAAAGCTACGTTAACGCTATTGCTATTGAACACTCCGTGATTTCTGCTGTTAAAGCTACTACTCCTGCACATTGTGTGCTGCGGTTTCTGCCGCTAAAGCTACGTTAACCCTATTGCTATTGAACACTCCGTGATTTCTGCTGTTAAAGCTACTACTCCTGCACATTGTGTGTTGCGGTTTCTGCCGCTAAAGCTACGTTAACGCTATTGCTATTGAACACTCCGTGATTTCTGCTGTTAAAGCTACTACTCCTGCACATTGTGTGCTGCGGTTTCTGCCGCTAAAGCTACGTTAACCCTATTGCTATTGAACACTCCGTGATTTCTGCTGTTAAAGCTACTACTCCTGCACATTGTGTGCTGCGGTTTCTGCCGCTAAAGCTACGTTAACGCTATTGCTATTGAACACTCCGTGATTTCTGCTGTTAAAGCTACTACTCCTGCACATTGTGTGCTGCGGTTTCTGCCGCTAAAGCTACGTTAACGCTATTGCTATTGAACACTCCGTGATTTCTGCTGTTAAAGCTACTACTCCTGCACATTGTGTGCTGCGGTTTCTGCCGCTAAAGCTACGTTAACGCTATTGCTATTGAACACTGTGATTTCTGCTGTTAAAGCTACTACTCCTGCACATTGTGTGCTGCGGTTTCTGCCGCTAAAGCTACGTTAACGCTATTGCTATTGAACACTCCGTGATTTCTGCTGTTAAAGCTACTACTCCTGCACATTGTGTGCTGCGGTTTCTGCCGCTAAAGCTACGTTAACGCTATTGCTATTGAACACTCCGTGATTTCTGCTGTTAAAGCTACTACTCCTGCACATTGTGTGCTGCGGTTTCTGCCGCTAAAGCTACGTTAACGCTATTGCTATTGAACACTCCGTGATTTCTGCTGTTAAAGCTACTACTCCTGCACATTGTGTGTTGCGGTTTCTGCCGCTAAAGCTACGTTAACGCTATTGCTATTGAACACTGTGATTTCTGCTGTTAAAGCTACTACTCCTGCACATTGTGTGCTGCGGTTTCTGCCGCTAAAGCTACGTTAACGCTATTGCTATTGAACACTCCGTGATTTCTGCTGTTAAAGCTACTACTCCTGCACATTGTGTGTTGCGGTTTCTGCCGCTAAAGCTACGTTAACGCTATTGCTATTGAACACTCCGTGATTTCTGCTGTTAAAGCTACTACTCCTGCACATTGTGTGTTGCGGTTTCTGCCGCTAAAGCTACGTTAACGCTATTGCTATTGAACACTCCGTGATTTCTGCTGTTAAAGCTACTACTCCTGCACATTGTGTGCTGCGGTTTCTGCCGCTAAAGCTACGTTAACGCTATTGCTATTGAACACTGTGATTTCTGCTGTTAAAGCTACTACTCCTGCACATTGTGTGCTGCGGTTTCTGCCGCTAAAGCTACGTTAACGCTATTGCTATTGAACACTCCGTGATTTCTGCTGTTAAAGCTACTACTCCTGCACATTGTGTGTTGCGGTTTCTGCCGCTAAAGCTACGTTAACGCTATTGCTATTGAACACTCCGTGATTTCTGCTGTTAAAGCTACTACTCCTGCACATTGTGTGTTGCGGTTTCTGCCGCTAAAGCTACGTTAACGCTATTGCTATTGAACACTCCGTGATTTCTGCTGTTAAAGCTACTACTCCTGCACATTGTGTGTTGCGGTTTCTGCCGCTAAAGCTACGTTAACGCTATTGCTATTGAACACTCCGTGATTTCTGCTGTTAAAGCTACTACTCCTGCACATTGTGTGCTGCGGTTTCTGCCGCTAAAGCTACGTTAACGCTATTACTATTGAACACTCCGTGATTTCTGCTGTTAAAGCTACTACTCCTGCACATTGCGTGCTGCGGTTTCTGCCGCTAGAGCTACATTTACGCTATTGCTATTGAGCACTCCGTGATTTCTGCTGTTAAAGCTACTACTCCTGCACATTGTGTGTTGCGGTTTCTGCCGCTAGAGCTACATTTACGCTATTGCTATTGAGCACTCCGTGATTTCTGCTGTTAAAGCTACTACTCCTGCACATTGCGTGCTGCGGTTTCTGCCGCTAGAGCTACATTTACGCTATTGCTATTGAGCACTCTGTGCCCTCGGTCGCTTAAGCTATCGCTGTTGGGTATTCTGGGTGTGGAAGGCTGTCGGTGCCCACCTTGTTTGGTTGAGCGGCAAGGGAGGCTTTGAATAGTCGTTTCCTTTAGGAGCCAGGCCGTCTTGGTCTACGTATGTTTGTGTTAGTTTATTTTTTTGATTATTTCTTCTCTTTCTTTTGTGTTATACCATTTCTGATCATCTTTTTCTTATTTAAATTGAGTATTGGTTTGTTTCGTGATTTTGATTTCGTTATATATTTATGGAATGTGTCGTGTTTGTTTTATTTATCTTTTTCTTTCAGGAGCTGGGGTCCCACGGGTGAAAGGTCTCTAGTGGTGGTGGTGCTACTTTAAGTTTGCTGTGTCGTGTGACACTTGACGTGTGTGTGATCCGAGGTCACAGTGGTGTGTGCTGTGCTACAACCAGTACGGACGACCTTCACTGTAGTGGGTAACCCCAGCCCTATGCGTGTGCATTTACTTTCATCCTATGATTTTTCTTGTTTATGGTTATTTAATCATTTGAGTTTAATTTTTCTTTTTGTATGCTATGACGTGCTTGGACCGTCAAATTGAGCCGCTCCAAGATATTTTTATATTTGTCTTTTATGCAATTGTTATTTAATAAATACTATTTTTATACTAGATACCCATGTTCTCGGCTGCCTTAATTTATGAAGAGAACGAATCTGTGTGATCTTAAACTTGTGGGGTTTACTTCTAGTTCCTGGGTTTAACCCGCCCAGGTGGCGTAGTCGGATATTTAAGTAATAAATTAACTGGTTCATTCGTGAACTTTTCTCATCAGCGCCCCGCCACACTTATTTATGCTTAAAAACGAGTTTCCACCAACTCACTACGGGTGGTGCATTCACATAGACTGCAGGTGGACACTTCCTGTATGACTTAGTGAAAAACTGGACAAAAGTCCACCTGCAGTTTATTTTAATGGGCGACACGTATGAAGTTCGTGGACACACTTTATAGTAATCTATATGCATTGACGACCCTGTTAGTCTGTTGATACACTTTAATAGACATACATATGTAAGCAGCAACTCACAGATGACGGAATTATGCCCTTAAAGTGGTTGTCCACAAACATAATACGCGTGTGCCGTTCATATAAGCGTAAGGTGGTCGATTACCAAAAAAACTACAACGGACTACAAATATGGCACACGACCGGAACCAGCTTCCGGTTTTCTGCCATGTTTGTAGTCCTTTGTAGTTCTTTTCTTTATTCGATTCCCCAGGCGTTTATAATCAATTAAATGAATAAACAACGACGCGATTCACATATTCAACTTTATTAGACACACATATGTTAGCAGCAACTCACAAAAGACACGATAATGGCCTTAAAAATGAATTTCCACCAACTCACTACACGTGGTGCATTCATATAAACTGCAGGTGGACACTTGCTGTATGACTTAGTGAAAAACGGGGCTAAAGTCCACCTGCAGTTTATGAGAATAAACTTAGAAAGGCAAAATGGAGCATTTTATGAGTTGTTGATGCCACGTGTAATTCTAATAAAGTGTACTAAATGAATAATGTGCTATTTAAAGCATTGAGTGGTCACTTCCTGTATGACTTTGTGGAAAAACTTGTAAAATGACCCCTGTAGTTTATAGTAATGGGCAACACATATGAAGTTCATGGACACGTTGCTCATTCCTAAATTGTAACTTTATTATTATAAAACATTATTATAAAACACTTAAAATGTTGTTCCCATGTCGTGTGTGTTCTTCTGAGTATAACAATAATTAAACAAGTAAAGAACGTTATGAACAACTAAAGAACAACAAAGAACAACAACACAATGAAACAATAAACTATAAATTTGTCTTTATGGGGCTGGGTGACATTTTTGGGCTAGTCAGCCTCAGTTTTGCCCGGTCCACCAGCTTCTGTGCCACGGTTTTCCTGGGGGACCAGATTTTTTTCCTGGTCATCAGACGTGTGTGCATTCTTAGCCTGGAAGAAGACAGAAAGAAATAAGTTAGGAGGAGACAAATCTGATCCCGAAAGGCCTAGTGTTTATATGAATGTATACTCACGTATGTCGCTATCGACGTCCTGACGTCTGTGAAATTTGGCGTTCCTGGCAACCCCATCTCCACCCACGCCTCCTGAAAATGCGCGTTTACATTTTTACAGGGGTTGGGCTTTGAGGTGAAAAAATACGGGGAGTCCGATCCTCCGACCAGCGTCTCCCTCATGTCGAGGAAGGTCTCCATCCATCCATACTCCTTGTCTGTAAGGGAGAGCTGGGCCGCCCCGAAGGCCTGGTTCGTCTTGTGGGTTGCGATCTGTAGAAGATTGAAGCAAAGATTGAGCGCGTGAGCGAGCGAGTGACTGAGTGAGGTGAGCGAGCGAGGTGCGTGAGAATGAGAAAGCGAGCTACTCACGTTGATTAAAAAGTTCCCGACCGGGTCCCCTTTACGGGCACGGCACCGGTCACCTCTTCCACCAGCATGTTTTGGTAAACACCCCCGCGGTGCCCGTAGATGGTGGCGAGGTAGGCGGTCAGGTGCCCGTAGAACCTCCACTGGTCCTTTGTGGTGGGCGATGTCTTTAACTTCTCTGCAAAGAAAGAAAAGACAGAGTCATTAGAGGATGAAATGCAATAAGTCTGAAGCTTGAAAAAAGTGAAAGTTTAACTCACCCAAAATGGCCGGGATGAACTTTCTTGCCTTTTCGCGGCACTGCAGAAGGTGGGCTTTTGACAGCAGCTTCCCCTCCTTGGCCGTCTTCACTGCGTATTTGTGCGTCACCACCTTTCTCCTCATTCCCTTTATCAGGGTGCGCACCTCTCTCCTGATTGCCACCAGCATGGCCTTCGATAGGCGGCAGGTGGTTGGGGGGGTCTCGGACACGTAGTCAAGGAACTGAGCCACGTTCTTGAAATAGTGGTGTATGGTCGTCTCGGTGATCCTTGACACCCGCAGTTTGTCCATCCACTGGACGCTATTACTCAGTGGCACATTACCGCAGAGCAATCAGGGGTGAGGTGACCACAACGAACACACTATAAGTCTAAATTTGATCTAAAATCCAAACTTGTTATGTTCTTACAAATGTAAAATAAATGAAATAAATGTTCCACACTTACTTACTGGCATCTCTCCTCAGCACACGTCTGGCCTTCCTCCTCCCGGTCGATATACTCTACCTGTTGGTCGTCTGAGAAATTCGGGATCTCATCCACGTCCAAAAAGGTGGCCATCGGGATCGCTGGGCAGGTGGCGCGGAGGGCGGCGAGCTGTTCTATCACCTTATCCCTCTTGAACTTACCAATCGCCTGACGTTGTGCCCTCTTGGACAACTCTGTGTGACCGAGGATGTGGCGGTCTAGGCGAGAACTTGATTTTCCGCATCCCGGGATCCCACAGGTTCCCTGCCTGTACGAAACACGGCCCGATTCCAACGAAAGGATAAGCTTCCTCTTCAAACCCGGCGAGTTATGGCTTCTTCTCTTATTATTGTCACTTGCACCTCATGTCAAATGTTTAGCTTAGCCTTCTCTCAGAAGAGAGAGAGGATCTCAGAATTAGAGTCTTGCATCCAATCTTTATCTGAGGATAGTAAGAATGTAAGGAGCTTAGAAAACACTTTGGATGCGAGCAATATTAGTGCGGTTCCGGTTGAACAACCCCCGCAGCTGGGAAGCTTTGTGACTGTGAGACGGTGTAGTCGCAGGTCAAAACATCACTCAACCGTTCCGACTACAGTCTCGAACAGGTTTGCCCCGCTCAGCGACGCACCGACTGAGAAACCTGCTGAAAGTGCCCTAGTTATCGGTGATTCTATTGTTCGGAACGTTAACATAGAGGCACCAGCCACCATAGTCAAATGTTTACCGGGAGCCAGAGCGCCTGACATCAAGTCAAATTTAAATGTGCTGGCTAAGGCTAATCGTAAATTCAGTAAGATTGTTATTCACATCGGCACAAATGATGTTCGACTCCGTCAATCGGAGATCACAAAAGATAATATTAAAGAGGTGTGTGAGCTCGCAAGCACGATGTCAGACACTGAAATATTCTCTGGCCCCCTCCCCACTTATCGTGGTGATGAGATACATAGCAGAGTATCATCACTAAACGGCTGGTTGTCTGAGTGGTGCCTGCAGAATGATATTGTTTTTATAAATAACTGGAAAAGTTTTGAGGGCAGACCTTACCTGTTGAAAAGAGATGGTCTCCACCCCTCCTGGGCTGGAGCTTCTCTACTCTCTAGAAATATGGCACATAGTCTTAATGCTAAAACTTGACTCACTGGGCCCAGGTCAGGGAGCAGACAGAATGGCTTAACCAACGGTCTGCTTGCCGTCTCACGTTGCAGAACACACTAAATACACAACATGCGATAATCCTTTCTCCCAAACATCATAAAATAGAGACTGTGTCTGTCCCCCGGATTAGTAAACATAAAATAAAGCGTAAACCTCTCAAAGGTAATTTAATTAACGTTAAACTAACTAAACATGAACATAATACAGATAATCAACTGTTATGACTCGGATTGCTAAATATTAGATCTCTCTCTAATAAAGCACTTTTTATTAACAATATGATAACAGATCATAAAATAGACATGCTCTGTCTCACAGAAACATGGCTAAAGCCAGATGATTATATTGCTTTAAATGAGTCTGTCCCCCAAGATTACTATTATACACACGAGCCTCGCCTAAAAGGCAGAGGGGGAGGTGTTGCTGCACTTTACCGTAACTCTTTTAGCATTTCCCAGAAGTCTAATCCTAAATACAATTCTTTTGAAGTCATGGTACTTGATGCATCAATACCTAATACTAAGGACAAAACATCTTTAAAATTTATTCTGGCTATTGTATATTGGCCACCAAGGCACCACACAGATTTTATTAAAGAATTTGGTGGGTTCTTATCAGAACTAGTACTGGCTGCAGACAGAGTCCTTGTTGTTGGTGACTTTAACATTCATGTAGATAATGATACAGACGCTTTAGGAATGGCTTTTAAAGACACTCTTAACTCCATGGGCGTTAGTCAACATGTGTCAGGACCTACTCACCTTCGTAATCATACTTTAGATTTAATATTGTCTTACGGTATAAACGTGGTCGATGTTAAAATCCTTCAGCAGAGCGAAGACATCTCAGATCATTATCTGGTATCATGCTTACTTCAATACCCAATGGTGGCAAATCAAACTCCAAGTTACAAATATTGTAGAACATTAACTTCGACTACAAAAGATGCGTTTCTTGATAATTTGCCTGAATTGTCTCAAATCTCTAGCATGAGTAATAACGTTGAAGATCTTGACTTTACCATTGAAAATATTAATGCCACCTTCTCGGAAACGCTAGACATAGTTGCTCCCTTGCGCTTAAAGAAGATTAAAAATGACAGACCAACACCGTGGAATAATGAACACACTCAGGCTCTAAAGAAAGCGGCACGAAAAATGGAGCGCAACTTTAAGAAAACTAAATTAGAGGTATTTCGTACTGCAAGGAAGGATAGTACAAAAAAATACAGGAAAGCCCTAAAAACGTCTCGATCCGCCTACATTTCATCATTAATAGAAGAAAACCAAAATAACCCTAGGTGTTTATTTGATACAGTGGCTAAATTAACCAAAAATAAATCGTCAGCGACTTCTGATTCTGTATTCTGCCTCTAAGGAGAAATTACGTTTATTTTCTACTATAGATCACGATGAACTATCTAAAATCATTAGATCATCTAAATCAACTTCATGCATGTTAGACCTTATAC
The DNA here is from genome assembly GCF_947034865.1 of Barbatula barbatula. Classification (NCBI taxonomy): domain Eukaryota; kingdom Metazoa; phylum Chordata; class Actinopteri; order Cypriniformes; family Nemacheilidae; genus Barbatula; species Barbatula barbatula. The sequence continues at coordinate 576,929 of NC_136776.1, forward strand.
CTACAAATCTACTGAAAGAGATGCTCCCAGAAATTATAGATCCTCTACTTAGCATTATTAACTCATCTCTGACATTGGGACATATGCCTAAAGCATATAAGGTGGCTGTTATAAGGCCCCTTGTCAAAAAACCCCATCTGGACCCTGGAGAACTAGTTAACTACAGACCTATTTTGAATCTACCTTTCTTATCTAAAGTTCTGGAAAAAGTAGTCTCAACTCAAATATGCTCCTTCCTCCCAAGGAATGAGATTAATGAAGATTTCCAGTCTGGATTTAGAGCACATCACAGTACAGAGACTGCTCTGATTAGAGTTACAAATGATCTGCTTATGGCGTCTGACCGAGGTTGTATCTCCTTATTGGTGCTGCTAGATCTTAGTGCAGCATTCGACACCATTGACCACAGCATGCTCCTACATAGACTCGAAAATGATGTCGGTATTAAGGAAATAGCTTTGAAATGGCTTAGATGTTATTTATGCGACCTCTAGGAGATATAATAAAGCGACACGGAGTAAGCTTTCACTGTTATGCTGATGATACGCAACTTTATATTTCCTCGAAGCCTCACGAAACACAGCAATTCCATCGAATAGTGGAATGCATAGTCGATATAAAAAAGTGGATGAGTAGCAATTTTATATCACTGAACTCGGACAAAACTGAAGTGTTACTTATCGGACCGAAAACCGCCCTACGTAACAACCAAGAATACTGCTTAACTATTGATGGATGTTCCATAAAACCCTCATCTTTAGCTAAGAATCTTGGCATTTTATCCGATAGTACTCTGTCATTTGAGAACCAGGTCGCCAACACCTGTAAAATTGCGTTTTTCCATCTTAAAAATAAATCTAAATTACGTCATATGCTGTCACCATCAGATGCAGAGAAGCTTATACATGCCTTTATGACATCAAGACTAGATTACTGTAATGCACTATTAGGTGGTTGCCCTGCAGGCCTATTACAAAAACTCCAACTGGTCCAAAATGCGGCAGCTCGAGTTCTTACACGTACAAAAAAGTATGAGCATATTAGCCCGGTTCTGTCAACCTTGCACTGCTTACCTGTAAAGCATCGCATAAACTTTAAAATCTTGCTTATTACCTATAAAGCCTTGCATGGTTTAGCTCCTCACTACTTGAGAGAACTTCTAACGTATTATAGTCCATCACGTGCACTACGCTCTCAGGCGTCAGGTCAGTTGGTAATACCTAGTTTCAAAATCAAGTGCAGGTGGCAGATCATCTAGCGCCTAAACTTTGGAACAGTCTTCCCTGCACTGTCCGGGAGGCAGACACACTCTGTCAGTTTAAATCTAGACTAAAGACGCATCTTTTTAATCTTGCATACACTACACTATCATCATATATATATTTCAAAGATCTAGGCTGCACTAGTTAGATCAACCGGAACCAGGGACACTTCCAATAACAACTGATGTATTTGTTGCATCAAAGAGTGCAGAACAGTACTCTACTCTCAGCCAGTCTTGTCTCATTGTTCCAAGGTTACCAGAGCGGGCAGGACGCAGTCCAAGGCTACCGGAGCGGGCAGGGCGCAATCCATTCCCAGACCTGACAAATGCTGGACGAAGGACGTGGCCACTCTACAAAACTTCAGTCGCTATTAGATTATTAATGATAATTTTAAATCTAAATTTGTTTTTTATTTTGCCTTGTTGTGCAAGCACTGTCGAGCTTGTGCAGAGGCAGCAGCTTTTGCCAGAGGGGAACTGGAATCCCCTGGTTAGGCCTGGTCTCCCTCTGAGGATTTTTTTCTCCTCCAATGGAGTTTTGGGTTCCTCGCCACCGTTTGCATACTGTTTTACACTGTTTGCCTGGCCGGGGGGGCTGCTAGAATTTGGTAGTCTTATTTAATTAACTCTGCATATAGGAATTTATTGTGTGTCTGATATTTGAACTGTGTTTTGACTTCCATAACCTTTTATGTTTTACTTATAGTCAATGTTTTCTTGTACAGCTGCTTTGTAACAATGAAAATTGTAAAAAGCGCTATATAAATAAAGCTGACTTGTTAGGACTCTGTCCTTCCTGTCTCGAGCTTTCAAGCTCCCTGGGCAGAGTCATGACATTGCCACGTCTTTCGGGTTTCTGTTGTGTTATGTGTGGAGACATGTGGCTTTATGTGGTTACTTGATGCCACGTGTCTTCCTGTTATGTCTCTCAGCCCAACCCTCCTATCTCCTGTAATTTCTTAAGGGTTTCATTCCCATCGTCTGTTTTGTGTTTCACCTTCGTTAGGATTTTATTCCCATCACCTGGTTAGTTGTTTCACTCCCGTTATGGTTTCATTCCAATCACCTGTCACCACTCTGTCACGGGACGGGTAGTGAAGAGAACCCAAATGCAGGCAGTAGTACGGGGTAACACAGATTTTAATAAAAAGGGAACAAAAACACAAAACAAAGACCCACAATGGGGTAAAATACAGAGGACAACTAAGACAGCAAAAACAGGAAGGAAACACTCACGGCGGGTAACAAGCTGTAACAAAAAAGGACACTAGCGCTGGGACACAGCGTAGGGATCGAGCAGAACAGAGCAAACAGTTACCACAATGAACAAGATTTACAAGACAAACGAGCACAGGACAGAGAATACAAGGGATTTAAATAGGGAGACGAACAAAGGATATAACGATGGGCAGGTGTGGTAATGAGACACAGGAGGAAAGCTATACTAGAAACGAGAGGGGCGGGGCCAAATGACGAGACAGGAGAGAACGCATATTATGTCCTGATTGACAATAATATGTTTCTCTCCACATAAAACACGTGGGTCCGTCATGATTCTGCCTCTAGACCAGAAAACCAAGACAAGAGAAGGCAGAATCATGACACACTCTCCCCATGTAATCGCTTCTCGTTAGTGTCTCCCTTTATATAGTCTCAGTTTCTCTCTGTTCAGTGTCGGTGCATTATCGATTGTCTAATGTTCATGCTCAACACGGATGTCTTGTCTTTGGATAACATGTTGTTCCTGTTCCAGTTTGTAGACTTATTATTTCTCTTTTATATAGACCTTGTTTTTTCCCCTCGTGGAAGATGTTTGTTTTGTTAGTGTTTTTTGGTCAGTGAGTTTTTGTGCTTGTTTTTCCCCATTGTGGGTCTTTGATTTAATAAACGTTTTACATTTACCCTTTGTCTGCCTGCATCTGGGTTCTGTCCAAAGCCATTTCGTGACATGACTTAAAAAAATACTGTGAAGTTATTTATGTTGTTACAGCAGTAACATACAATGATACTATAATATTAACATATGTAACATGAACCATATTTATGAACTCCCATCTGTTAAGAAAGGGTTGGAAAAAGATTCTTGCTGACTTTAGTTTAGAAAAGACATGGGCAAACTACGGCCCGCGGGCCACATACGGCCCGTTAGGCTTTTTAATCCGGCCCGCCGAACTTGTCCAAATTATAGTAAAAACCTCCTTTTTTTCCCCTTTCCCTGCAATGCCCACGTTTCCCCAATAGATGGCGCACTCAAAACACATTGACCGTTGTTGGAGTGGCGCGTATTTCTCTTTATTTCACTTTAATTTTCACTTTGTTTCCCGTCACCATTAAGCCCTTCTGTGAAAATGAGCGGACCAAAGAGAAGGAAAGTGGACAGTGAATGCCGAGTGTTTAATAAGGAGTGGACAACAAAATACTTCTTCACTGAAGTCCGATCAACGACTGTATGTCTGATATGCCAAGAAGCTGTTGCGGTTTTCAAAGAGTACTGTAATAAAGATCCATCGAAGGGAAGGAAGGAGGCGGGAACCGGCGAACATTTGAACAATAAAACTTTAATTAAATAAACAATACACACGGAAGTAACTGACCGACAGCCACCTCACGGTCGACTGCCGGCCATAAAACATACACACAAACTAAACATATGTCCGGGCCCGGTCCTCTCTCGTCAACAGTCCTGCCGAACATCCTTTTAAGCTCCCAATCTCCTCCGTGATAAGATGCGGGACCGGTGCGCGCACAGCTGCTTGCACTGATCACTCACGCCACCGGCCCCGCGTCACGGCTCTCGTCCCGCCTTCCTCACTACATACCCCCATCACCCCTTACAGGCCGGGGGGCACCACCGAGACTGTACCTACTCCCCCCCCCGGGGAGCCAGTCTCGGAGTCCGCGGCGCCTGGGTGTATGCACCGGCGAGACGAAAGAACGGAGACAGGGACGAGAGAGGGGAGCGACAGGGACGAGAGAGGGGAGAGAGGAAAAGAAAAAAAATTGTCCGGGTCCCTGACAAGCTGTCGCTCAGTCCTCAGCCAGCCGAGAAACTCTTCCTCGCGGTGCCATGCGATGGTACTAGACGCTCGGTGGACGGCTCGATCCTCCTCCGCCCCCTGGCGGCCGGCGATGGCCCTCCAGCTGAGGGCAGCTGGTCCTCCGTTCCCTGCTCCTCCCCATCATGGCGGCTGGCAGCAGGCTCGGCCCACGGCGAACGGGCCTTGGCTCCCTCCTGGACGGCAGCCACCCCACCTCGACCCAGGAGCACGGCAGCGCGAAGCTTGCCACGAAGCATGCAAACTATGCTAGCAAGCAGTCAACACAAGAACGGGCGGCTACTGCTCAGAGGTTGGCAGCTAATTTACAGAGTCAACAGAACTTTTTTCACCGACAAACTGCAATTCAAGAGTCAAGTACCAAGGCAAGTTATTTGCTGGCATTCAAATTAGCAAAGGCTAGCAAGCCTTTCTCCGAAGGCGAGTTTTTGAAAGAGTGCATGGTAGAGACAGCAGGTCTCTTGTGTCCGGAGAGCAAAGCCAAGTTTGAAAAAATCAGTTTAGCACGCAGGACAGTGACTCGCCGCGTGGAACTGATTGACGAAGATATAGTCAGCGAGTTAAACAAAAAGGCGGAGTCCTTTAAGTTATATTCACTAGCACTGGATGAAATTAACGACATAAAAGTCACTGCTCAGCTCCTAATTTTTATCCGAGGGATTAACGACAGTTTTGAGATAACGGAGGAGCTTTTGAGCATGGAATCACTGAAAGGGAAAACGCAAGGAGAGGACTTATATGAACTGGTGTCTGCTGTCATCGAGAGAATGAAGCTACCTTGGAGTAAACTTGCTAATGTCACCACGGATGGATCGCCAAATTTAACTGGAAAAAACATCAGGCTGCTGAAAAGAATCCAGGATAAAGTGAAAGAAGAAAACCCTGACCAGGATGTTATTTTACTTCACTGCATCATTCATCAGGAGTCTCTGTGTAAGTCTGTATTGCAGCTTAATCACGTCGTGGATCCAGTTGTAAAACTTGTTAACTTCATACGAGCAAGGGGACTTAATCATCGTCAGTTCATTACGTTCCTGGAAGAAACTAATGCGGATCACCAGGACCTACTTTACCACTCTCGCGTCCGCTGGTTAAGTTTGGGGAAAGTGTTTCAACGAGTCTGGGAGCTCAAAGACGAGATTCGCTCATTTTTTAATTTAATGGGGAAATCCGAAGAATTCCCTGAGCTGAGCGACACAAACTGGCTTTGTGACTTTGCGTTTGCTGTGGACATATTTTCACACATGAACGAGCTGAACGTGAAGCTACAGGGGAAAGATCAGTTTGCGCACGACATGTACACAAATGTGAGAGCCTTCAAATCCAAGCTGGTTTTATTCTCCAGGCAAATGTCAAACAAATCTTTCGCACATTTCCCCACACTAGCCGTGCAGAAAGAGGCCGCCCGAAATGCGAAGAAATACTGCAAATCACTGGACGATCTGCACAGAGAATTTTGCTGTCGGTTCTGTGATTTTGAAAAAATTGACAAGTCACTTCAACTAGTGTCCTGTGAATCAGCACCGCAGGAGCTGCAATTGGAACTGATCGATCTTCAGTCTGACTCCATCTCAAAGGAGAAGTTCAAGTCTCTTAAACTGAATGACTTTTACGCTTCACTTAACGAGACCGCGTTTCCAAACCTCCTGAGGACTGCGCAGAAGATGCTGGTGTTGTTTGGCTCGACCTACGTGTGTGAGCAGACGTTTAGCGTCATGAAAATCAACAAAGCCCATCACAGATCCAAGTTAACTGACCAACACCTCAGATCTGTCCTGAGAATTGCCACAACAAAACTAACTCCAGACTTTGATGCACTGGCAAAAAAGGGAGACCAACAACACTGTTCCCACTGAAATGGTGAGTTTTTCTGCTGTGTGATGAAAAAATGCATATGGAAAGTTTGGAAGTGCGTCTTTTAATTAAGAGCAATGCGCATTTACGCACAGCAGCGGTACAGTAGCTTAATTAACACGCCGCACATCGCTCTTAATTTAAATTTTCAGCTGCAGGTAGGATATTTAATACAGCCTATGTCTGTGTGCTTGGCAACGATACACGTGTACTGTTTGCGCGTGAAGGCGAGGGCGTCCGTGGCGAGTTTGTAGAGCGCGCGGTCAGGACAATCCATCCATGATTTTGCGGAGTTTAACACAAGTAGATATTATTGAGCTTGAGTATTTCGTTGTGTAATAATATGTTTTGAATGTTGAAAGTGATTCCATTTTTCAATAAATGTGGATTTCTTTAACTTTGCACCTTCGATTGAAACTTATTAAAAACAGACGCAATCTTGATAAATCACAGTGCGTATGTTATTTTAATCTATTTACATTTCCTCCTCCCAGTATCTGCAAAATAGTATGTAAATGCCATATCTTGCATATTCCTTGAGACAAATTTATTAACTGATAAGGGCTATTTTTCACATTTGAAAGACAGTTAATAAATTGGGTTGTAGTGTTCTTACTGTGCTATGAGGTTTGCACACACTACATTTAATGCTTTAGTATATCCGGCCCAAACACTCCCTCCAAATGCTCCTGGCCCGGCTTTTTAGAACCCATTGTGGCCCGCGAGTCAAAAAGTTTGCCCACCCCTGGTTTAGAACCATGGTGGATTAGTACATTGCACCCTGTAAAAGCCAAATATTTCACTTAAATAAGCATTTGATAAAAACGTATGTTAGCCAGAAAGGAATAACAACAGAAAAGGAAGACTTACTCCAAAGAAATGTTTGACTGTAATGCCATTTCTGCCTGGTACCTGTGAAAGCCCTCAGTCTTGTGGAGATTAATGAGGGTTTTTAGAAAAACATTGTGCAGCTTTAAATTGTGCAAAGTGCATTAAATGCCACTTTCCTATTTATTGTGTAGAAGTGTTAAAAGTATCATTATGTTTACCTCAGGGGTCATAACATCCAGTATGTAGGATGTTTTCTCCATGGAATCTCTAGCCAGTTGTGTGACTTCATAGATTCTTTCTATTATTGCCTCTGTCTGTTAAACAGCAATCATTTCCATAATTATACATATATTAGTCTGCTAACATGTACTCTATATTTGAAGTCTGCCAACATGTAAAACATTATTAATATAGAAAATGCACAAAAATGTCATTGTAGAAAGGGTATCAAAAGGCAAATAATAAAAACAGAAGTGTTACCTGATTTTCTTCATCTTTAGCTTGGGGGCAAATGTCGGATGTAAAAATAAAAACATTCTGTTGGACATTATAGTTTCATTCCTCAAGCCGTCGTGTAATTCCTGGAATGTGAGTGTTGCAAGTTACAGGTGAAAGATTTTAATAGTTAAGAAACAGTATGTGGTATTACTTTAACTTAAGAAGTGTTGTTTTTATTATGTTATTTATGACTAATAACAAGTCCATGAAAAACACAGTAAATATCCTACATTCTTACATTTAGTCATTCAGCAGATGCTTTTATCCAAAGAATCAGGGAGCAATAAGCGATATGTTATAAAAGAGCAACAGTACGATAGATGCTAATACAAAGAACCATGTACATCCTACATACTTACAAATAATGTTTGTAACGATTTGTTGCAGAAAGTCTGCGCCAGTCGGCTTATTTTATTACATATTGTTTTCTGTGCAAAACTTCTAAAAGTCTGCTAGTGTGATGTCTAGTTTTTTTTATCTGTTCAGATTTGACAAGTTGTGTAATGTATTCCAGCCTTAAGATATTGTTATTCAAATTGTGTCCTACGTATTTATAAATATTTACCAAGATCTTATCATCTATTACAAGATGGGACCATTAAGCCGTCCTTCAAGAGTGCCAGTGTCCTGTAGAAATAAAACATTAAAAACAAGTCCTTTACATTCTTCTCCAAGGTATACACATGACTGGTTTCACAGCCACAGCTGAATGCTGTTTCTTCTGTGTGATGCCAGCAATGGTCGCACTGAATCCAGTTCAGTGTGTTGACACGTGGATGCATTTCTCTAAAGACAGTTTAACAATAATAAAAATGAGTGTAACTATTATACAACATATCAAAATAGCATCGTCATCACTTACTTTGAATGAATTGTTTGGTAAAGGCAAACTTCTGCTTCCTGGGCCATACAACTGTTTTGTGCTGCACTCTTTGATTCAACACTGTTTTTCTCTTTTGTTCCATCAACCTCGCGAAGAAAATCTTAAAAAGAAATGTACATTTTTGGCATGGAAACAAAAGCATCTTAAATAAACCCTTACACACTTAATACTAACTTCTTCATCCTCTTATTACCTGAGGTTGCAGTCTTCTCACCATACATGAGGCATGGTAAAGCCTGTTGCTGTGCGGGCTTTCATTATTCATTTGAATATGTTCTGCTTCCATCTATAACAATGTTTTAATAAACATAAAGCTAAATTATAAGTAAATATATATTTACTTAATATTTACGAACAAAAATATAAAACTTACTGTGCATAACAAAAGCCCAGAGTTCCTTCCATCATCTCTCCTCCATCGGTTCAGACTGGACACAGTCCAGCCATCCAATTTGTCAACGTTTCTAAATGCATTTCTAAAAAAGCACATCATTAAGAGCAAAAAACATATTAAAAACGTATTAAATAAATTAATTTTATTGTTTGACCACAATTTACACAAACTAATTAAACTAAAGTCAGAAAATTCAATAATACTTTAAAATGTCCATGTCCTCTGCTGAAATGGTCTTATACCGGCTGGTGCTGTCGTACACTCGAATTTCAACAATAACAAAAACCTGTATAATAAATAACATTAATAGAAACAATAATAATGAGTAATGTTTGTACAAAGTACAAAGATTGAATATAAACAGTGTTCTATTATCACATTGTGTGTTACTAACCCATAGAATGAAGTGACGTCCCAACTCTGGGTTATCTTTTAATCCCATCACCCTCGGTAAAAGGGTTTTCTGTAGATTTGAATCATTCTAAGGAAACAACAATCATTCAGTAATGCTATTGTGACTATTAGTCTTAATGTATATAATACCTGAAGTCGTTTCTCCTTTTACCCCACAGTCCCTGTACCACAATATAAACGTGTCGTGTCCAAAGCCAAAACCTGAAAATACAAGAAATGTAAAACTCCACAATACTTATAAATAGTTTTGTCTTTAAATACCAAACACAAAAGATTACAGATAACTTACACCATTGGCCTGTAGTGCAATTTGTTCAATGCGGCAATTTACAACCTTTAAAGGAAAATAATGTAAAATCTGTATACAGCAACTTCTATGTGAGGTGATACATTTAACTTTAAAGATATAACTTTTATAGATAACAATATTACATAAAAGCTTTAGAACATATAATGCTCACATTGTCGGTTAGCCAGGGCATTGCTGCTTTCAGTCAGGAGATGTGGGGGAAGAATAGTTTTCAGATCCCGGAGAGACAAAATGGCAAAGGGAGAAATTCTGGCAACAGTGTCGTCTTCTCTCCTCTGTACAGCGTAAAGTTTGGAGATTTGTATTAAAACTATGTTAGCATTACACTTCTACTTGATCTCGTTGGAATGGTTGGAATGGTGTGATACACATTACCTTGTTGGATGGATCAACTGGGAACATTCCCCCCCGTCTCTGATGTACTGTTCACTTTTGCATCCATTTGGCCTTGTGGTGTGCCCGGTGTTTCCATCGGTCTTTTGTGTGTCTCTGTAACCATTTATACATATTTATGTTTTAGTCTATGAACAGCTTACTTCAAATTACTCCACTGTTGAAAAAAGAATGAAACCATTCACATTCTTACCTTTTTGACCATAAAACAGTTTGCCATCTATTCCTAAGTGCATGTTTTCTGCTGAATGCATTTTCCTCTCATTGTGTAGATGAAAGTACAGGCGTAGTGAAAACATATAGTGTGTGTCTTTCATTTGGCACAGTGAATACTGACTAGAGAACAGTTCTCCATTAACTTGTTCACTAGGGAAGCCAGTTTCAGACTTCGCAGTCTCTCCTCGGGTCGTTTCTGGTTCTTCTGATGAAACCCATCATAGAATGCGAAGCTAGAAAGTCTGTCCTCTGCAGATTGATAATGGGCGAGTCTTCTCTTCATCTTGATATGTTTGACACGTCCTGCGATGTCAGATATGTACACTGTGGGAGGGGTTTAAAACTCAACAGAGCATCTCCGTGATCCCGAGCCGACTCTTGCCACCATAAAGGTGACGTGTAATACACAACGCCATGAGTGCACCCCATGTGGAGCACTCCACCTATATTAACAGAATATCACTAATTACTTTATGAAACAAGATAAGTGCAAAACACAAATAATATTGATTAAGATTTAACAAATAATATTTTTGTGTTATTTTTCTTTGAAGGTTCTTTAACAGTTATAAAGGCTCAATTCGTTTAGAGGTTATATGTTACTTGGGAATATGCTTTATTTGAAGCATATACATGTATACTGTATACCCCACATAACGTCATATTACTTCATCATGAAAACCGAGCTAAAGTCATATTTTAGTAAATTACATTTCACTACAAGTCTTACTACAAGATGTTTGTCACATTCCTGTCTGTTCGTTGTCTCATGTTTCTCTCTTATTCTTCATATCTCAGGACAAGATTCTTTAGTGGTAAAAAGGTCATATTTAGCCCTAAAAGGGCCGCTCTGCTTCAAATCATTTGCATGCCATGAAATAAAAGGTCCTCTTACCTCCAGCCTTTTTAAGCTTCACAAACAGATCCTTATATAAGCCGGTTTATTATGTCAGCATTTGATCCGGAACTGTACATTCAGAATGTGATGCAATTGTGCGCAGAGCAATGTGGTTCTGAAAGTAAAATAAAGAAAGAATGAGTTCTTGTAATGTTCTTACACTTTAAAAAGGATTATTTCATGAATAACACATTTTTGTGTTATGCTATTTTAACACAATGGCCCGGTTTCACAGACAGGGCTTAATTTAAATCCGGACTAGCCTTAGTTAAATTATGATATTTAGGATACTTTTATAAAAATGTCGTAAAAAACATTATTGGTGTGCGTTTAAAACAATGGCGCTGACATACTTTAAGATGTTTTAAGGTGAGTTATTTTCAGTTATATCTGGGATTAGCCTTAAACCTTGTCTGTGGAACCGGGCAAATATGTTTAGTTTCATGTTGAATGTGTGTTAAATAAATCTAGTAACAAGTAACACAAATGATGTTGTGCTTAACTACACACAGTGTTGACAGAAACACACAACAGTTTTTGAAAGTGTACTTTTGTAAAGCATATTATCCATTTGAATGTACTTACTGAAAGACCAGTTGTCAAAAGTGAACACAAGGGTATGGTCAGAATGATTCTGTTGTTATAATTGTGAAAGCCAGAACTGGAGTGTTGAAAACGAACCACATTTCTGCAAACTGGACAGAAACACATCAAGTAAATAATTGTATTTTAATCAGTAAAAAAGTGACTTCTGTAAACACTGAAAAGTTCTGTGAAAATATCCCATATACTGTTGCTTTTGTTGTTATGACAAATGTTGTAAGTTCAGGTGGACAAGGCCCAGGACAGTAAGGACAACACAGTTCTGCCGGCTCAAATGTCACTGGAATGGGCATCTCCGTTTGACTTCATTCCAGAGGAAGTTCCCACAAGTAGTTTGTTGCAGTGATGACATTGCTTTGGGTATATTCTTGGTGAGGATGAATTTCCACTGCTTCACTGTCATTGCCCTCTATATCCTCTATATCCTCTTCCGCTGCATGTTCTTGGAACAACCACCACATAGATATGTATCTATGGACACAACTGTTCCTGTTTTTGCATCCGAAGCACTGGCAGTGCCATTTACCCAACTTTGACTCATAGGTTGATACTGTCCTTCCAAACTTACACCAATTGTCCTTCTGTCCGCTGAACACTGAGAAGAATTTGTTTCTGTCAGAAGAAATCTGTTCTCCCCAGAATATAGGGAACACACAGTCTACTTCCTCCGACTGAGCACGTTTAAATAGTGCCATACAGTCTTCTTGTCTGGAATTACAAACAAGTCCTTTTTCTACCATCTCGTTTATGGCATTACTGTGTGATTCTGCTGGTGGTGAAATATAGGGAAGTGCATTCCTGGTCCTCTCAAGGTGGTGTCATTCCTTACCAGGGTTTCCACTCTGGGCTGCTATGCCCATAAAATCCCTACACTCATCCATTTCACAATCATAGTGCTGTGCTAGTAAACACTTCTGTACGTGTACGGGAAGTCTAAGACCATGGGCATGTTTGCTTGTAACATAAAGTCCATTCTTTGGGTCAATGCACATCATTGGTTCCTGTCCAGAGTTCTGCTCTCTTTCATGTCATCTTAAGTTTGACATGCTGCTGAAATGAATGCCACAGTTCTGGCACATTCTTTATCCTTGTTGCTCCTGATGTAAATGATCAGTCTGTTCACAGGGTTCTTTCTCATCTGAGAAAAAGATGACAGATTCCACTGTGGTTATTATCATTTTAGGTAAAAGGAACTATTTTCAATCTGTTGATTGGTTGAGTTACATTTGTTAGTGAACTCACCAGAAGGTTTTGCTGTCACTGTCAGTCCTGTTGTGGCAACAATTTGAAATGTGCGGGTTACTTACAAATTTGTCAGCACCAAAATAAATCATTTAAATGGTTTTCAATAATTTACCATGATTTTGTAAGTGGGATTTAAAATCTGGAGCTCTATTAACTATTTTGGCACATTTAGGACAATGCCAATGGCTCCTTTTTCCACATTTCCGCTCTGGGCAATTGCAAGGTATGGTAAACTTGCCTACAATGCCAAAAACATGTTTTTAATTTTGTAATAAGATTACATATTTTGTATTTGTTCTTGGAAATTAAATGAATTTTCAGAGATTACTTACTGATGCCTCCATCCTCCAAGTATACAGCAAATCGAATATGCCGAATAGACAAATGATATTCTGATGCTGTAACTGATGTACAGCAGTAACAACAGTCTTGATCGCCTGCGAAACTCAAAAAACTTCTTCCTGTGAATCAAATATACAAGAGATGCAAAGCAACATTTCCGTTGATCATTACTACAGTCTTTTGTGTCACATAATCTTACTGAAATTGGTTTTATGTGCTTATTTGATGTTCAAAAACATTTGTTGCATTACACATTTAATTGAACTCTTTTTGGTTGGGGGCAAGAACTTAACGTAACTCTAATTACTTACAAAATCCTTAATAGTGAAAAATTAAACAAATGATGAAATAATGAATTATTAAAAATGACTTCATAAGTCGTGGGAAGAGCGGTCGGCTCTGGAAATGAGACTAATAACCGCAATATGGATTCTATCACGGAGAAGCTCACGACTTTGCAAAGGAAAATTGATATTGTTGGAGACCAAAATGGACAAAGAGAGTAGCCGTGGAAATGGAATGCAGTTGCTCGCCCCAAGACTAAACAATCAATCTTATCTTTTTCGACTCCCCCGTATCAGCCTTGGCCAAGGCTGGTGCTGGAATTCAACCCTGAGTGGAGCAGTACGGAGAGATGCTCTTGCGTCCCTCCCCCATTCTACTGAAACACCTGCACAGACTATCACACAGACGCTCACACACAAACACAAACATCGGCGGCACTCGAGGGTGGTCACCCATTCCCAGATCCATCGCCTCCGTCACTTTGACCCGCCAGCCTGACAAGCGGGTCTCTATACGGCGCCACCATGGCAGCAGGATCAGATGGCTGCTTGTCGGAACTGGATTACTTATCCCTGTTGCAAGTCTTGTCTATGGTGTACTGTGTACATGTTTTTCTCCTCACCTCCCCCATGTTATGCTTTATCTTCTTCTAAAAATACATTTCGTTGCACTGTACTTGTATGTGTGTAATGACAATAAATTGAATCAAATCCAATCAATATATCAAACATTTCCCAGTCAGGCATCCTACTAGCAAGAGCATTTAAACTCACCGGACTGAATGATGTTTATATATTAAATTTTTAGCTGCTGCCATGTTCTGTTTATTGCAGAAGGATTGCACCTACATGACAAAAATCGTAGGTATATATGCGTGTATATGTTTATATATATATACAGTGCCTCCTATTCTATTGGCGAGAAATAAACGGAGCGCTTTTTGTCACGTGCCGTTGCCATGGTGAATCGTGTTATCTTCGCTCAATTGATGATGTCTTTTTAAAGCCGCGATGATCACATGTAACCTAGAGTGAACTTACTCAGAGTGGATTGAACTGATTGAAACCAGCTGTTCTGAAACAGAAAACTCAGAGTAGCGATTATCTGAGTAAATCAACTCAGAGTTCATATTTTATTTGAACCTCCTTATTGAAACGGGTCCCAGGTATTAAGATGCGTTTGTTTGTGCAACAAAGCATGAATGTATCACTAATGAAACTATCCTTACCGTTTGTGTAATTCATTATTTATTCTTTAAAAAAATATACATTGATATTTAGGGAACATTTTACGTTTAGTTTTCTAATTTGTTAAACATGAAATACATAAAGTTTTGATGTATAGAATCTTAAACTGTTTCTCTACACATTTTTTAATAAGGTAATGATCAGATGTACAAAGCAATATATATAATATGTGTTCAGTGCAAACTTTCTGAGTGTAAGACAACTTGAGTTTCTTAGTTCTTTATTGACAGAAGAAATATTTTACAGTTCACAAAGCCATAGCATTTAGAGCATTAATTTGTACTATTAAATACTACAAATCAATCCAACATAAGTAATGTAATGAGAGGAAGCAGTTAAGCAGAGTATAAAATAAAGGCCTGTTTTAACAGATCAGATAACAAGCAGAATCTAAATGTATCTCACCCCAGAAAATTCACATCAATCAGCCCCCAAACCCCCCACTGAGAGACAAACACCCCTCCTCATGATGACATTGAACTGGAGAGGTCTGTGAAGTTAACACAATAATCGATGAGAGAGATTTTCACTCACCAAGGACAGTTAAACATTAAGGTGTAATAGATCCAACTAGGGGTGTGCGATATGACGATATTTAATCGTGAACGATTCAAATGTCTCCACGATTCACTTTTTTGGAAATATCGTAGAATCGCGCTCCAGTGCACGTTCTATTAGATGCAGATCTATGGCTTTTCTTTCAGCTACGTAACAACATGTGATGCGCGGCGCGCTAGATGTCAGCGTGTTAACAGGATCATAAACTACTTGCTCGTGAGATTTAACAACAAAGGGACGATGGATGAAAACACAGAGGAGTTGATCCCTAAAAGAAATTCAACATCGGTAATATGGAAATGGTTTGGATTTTCCAAAACTGACACGGCGCAAACAAGTTATTTGCAAATGTTGCAATGATAAGATTCGCACGTCCGACGGCAACACAACTAATCTTTTTAACCACCTCAAGAGAAAACACCCTAAAGAATATGCTGACAGTCAAATTGTTAAGAGACCCCACGCGAGTCCATCAGGAACATCCACGCAGCAGCCAGAGGCTAGTGCTAACGTTACACGGCTTAAACAGACAACTCTAACGGAGGAGGTATTCGAGAAGGGAACTCCGTATGACAGGACAAGTAAGCGCTGGAAAGATGTAACTGATGCGGTGACATTTTACCTGGCCAAGGATACGATCCCCATAAAATCTGTTGAAAATGAGGACTTCAAAAGACTGCTCAAAGTCGTAGATCCGCGTTACGAGATTCCCAGCCGCAAATATTTTTCTGCCACGGCCATTCCACGGCTGTATTCCGGATGCCGCGACAAGATGGAACACAAAGTTCAAAATTTACATTGCCAATGTTTGATTTTGTTTTTTCAAATAATGTTCATTTTGTGATGAGAAGTCTGATTGGAATACAAGTCCTGTTGAGTGTTCTTACTTTGCACAATTGCACTTCCATTAAATATACACTTGATTAAAATATGCTACTTAAATGTTTTTCCCTTTTATGTTTTGTTACCTTGTATGGCTATATTTTTTAAATGGAGATATAAGTTGCTTGTATTGCGGCTCAGTAATTTGCAAAATAGTCTTAAAACGCAACACGAAAAAGAATCGTGATAAAATCGTGAATCGTGTATTATCCTGAAAAAAACGTGATATTATTATTTTTACCATACCGCCCACCCCTAGATCCAACTTTAACACCCTCTGTTCTGCCTTCCATAAGAATGCATCCTATTTTGTAAGTGATTACCTTATTTCTCATTCCTTTGTGTATGCTGCCACCTTCTGGTCTTTTGAGGTAACTGTTTAGTAATTAAGTACTACTTCCTGTTAACTTCCTGATTCACGTTTCAGTCGACCACGAGTTTACACAGATGAACACGGTGCCAGCTATTTTCCATTTTACGTTTGAGCTTTGGACATTATTTGTCTGTAAGTAGATGATTTGTGTTAGAGTAATATTCCTCGTCATATCTCTTTAGTTTTCTTACTTCTGTAACTTAGATATATGTTTGTGCATACTTTAGTTAGCTAAGTTATGCTAGCTCTCGTTGGTCATGTTGTAAACGCTATTCCTAGCGATCTGTATGTGCTGAAGCTATGTGGTTAGCAACATAGCTGACTTGTATTTCATTTGTATCGTAATGTAAAACTTATATGTATTTTCTGAATTCTTTTACAGTTTTACACAAAAAAGACAAAAAAGACAAAGAATAAACAAATTCAATCAGTCCTTGGATTTATTTGGAGCTTTGTCAAAGTGTTATCTAGCTGTCTAGTTCTGCCTGCTGGTGACGCAGTACGAGGGCAGCATAGTAAAAAGACAACAGCGCAGCGAGTTCAAACTCAAGAAGATAGCCCAGGAAGATGTCGCTACACATGGACAGACTGGAGGTGGATGCCGCCGAACAGGCACATGGCGCAGCACCCCTAGAGCTACCCAAAGACGGTCATGAGGCAACCGAGAGGTTAGAGCCTTTCCGAACACCTGACTCCCGGTCTCAGATATCCAGAAGGTCCGGTGGATCAGCAATATCGTCAGCGGCTGCCAGAGCACATGCCAAGTCAAAAGCAGCACAAGCCCAGGTGACTTTCGCTGAAAAAAAAGCAAGCGTGATGAGGCAGAAAGCTGAACTCGAAGCCAGTCTCCACGTTCTCATGAGCCAGAAGATGGCCGCTGCCGCCGAAGCAGCAGCTGCAGCATATGAGGATGAGGAGATTGAAAGCGGGGAGAAGCGCTACGAGCCATACGTCCCAAGTAAGCCTTTCAGTGCCTATGAACGTACAGGCAACTACGTCCAGCAGCACTCAGCGATGTTCGGCAGAGAACCACCGCCGCCAACGCATGCGCCACTGGATGCCTACAGACAACACCATCGACACACTGGAGCAGCTGCTCGCACGAACCCAATGCCGAGAGTCAACAACATAAAGAAAGAACAGCTAAGTGAACCATCTCCATTCAAGTCTTGCCCGCAGCCGCCTCATCCAACTCCCAGTCCGAACAACAGATACTCCCCCGAGGCACAGCCAGCACAAGACCTCGCCAGGTACCTCATGCGGCGAGACCTGGTGAGCTCCGGTCTCCTACAGTTCGATGACCGTCCTGAACACTACTGGTCATGGAAAGCATCCTTCCTCAGTGCCACCCAGGACTTGAATCTGACACCTAGGGAAGAACTGGACCTGCTGGTAAAGTGGCTAGGTGCAGACTCAGCAGAGCAAGCGCAGAGAATCCGCTCAGTGCATGTCCTTAATCCTGCTGCAGGCCTCCGCATGGTGTGGCAACGTGTGGAGGAATGCTATGGGACACCAGAAGCCGTAGAACACGCACTCTTTAAAAAGATAGAAGAGTTTCCCAAGCTAACCAACAAGGACAATGCCAAACTCAGAGAACTCGGTGATATCCTCCTTGAACTGGAGTGTGCCAAAGAAGAAGGATACCTACCAGGCCTCGCCTGTCTAGATACAGCTCGCGGCGTGAATCCGATCGCAGAAAAGCTACCCTATAGCCTGCAAGAGAGGTGGATAACCATGGGATCCAAGTTCAAAGAAGAGCATGGAGTAGCCTTCCCTCCATTCTCTCTCTTCTCTCAATTCGTCCGGCGACAGGCCAAAGTGAGGAATGACCCAAGCTTCGCCATCGCCACCTCCAACAGCAACGTGCCACAGAAAGCAGAAAAAGCCACGAGGCACAGCCACAAAGCCCCAGTAAGTGTGCACAAGACCGATGTCACACCCAAGTACACTGAAGGTGACGGCTCTGTGGAGAAGAGAACGAGTGGACCAGACCGCGAGTGCCCGATACACAGGAAGCCTCACCCACTCAAAAAGTGTAGGAACTTTAGATCCAAACCTATTGAAGAACGTAAGGCTTACCTGAAAGACAACCGCATCTGCTTTAAGTGCTGTGGGTCAACTCAGCATATAGCGAAAGACTGCAAAGCATCAATCAAATGTGATGAGTGCAACAGTGAGAGGCACATCACGGCTCTACACCCAGGCCCTCCTACATCCAGCGAGAGAGCTCACACGGAGAAGGAGGAAAGCGGGAAGCCAGATGAAGACGCACCCACAGTTACATCCAAGTGCACAGAGATATGCGGCAATGCAGACAGCCCACGCTCATGTGCTAAGATCTGCCTGATTAATGTCTATCCTGCTGGGAGAAAAGACAAAGCTGTCAAGATGTATGCAGTGCTGGATGAACAGAGTAACAAGTCACTCGCAAAGTCAGAGTTCTTCAGCCTCTTCGGCATCAAAGCCAGTAAGGTTCCTTCATGCTTGAATCTATGGATGGGAAACTGCAACTCCCTCTCCCCACACTAATCGAGTGTGACATGGTGCCGGATGATAGATCTGAAATCCCGTCTCCTGATGTCGTAAGCGCCACCCTCACCTACAGCCTGTGGCGAACAAGATTCCAGCTGTGGACCCAGACACCCCCATCCTCATGCTCCTGGGAAGAGACATCCTCAGAGTTCACAAGGTGCGTGAGCAAATCAACGGGCCACACAACGCTCCTTATGCGCAACGGCTGGACCTGGGCTGGGTCATCGTGGGTGTCGTCTGTCTGGGGCAGCCCACAAACCAGCCGAAGTCAACGTGTACAAAGCCAATGTGCTGCATAACGGAAGAACATCCTTCCTCCATCCCTGTCCAAACAACATCCAGGTAAAGGAAGGCCACAGCAGCACATCGCAGCGACACAACCCTCTCTCACACACCCGTGAAGAAGACACAGGCTGGGCAACGAGCACAGACAGCCTCAGCCTTTCTGTGTTTGAGAGCTCCAGAGACGACAACAAGACAGCGTTGTCAGTGGATGACAAAGCGTTCCTGACCATCATGGACAGAGAGGTCTTCCAGGACGACGACCACAGCTGGGTAGCACCCCTGCCGTTCCGGTCGCCACGACGACCCCTTCCAAGCAACAGGGAACAAGCAGTCAAACGCTTTGGATCGCTCATAAAGACCCTGGAGAAAAAGCCAGAAATGAAAAGCCACTACACAGAGTTCATACAGAAAATGATGAACAACGACCAAGCCGAGCAGGCGCCAGCTCTGGAGGCAGGTAAAGAACACTGGTACCTCCCCTCCTTTGGTGTTTACCACCCAAAGAAGCCGGGTCAAATAAGAGTAGTATTTGACTCTAGCGCTGAATGTGAAGGCGTATCCCTGAATGATGTACTCCTCAGCGGCCCAGACTTGAACAACAAGCTGTTGGGAGTGCTTCTGAGGTTCCGCAAAGAGCCAGTAGCTGTTACAGCAGATGTGCAGCAAATGTTTTACTGCTTTGTGGTCAGAAGCGATCATAGAGACTACCTCCGCTACCTCTGGTATGAGGACAATGACTTTGACAAGAACGTGGTGGAGTACAGGATGAAAGTCCACGTATTTGGAAACACCCCATCACCCGCCATCGCCATATACTGCATGAGACGTGCTGCCGAGAAAGGTGAAGCAGAATACGGCTCTGATGCAAGACAGTTCGTGGAGCGTCAGTTTTATGTAGATGATGGGCTGACTTCTGTTGCCTCACCTGAGCTGGCAATCGACCTCCTCACGAGAACCAGAAAGATGCTGGCAGAGTCTAACCTGAGGCTACATAAAGTGGCATCAAACAGTGAACAGGTAATGGAAGCCCTACCTGAGGAAGACCGTGCCAAAGACTTGAAAGATGTGGAACTCGGCGTAGATCCTCTTCCCCTCCAGCGAAGCCTGGGCCTCTCCTGGAACCTGGAAACAGACAGCTTCACATTCCTGGTGTCCCGGGAGACGAAGCCATACACACGGAGAGGTATCCTGTCCACCGTGAACAGTCTATACGACCCCCTGGGTTTCGTTGCTCCCATAATTATGCAGGGAAAAGCATTAGTACGGGAACTCTCAACAGAGCAGGGGTGGGACACTCCACTCGACCCCGGGAAAGAGACAGAGTGGAACACGTGGAGAGATTCACTCAAAGCTCTGGAAGACCTGCAAATAAAGAGGTGTTATATACCCGTCCTACTGTCTTCAACACAGAGGAGAGAACTCTGCATTTTCTCTGACGCGTCGACAGTGGCGATAGGGGCTGTGGCTTACCTGAGAGCAATCGACGCTGATGGCAAAGCACACATGGGTTTCATCATGGGGAAGTCCAAGCTGGCTCCCCGGCCTGCACACACCATTCCCCGCCTCGAACTTTGTGCAGCCGTGCTCGCTGTTCAAATGTATGAGCTGATCCGAGATGAGATGGACATCCATGTGGACGATGTCAGATTCTTCACAGACAGTAAAATCGTACTTGGGTATGTCCATAACTCGTCCAGAAGATTTTATGTGTATGTGTCCAACAGGGTGAACCGCATAAGACGATCCACTCATCCAGACCAGTGGTCCTACGTCCCCACGGACCGGAATCCTGCGGACCATGCGACAAGGTACATGCCTGCAGCACAGCTACAGCAAAGCAGTTGGCTCTCTGGCCCCAGTTTCCTGACACGCAGCAACACAGAGGAATCCTGGGAGCCCCACATCTTCACCCTGGTGGAGCCAGATGCAGACTCTGACATTCGACCTGAGGTCACCGCTCTGTCCACCAGGGCCTCGGACGCTCAGCTAGGCTCAGAGCGTTTTGAAAGGTTTTCAAGCTGGAGAAACCTCTGCAATGCTACAGCCAGACTCATCCACGTTGCTGCGTCTTTCAAGGGAAATCCAGTCAGCGCAAAATGCAGAGGCTGGAGGCATTTCAAAGACACACTCACCACAAGCGAACTGTCACAGGCAAAGTGTGTGATAATTCGCGCTGTTCAGCATGAGGTCTTTGAAAACGAACTGAAATGCCTAAAAGAGGGTAAGACAATTCCTAACCAAAGCCCACTCAAAAAGCTTAATCCAGTGACTGATGGAGACGGCCTGCTTCGGGTTGGCGGTCGCATAACATCCGCCCCAGACCTGTCCCGTGAAGAAAAGCACCCACTGCTTATTCCACGCACCCACTACATCGCCACACTCCTGGTGAGATTTTACCATGAGCAGGTGGTACATCAGGGGCGACACATAACAGAGGGAGCTGTCAGAGCAGCAGGCTACTGGATCCTTGGCGGTAAGCGTCTGGTGTCGTCCGTCATCCACAGGTGCGTGACCTGCCGCAAGCTGCGTGGGTGGCTACAGGATCAGAAGATGGCAGACTTACCTGCTGACAGACTCACACCCGAGCCTCCGTTCACCAACGTAGGCCTTGATGTCTTCGGGCCTTGGGCCATCATGACACGGAGAACAAGAGGAGGAAGTGCAGACAGTAAGCGCTGGGCAGTGATATTCACTTGCATGGCAACCAGAGCTGTCCACTTCGAGCTCATTGAATCCATGACAACTGACAGCTTCATCAATGCGCTCAGAAGATTTTTTGCAATCCGTGGCCCTGCCAGACTTCTCCGTTCTGACAGAGGGACTAACTTTGTGGGAGCCTGCAAAGAACTGGGCATTAACACGGAAGACACAACCATAACAGCCTACCTTCAAAGCAAGGAGTGCTCTTGGGTTTTCAACCCGCCACACTCCTCACATATGGGGGGCTCATGGGAAAGGCTTATCGGCGTCGCCAGACGCATCCTGGATGCCATGCTGCTTCAGACTGGGCACACCCGCCTCACACACGAGGTCCTGAGCACCCTCATGGCCGAAGTGATGGCAATCATGAACGCCAGGCCCCTGGTGCCTGTGTCCTCTGATCCCGATATGCCTACAGTGCTCACTCCTGCGATGCTGCTTACCCAAAAGATGAGTAATGTCGCAGCCCCCTCCGGAAACTTCCAAATGGCTGATCTACACGAGAAGCAATGGAAACATGTCCAGTGCCTTGCAAACACCTTTTGGAAGAGATGGAGGAGGGACTACTTGTCAACACTGCAAGGCCGCCGAAAGTGGACTGATGAAAGGCCTAATGTCAAGACCGGCGACGTTGTCCTGCTGAAGGACAGCCAAGCCCACAGAAACGAATGGCCTGTGGGAGTGGTTGTCAACACTCTGCCAAGCGGTGTCAAGAGGATCCGGAAAGTGGAGGTCAAAATAGTTAAAGGAGGGACTGCTAAAGTGCTTTTGAGGCCTATCTCAGAAATAGTCGTTCTTCTCTCTGAGTGAAATAGAAAATTTAGTTTGTCACTCATGTTTAAGTTGAGTTTTAATGTTATATAGTGGCATAATAATATTATACCAAGCGGGGAGTGTTCTGCCTTCCATAAGAATGCATCCTATTTTGTATGTGATTACCTTATTTCTCATTCCTTTGTGTATGCTGCCACCTTCTGGTCTTTTGAGGTAACTGTTTAGTAATTAAGTACTACTTCCTGTTAACTTCCTGATTCACGTTTCAGTCGACCACGAGTTTACACAGATGAACACGGTGCCAGCTATTTTCCATTTTACGTTTGAGCTTTGGACATTATTTGTCTGTAAGTAGATGATTTGTGTTAGAGTAATATTCCTCGTCATATCTCTTTAGTTTTCTTACTTCTGTAACTTAGATATATGTTTGTGCATACTTTAGTTAGCTAAGTTATGCTAGCTCTCGTTGGTCATGTTGTAAACGCTATTCCTAGCGATCTGTATGTGCTGAAGCTATGTGGTTAGCAACATAGCTGACTTGTATTTCATTTGTATCGTAATGTAAAACTTATATGTATTTTCTGAATTCTTTTACAGTTTTACACAAAAAAGACAAAAAAGACAAAAAGACAAAGAATAAACAAATTCAATCAGTCCTTGGATTTATTTGGAGCTTTGTCAAAGTGTTATCTAGCTGTCTAATTCTGCCTGCTGGTGACGCAGTACGAGGGCAGCATACCCTCATTAACAATGACATGTAGCCTACAGTATATGAAAGATGCTACAAGTTACATAACATTTTGCTATAACAGTTTTTAATAGTATTTACAATTGGGTAAGGATTTTGCAAACTTTTTTTGTAAATAAAATATTAACCTGTAGATTATAGAAGTTCAGAATCTTTCAAACTTTTACAGGCAGAATGACAGGTGAATGAAACAGTGACAGGTAGTGAGGCAGGTGAATAAAACAGTGACAGACGGTGAGGCAGGTGAATAAAACAGTGACAGGCAGTGAGGCAGGTGAATAAAACAGTGACAGTCGGTGAGGCAGGTGAATAAAACAGTGACAGGCAGTGAGGCAGGTGAATAAAACAGTGACAGGCAGTGAGGCAGGTGAATAAAACAGTGACAGGCAGTGAGGCAGGTGAATAAAACAGTGACAGGCAGTGAGGCAGGTGAATAAAACAGTGACAGGTAGTGAGGCAGGTGAATAAAACAGTGACAGGCAGTGAGGCAGGTGAATAAAACAGTGACAGGCAGTGAGGCAGATGAATAAAACAGTGACAGTCGGTGAGGCAGGTGAATAAAACAGTGACAGGCAGTGAGGCAGGTGAATAAAACAGTGACAGGCAGTGAGGCAGGTGAATGAAACAGTGACAGGTAGTGAGGCAGGTGAATAAAACAGTGACAGGCAGTGAGGCAGATGAATAAAACAGTGACAGGTGAATAAAATAGTGACAGGCAGTGAGGCAGGTGAATAAAACAGTGACAGGCAGTGAGGCAGGTGAATAGAACAGTGACAGTCAGTGAGGCAGGTGAATAAAACAGTGACAGGTAGTGAGGCAGGTGAATAAAACAGTGACAGGTGAATAAAACAGTGACAGGTAGCGAGGCAGGTGAATAAAACAGTGACAGGCAGTGAGGCAGGTGAATAAAACAGTGACAGGTAGCGAGGCAGGTGAATAAAACAGTGACAGGCAGTGAGGCAGGTGAATAAAACAGTGACAGGCAGTGAGGCAGGTGAATGAAACAGTGACAGGCAGTGAGGCAGGTGAATAAAACAGTGACAGTCAGTGAGGCAGGTGAATAAAACAGTGACAGGCAGTGAGGCAGGTGAATAAAACAGTGACAGGTAGTGAGGCAGGTGAATAAAACTGTGACAGGTAGTGAGGCAGGTGAATAAAACAGTGACAGGTAGTGAGGCAGGTGAATAAAACAGTGACAGGTAGTGAGGCAGGTGAATAAAACAGTGACAGGCAGTGAGGCAGGTGAATAAAACAGTGACAGGCGGTGAGGCAGATGAATAAAACAGTGACAGTCGGTGAGGCAGGTGAATAAAACAGTGACAGGCAGTGAGGCAGGTGAATAAAACAGTGACAGGCAGTGAGGCAGGTGAATGAAACAGTGACAGGCAGTGAGGCAGGTGAATAAAACAGTGACAGGCAGTGAGGCAGATGAATAAAACAGTGACAGGCAGTGAGGCAGGTGAATAAAACAGTGACAGTCGGTGAGGCAGGTGAATAAAACAGTGACAGGCAGTGAGGCAGGTGAATAAAACAGTGACAGGCAGTGAGGCAGATGAATAAAACAGTGACAGGTGAATAAAATAGTGACAGGCAGTGAGGCAGGTGAATAAAACAGTGACAGGCGGTGAGGCAGGTGAATAAAACAGTGACAGGCAGTGAGGCAGGTGAATAAAACAGTGACAGGCAGTGAGGCAGGTGAATAAAACAGTGACAGGCAGTGAGAAAGGTGAATAAAACAGTGACAGGCAGTGAAGCAGGTGAATAAAACAGTGACAGGCAGTGAGGCAGGTGAATAAAACAGTGACAGGCAGTGAGGCAAGTGAATAAAACAGTGACAGTCAGTGAGGCAGGTGAATAAAACAGTGACAGGCAGTGAGGCAGGTGAATAAAACAGTGACAGGTGAATAAAACAGTGACAGGCAGTGATGCAGGTGAATAAAACAGTGACAGGCAGTGAGGCAGGTGAATAAAACAGTGACAGGTAGAGAGGCAGGTGAATAAAACAGTGACAGGCAGTGAGGCAAGTGAATAAAACAGTGACAGGTAGCGAGGCAGGTGAATAAAACAGTGACAGGTAGTGAGGCAGGTGAATAAAACAGTGACAGGTAGCGAGGCAGGTGAATAAAACAGTGACAGGTGAATAAAACAGTGACAGGTAGCGAGGCAGGTGAATAAAACAGTGACAGGTAGTGAGTCAGGTGAATAAAACAGTGACAGGTGAATAAAACAGTGACAGGTAGCGAGGCAGGTGAATAAAACAGTGACAGGTGAATAAAACAGTGACAGGTAGTGAGGCAGGTGAATAAAACAGTGACAGGTAGTGAGGCAGGTGAATGAAACAGTGACAGTCAGTGAGGCAGGTGAATAAAACAGTGACAGGTAGTGAGGCAGGTGAATAAAACAGTGACAGGCAGTGAGGCAGGTGAATAAAACAGTGACAGGTGAATAAAACAGTGACAGGTAGCGAGGCAGGTGAATAAAACAGTGACAGGTGAATAAAACAGTGACAGGTAGCGAGGCAGGTGAATAAAACAGTGACAGTCAGTGAGGCAGGTGAATAAAACAGTGACAGGTAGTGAGGCAGGTGAATAAAACAGTGACAGGCAGTGAGGCAGGTGAATAAAACAGTGACAGGCAGTGAGGCAGGTGAATAAAACAGTGACAGGCAGTGAGGCAGGTGAATAAAACAGTGACAGGCAGTGAGGCAGGTGAATGAAACAGTGACAGGCAGTGAGGCAGGTGAATAAAACAGTGACAGGCAGTGAGGCAGGTGAATAAAACAGTGACAGGCAGTGAGGCAGGTGAATAAAACAGTGACAGGCAGTGAGGCAGGTGAATAAAACAGTGACAGGTAGTGAGGCAGGTGAATAAAACTGTGACAGGTAGTGAGGCAGGTGAATAAAACAGTGAATAAAACAGTGACAGTCGGTGAGGCAGGTGAATAAAACAGTGACAGGCAGTGAGGCAGGTGAATAAAACAGTGACAGCCAGTGAGGCAGGTGAATAAAACAGTGACAGGTGAATAAAATAGTGACAGGCAGTGAGGCAGGTGAATAAAACAGTGACAGTCAGTGAGGCAGGTGAATAAAACAGTGACAGGTAGTGAGGCAGGTGAATAAAACAGTGACAGGTAGTGAGGCAGGTGAATAAAACAGTGACAGGCAGTGAGGCAGGTGAATAAAACAGTGACAGGCAGTGAGGCAAGTGAATAAAACAGTGACAGTCAGTGAGGCAGGTGAATAAAACAGTGACAGGCAGTGAGGCAGGTGAATAAAACAGTGACAGGTGAATAAAACAGTGACAGGCAGTGATGCAGGTGAATAAAACAGTGACAGGCAGTGAGGCAGGTGAATAAAACAGTGACAGGTAGAGAGGCAGGTGAATAAAACAGTGACAGGCAGTGAGGCAAGTGAATAAAACAGTGACAGGTAGCGAGGCAGGTGAATAAAACAGTGACAGGTAGTGAGGCAGGTGAATAAAACAGTGACAGGTAGCGAGGCAGGTGAATAAAACAGTGACAGGTGAATAAAACAGTGACAGGTAGCGAGGCAGGTGAATAAAACAGTGACAGGTGAATAAAACAGTGACAGGTAGTGAGGCAGGTGAATAAAACAGTGACAGGTAGTGAGGCAGGTGAATGAAACAGTGACAGTCAGTGAGGCAGGTGAATAAAACAGTGACAGGTAGTGAGGCAGGTGAATAAAACAGTGACAGGCAGTGAGGCAGGTGAATAAAACAGTGACAGGTGAATAAAACAGTGACAGGTGAATAAAACAGTGACAGGTAGTGAGGCAGGTGAATAAAACAGTGACAGGTAGCGAGGCAGGTGAATAAAACAGTGACAGTCAGTGAGGCAGGTGAATAAAACAGTGACAGGTAGTGAGGCAGGTGAATAAAACAGTGACAGGCAGTGAGGCAGGTGAATAAAACAGTGACAGTCAGTGAGGCAGGTGAATAAAACAGTGACAGGTAGTGAGGCAGGTGAATAAAACAGTGACAGGCAGTGAGGCAGGTGAATAAAACAGTGACAGGCAGTGAGGCAGGTGAATAAAACAGTGACAGTCAGTGAGGCAGGTGAATAAAACAGTGACAGGTAGTGAGGCAGGTGAATAAAACAGTGACAGGTAGCGAGGCAGGTGAATAAAACAGTGACAGGTGAATAAAACAGTGACATGTAGCGAGGCAGGTGAATAAAACAGTGACAGGTAGTGAGGCAGGTGAATAAAACAGTGACAGGTAGTGAGGCAGGTGAATAAAACAGTGACAGGTAGCGAGGCAGGTGAATAAAACAGTGACAGGTGAATAAAACAGTGACATGTAGCGAGGCAGGTGAATAAAACAGTGACAGGTAGTGAGGCAGGTGAATAAAACAGTGACAGGTAGCGAGGCAGGTGAATAAAACAGTGACAGGTGAATAAAACAGTGACAATTTCACGAGGCAGGTGAATAAAACAGTGACAGGTAGCGAGGCAGGTGAATAAAACAGTGACAGGTGAATAAAACAGTGACAGGTAGCGAGGCAGGTGAATAAAACAGTGACAGGTAGCGAGGCAGGTGAATAAAACAGTGACAGGCAGTGAGGCAGGTGAATGAAACAGTGACAGGCAGTGAGGCAGGTGAATAAAACAGTGACAGGCAGTGAGGCAGGTGAATAAAACAGTGACAGGCAGTGAGGCAGGTGAATGAAACTGTGACAGTCAGTGAGGCAGGTGAATAAAACAGTGACAGTCAGTGAGGCAGGTGAATAAAACAGTGACAGGCAGTGAGGCAGGTGAATAAAACAGTGACAGTCAGTGAGGCAGGTGAATAAAACAGTGACAGGTAGTGAGGCAGGTGAATAAAACAGTGAGGCAGGTGAATAAAACAGTGACAGGCAGTGAGGCAGGTGAATAAAACAGTGACAGGTAGTGAAGCAGGTGAATAAAACAGTGACAGTCAGTGAGGCAGGTGAATAAAACAGTGAGGCAGGTGAATAAAACAGTGACAGGCAGTGAGGCAGGTGAATAAAACAGTGACAGGTAGTGAAGCAGGTGAATAAAACAGTGACAGGTAGTGAGGCAGGTGAATAAAACAGTGACAGGTAGTGAGGCAGGTGAATAAAACAGTGACAGGTAGCGAGGCAGGTGAATAAAACAGTGACAGGTGAATAAAACAGTGACATGTAGCGAGGCAGGTGAATAAAACAGTGACAGGTAGCGAGGCAGGTGAATAAAACAGTGACAGGTGAATAAAACAGTGACATGTAGCGAGGCAGGTGAATAAAACAGTGACAGGTAGCGAGGCAGGTGAATAAAACAGTGACAGGTGAATAAAACAGTGACAGGTAGCGAGGCAGGTGAATAAAACAGTGACAGGTAGCGAGGCAGGTGAATAAAACAGTGACAGGCAGTGAGGCAGGTGAATGAAACAGTGACAGGCAGTGAGGCAGGTGAATAAAACAGTGACAGGCAGTGAGGCAGGTGAATAAAACAGTGACAGGCAGTGAGGCAGGTGAATGAAGACAGGCAGTGAGGCAGGTGAATAAAACAGTGACAGGCAGTGAGGCAGGTGAATAAAACAGTGACAGGTAGAGAGGCAGGTGAATAAAACAGTGACAGGCAGTGAGGCAAGTGAATAAAACAGTGACAGGTAGCGAGGCAGGTGAATAAAACAGTGACAGGTAGTGAGGCAGGTGAATAAAACAGTGACAGGTAGCGAGGCAGGTGAATAAAACAGTGACAGGTAGTGAGGCAGGTGAATAAAACAGTGACAGGTAGCGAGGCAGGTGAATAAAACAGTGACAGGTGAATAAAACAGTGACAGGTAGCGAGGCAGGTGAATAAAACAGTGACAGGTGAATAAAACAGTGACAGGTAGTGAGGCAGGTGAATAAAACAGTGACAGTCAGTGAGGCAGGTGAATAAAACAGTGACAGGTAGTGAGGCAGGTGAATAAAACAGTGACAGGTGAATAAAACAGTGACAGGTAGCGAGGCAGGTGAATAAAACAGTGACAGGTAGTGAGGCAGGTGAATAAAACAGTGACAGGTAGCGAGGCAGGTGAATAAAACAGTGACAGGTGAATAAAACAGTGACAGGTAGCGAGGCAGGTGAATAAAACAGTGACAGGTAGCGAGGCAGGTGAATAAAACAGTGACAGGCAGTGAGTCAGGTGAATAAAACAGTGACAGGTAGCGAGGCAGGTGAATAAAACAGTGACAGGTAGCGAGACAGGTGAATAAAACAGTGACAGGCAGTGAGGCAGGTGAATAAAACAGTGACAGGTGAATAAAACAGTGACAGGCAGTGAGGCAGGTGAATAAAACAGTGACAGGCAGTGAGGCAGGTGAATAAAACAGTGACAGGTGAATAAAACAGTGACAGGCAGTGAGGCAGGTGAATAAAACAGTGACAGGTAGCGAGGCAGGTGAATAAAACAGTGACAGGTAGCGAGGCAGGTGAATAAAACAGTGACAGGCAGTGAGTCAGGTGAATAAAACAGTGACAGGTAGCGAGGCAGGTGAATAAAACAGTGACAGGTAGCGAGGCAGGTGAATAAAACAGTGACAGGCAGTGAGGCAGGTGAATAAAACAGTGACAGGCAGTGAGGCAGGTGAATAAAACAGTGACAGGTGAATAAAACAGTGACAGGCAGTGAGGCAGGTGAATAAAACAGTGACAGGCAGTGAGGCAGGTGAATAAAACAGTGACAGGCAGTGAGGCAGGTGAATAAAACAGTGACAGGTGAATAAAACAGTGACAGGCAGTGAGGCAGGTGAATAAAACAGTGACAGGCAGTGAGGCAGGTGAATAAAACAGTGACAGGCAGTGAGGCAGGTGAATAAAACAGTGACAGGTAGCGAGGCAGGTGAATAAAACAGTGACAGGCAGTGAGGCAGGTGAATAAAACAGTGACAGGTGAATAAAACAGTGACAGGCAGTGAGGCAGGTGAATAAAACAGTGACAGGCAGTGAGGCAGGTGAATAAAACAGTGACAGTCAGTGAGGCAGGTGAATAAAACAGTGAGGCAGGTGAATAAAACAGTGACAGGTAGTGAGGCAGGTGAATGAAACAGTGACAGGTAGTGAGGCAGGTGAATGAAACAGTGACAGTCAGTGAGGCAGGTGAATAAAACAGTGACAGGTAGCGAGGCAGGTGAATAAAACAGTGACAGGCAGTGAGGCAGGTGAATGAAACAGGGACAGTCAGTGAGGCAGGTGAATAAAACAGTGAGGCAGGTGAATAAAACAGTGACAGGTAGTGAGGCAGGTGAATGAAACAGTGACAGGTAGTGAGGCAGGTGAATGAAACAGTGACAGTCAGTGAGGCAGGTGAATAAAACAGTGACAGGTAGCGAGGCAGGTGAATAAAACAGTGACAGGTAGCGAGGCAGGTGAATAAAACAGTGACAGGTAGCGAGGCAGGTGAATAAAACAGTGACAGGTAGCGAGGCAGGTGAATAAAACAGTGACAGGTAGCGAGGCAGGTGAATGAAACAGTGACAGGTAGCGAGGCAGGTGAATGAAACAGTGACAGGTAGCGAGGCAGGTGAATAAAACAGTGACAGGCAGCGAGGCAGGTGAATGAAACAGTGACAGGCAGTGAGGCAGGTGAATGAAACAGTGACAGGTAGTGAGGCAGGTGAATGAAACAGTGACAGCCAGTGAGGCAGGTGAATGAAACAGTGACAGGCAGTGAGGCAGGTGAATAAAACAGTGACAGGCAGTGAGGCAGGTGAATAAAACAGTGACAGGCAGCGAGGCAGGTGAATGAAACAGTGACAGCCAGTGAGGCAGGTGAATAAAACAGTGACAGGCAGTGAGGCAGGTGAATAAAACAGTGACAGGCAGTGAGGCAGGTGAATAAAACAGTGACAGGCAGCGAGGCAGGTGAATGAAACAGTGACAGGCAGCGAGGCAGGTGAATGAAACAGTGACAGGCAGTGAGGCAGGTGAATGAAACAGTGACAGGTAGTGAGGCAGGTGAATGAAACAGTGACAGGTAGTGAGGCAGGTGAATAAAACAGTGACAGGTAGCGAGGCAGGTGAATGAAACAGTGACAGGCAGTGAGGCAGGTGAATGAAACAGTGACAGGTAGTGAGGCAGGTGAATAAAACAGTGACAGGTAGTGAGGCAGGTGAATAAAACAGTGACAGGCAGTGAGGCAGGTGAATAAAACAATGACAGGTAGTGAGGCAGGTGAATAAAACAGTGACAGGCAGTGAGGCAGGTGAATAAAACAGTGACAGGCAGTGAGGCAGGTGAATGAAACAGGGACAGTCAGTGAGGGAGGTGAATGAAACAGGGACAGTCAGTGAGGCAGGTGAATGAAACAGTGACAGGTAGTGAGGCAGGTGAATAAAACAGTGACAGGCAGTGAGGCAGGTGAATGAAACAGGGACAGTCAGTGAGGCAGGTGAATAAAACAGGGACAGTCAGTGAGGCAGGTGAATGAAACAGGGACAGTCAGTGAGGCAGGTGAATGAAACAGTGACAGGTAGTGAGGCAGGTGAATAAAACAGTGACAGGCAGTGAAGCAGGTGAATGAAACAGTGACAGGTAGTGAAGCAGGTGAATGAAACAGTGACAGGTAGAGAGGCAGGTGAATAAAACAGTGACAGGCAGTGAGGCAAGTGAATAAAACAGTGACAGGTAGCGAGGCAGGTGAATAAAACAGTGACAGGTAGTGAGGCAGGTGAATAAAACAGTGACAGGTAGCGAGGCAGGTGAATAAAACAGTGACAGGTAGTGAGGCAGGTGAATAAAACAGTGACAGGTAGCGAGGCAGGTGAATAAAACAGTGACAGGTGAATAAAACAGTGACAGGTAGCGAGGCAGGTGAATAAAACAGTGACAGGTGAATAAAACAGTGACAGGTAGTGAGGCAGGTGAATAAAACAGTGACAGTCAGTGAGGCAGGTGAATAAAACAGTGACAGGTAGTGAGGCAGGTGAATAAAACAGTGACAGGTGAATAAAACAGTGACAGGTAGCGAGGCAGGTGAATAAAACAGTGACAGGTAGTGAGGCAGGTGAATAAAACAGTGACAGGTAGCGAGGCAGGTGAATAAAACAGTGACAGGTGAATAAAACAGTGAGAGGTAGCGAGGCAGGTGAATAAAACAGTGACAGGTAGCGAGGCAGGTGAATAAAACAGTGACAGGCAGTGAGTCAGGTGAATAAAACAGTGACAGGTAGCGAGGCAGGTGAATAAAACAGTGACAGGTAGCGAGGCAGGTGAATAAAACAGTGACAGGCAGTGAGGCAGGTGAATAAAACAGTGACAGGCAGTGAGGCAGGTGAATAAAACAGTGACAGGTGAATAAAACAGTGACAGGCAGTGAGGCAGGTGAATAAAACAGTGACAGGCAGTGAGGCAGGTGAATAAAACAGTGACAGGTGAATAAAACAGTGACAGGCAGTGAGGCAGGTGAATAAAACAGTGACAGGTAGCGAGGCAGGTGAATAAAACAGTGACAGGCAGTGAGTCAGGTGAATAAAACAGTGACAGGTAGCGAGGCAGGTGAATAAAACAGTGACAGGTAGCGAGGCAGGTGAATAAAACAGTGACAGGCAGTGAGGCAGGTGAATAAAACAGTGACAGGCAGTGAGGCAGGTGAATAAAACAGTGACAGGTGAATAAAACAGTGACAGGCAGTGAGGCAGGTGAATAAAACAGTGACAGGCAGTGAGGCAGGTGAATAAAACAGTGACAGGCAGTGAGGCAGGTGAATAAAACAGTGACAGGTGAATAAAACAGTGACAGGCAGTGAGGCAGGTGAATAAAACAGTGACAGGCAGTGAGGCAGGTGAATAAAACAGTGACAGGCAGTGAGGCAGGTGAATAAAACAGTGACAGGTAGCGAGGCAGGTGAATAAAACAGTGACAGGCAGTGAGGCAGGTGAATAAAACAGTGACAGGTGAATAAAACAGTGACAGGCAGTGAGGCAGGTGAATAAAACAGTGACAGGCAGTGAGGCAGGTGAATGAAACAGTGACAGTCAGTGAGGCAGGTGAATAAAACAGTGAGGCAGGTGAATAAAACAGTGACAGGTAGTGAGGCAGGTGAATGAAACAGTGACAGGTAGTGAGGCAGGTGAATGAAACAGTGACAGTCAGTGAGGCAGGTGAATAAAACAGTGACAGGTAGCGAGGCAGGTGAATAAAACAGTGACAGGTAGCGAGGCAGGTGAATAAAACAGTGACAGGTAGCGAGGCAGGTGAATAAAACAGTGACAGGTAGCGAGGCAGGTGAATAAAACAGTGACAGGTAAAACAGTGACAGGTAGCGAGGCAGGTGAATGAAACAGTGACAGGTAGCGAGGCAGGTGAATAAAACAGTGACAGGCAGCGAGGCAGGTGAATGAAACAGTGACAGGCAGTGAGGCAGGTGAATGAAACAGTGACAGGTAGTGAGGCAGGTGAATGAAACAGTGACAGCCAGTGAGGCAGGTGAATGAAACAGTGACAGGCAGTGAGGCAGGTGAATAAAACAGTGACAGGCAGTGAGGCAGGTGAATAAAACAGTGACAGGCAGCGAGGCAGGTGAATGAAACAGTGACAGCCAGTGAGGCAGGTGAATAAAACAGTGACAGGCAGTGAGGCAGGTGAATAAAACAGTGACAGGCAGTGAGGCAGGTGAATAAAACAGTGACAGGCAGCGAGGCAGGTGAATGAAACAGTGACAGGCAGCTAGGCAGGTGAATGAAACAGTGACAGGCAGTGAGGCAGGTGAATGAAACAGTGACAGTCAGTGAGGCAGGTGAATAAAACAGTGACAGGCAGTGAGGCAGGTGAATAAAACAGTGACAGGTAGTGAGGCAGGTGAATGAAACAGTGACAGGTAGCGAGGCAGGTGAATAAAACAGTGACAGGCAGTGAGGCAGGTGAATAAAACAGTGACAGGTAGTGAGGCAGGTGAATAAAACAGTGACAGGCAGTGAGGCAGGTGAATAAAACAATGACAGGTAGTGAGGCAGGTGAATGAAACAGTGACAGGTAGTGAGGCAGGTGAATAAAACAGGGACAGGCAGTGAGGCAGGTGAATGAAACAGGGACAGGTAGTGAGGCAGGTGAATAAAACAGGGACAGGCAGTGAGGCAGGTGAATGAAACAGGGACAGGTAGTGAGGCAGGTGAATAAAACAGGGACAGTCAGTGAGGCAGGTGAATAAAACAGTGACAGTCAGTGAGGGAGGTGAATGAAACAGGGACAGTCAGTGAGGCAGGTGAATGAAACAGTGACAGGTAGTGAGGCAGGTGAATGAAACAGGGACAGTCAGTGAGGCAGGTGAATGAAACAGTGACAGGTAGTGAGGCAGGTGAATAAAACAGGGACAGTCAGTGAGGCAGGTGAATGAAACAGGGACAGTCAGTGAGGCAGGTGAATGAAACAGTGACAGGTAGTGAGGCAGGTGAATAAAACAGGGACAGGCAGTGAGGCAGGTGAATGAAACAGGGACAGGTAGTGAGGCAGGTGAATAAAACAGGGACAGGCAGTGAGGCAGGTGAATGAAACAGGGACAGGTAGTGAGGCAGGTGAATAAAACAGGGACAGTCAGTGAGGCAGGTGAATAAAACAGTGACAGTCAGTGAGGGAGGTGAATGAAACAGGGACAGTCAGTGAGGCAGGTGAATGAAACAGTGACAGGTAGTGAGGCAGGTGAATAAAACAGTGACAGGCAGTGAGGCAGGTGAATGAAACAGGGACAGTCAGTGAGGCAGGTGAATGAAACAGGGACAGTCAGTGAGGCAGGTGAATGAAACAGTGACAGGTAGTGAGGCAGGTGAATAAAACAGGGACAGGCAGTGAGGCAGGTGAATGAAACAGGGACAGGTAGTGAGGCAGGTGAATAAAACAGGGACAGTCAGTGAGGCAGGTGAATAAAACAGGGACAGTCAGTGAGGCAGGTGAATGAAACAGGGACAGTCAGTGAGGCAGGTGAATGAAACAGTGACAGGTAGTGAGGCAGGTGAATAAAACAGGGACAGGCAGTGAGGCAGGTGAATGAAACAGGGACAGGTAGTGAGGCAGGTGAATAAAACAGGGACAGGCAGTGAGGCAGGTGAATGAAACAGGGACAGGTAGTGAGGCAGGTGAATAAAACAGGGACAGTCAGTGAGGCAGGTGAATAAAACAGTGACAGTCAGTGAGGGAGGTGAATGAAACAGGGACAGTCAGTGAGGCAGGTGAATGAAACAGTGACAGGTAGTGAGGCAGGTGAATAAAACAGGGACAGTCAGTGAGGCAGGTGAATGAAACAGGGACAGTCAGTGAGGCAGGTGAATGAAACAGTGACAGGTAGTGAGGCAGGTGAATAAAACAGGGACAGTCAGTGAGGCAGGTGAATGAAACAGGGACAGTCAGTGAGGCAGGTGAATGAAACAGTGACAGGTAGTGAGGCAGGTGAATGAAACAGGGACAGGTAGTGAGGCAGGTGAATAAAACAGGGACAGGCAGTGAGGCAGGTGAATGAAACAGGGACAGGTTGTGAGGCAGGTGAATAAAACAGGGACAGTCAGTGAGGCAGGTGAATAAAACAGTGACAGTCAGTGAGGGAGGTGAATGAAACAGGGACAGTCAGTGAGGCAGGTGAATGAAACAGTGACAGGTAGTGAGGCAGGTGAATAAAACAGGGACAGTCAGTGAGGCAGGTGAATGAAACAGGGACAGTCAGTGAGGCAGGTGAATGAAACAGTGACAGTCAGTGAGGCAGGTGAATAAAACAGTGACAGGCAGTGAAGCAGGTGAATGAAACAGTGACAGTCAGTGAGGCAGGTGAATGAAACAGTGACAGGCAGTGAGGCAGGTGAATAAAATAGTGACAGGTAGTGAGGCAGGTGAATAAAACAGTGACAGGCAGTGAGGCAGGTGAATGAAACAGGGACAGTCAGTGAGGCAGGTGAATAAAATAGTGACAGGTAGTGAGGCAGGTGAATGAAACAGTGACAGGTAGTGAAGCAGGTGAATGAAACAGTGACAGTCAGTGAGGCAGGTGAATGAAACAGTGACAGGCAGTGAGGCAGGTGAATAAAATAGTGACAGGTAGTGAGGCAGGTGAATAAAACAGTGACAGGCAGTGAGGCAGGTGAATGAAACAGGGACAGTCAGTGAGGCAGGTGAATAAAATAGTGACAGGTAGTGAGGCAGGTGAATGAAACAGTGACAGGCAGTGAGGCAGGTGAATAAAATAGTGACAGGTAGTGAGGCAGGTGAATGAAACAGTGACAGGTAGTGAAGCAGGTGAATGAAACAGTGACAGTCAGTGAGGCAGGTGAATGAAACAGTGACAGGCAGTGAGGCAGGTGAATAAAATAGTGACAGGTAGTGAGGCAGGTGAATAAAACAGTGACAGGCAGTGAGGCAGGTGAATGAAACAGGGACAGTCAGTGAGGCAGGTGAATGAAACAGGGACAGTCAGTGAGGCAGGTGAATGAAACAGTGACAGGTAGTGAGGCAGGTGAATAAAACAGTGACAGCCAGTGAGGCAGATGAATAAAACAGTGACAGGCAGTGAAGCAGGTGAATAAAACAGTGACAGGCAGTGAGGCAGGTGAATGAAACAGTGACAGGTAGTGAGGCAGGTGAATAAAACAGTGACAGCCAGTGAGGCAGATGAATAAAACAGTGACAGGCAGTGAAGCAGGTGAATAAAACAGTGACAGGCAGTGAGGCAGGTGAATAAAACAGTGACAGGCAGTGAGGCAGATGAATAAAACAGTGACAGGTAGTGAGGGAGGTGAATGAAACAGGGACAGTCAGTGAGGCAGGTGAATGAAACAGTGACAGGTAGTGAGGCAGGTGAATGAAACAGTGACAGGCAGTGAGGCAGGTGAATAAAACAGTGACAGGCAGTGAGGCAGGTGAATGAAACAGGGACAGTCAGTGAGGGAGGTGAATGAAACAGGGACAGTCAGTGAAGCAGGTGAATAAAACAGTGACAGGCAGTGAGGCAGGTGAATAAAACAGTGACAGGCAGTGAGGCAGGTGAATAAAACAGTGACAGGCAGTGAGGCAGGTGAATAAAACAGTGACAGGCAGTGAGGCAGGTGAATAAAACAGTGACAGGCAGTGAGGCAGGTGAATGAAACAGGGACAGTCAGTGAGGGAGGTGAATGAAACAGGGACAGTCAGTGAGGCAGGTGAATGAAACAGTGACAGGTAGTGAGGCAGGTGAATAAAACAGTGACAGGCAGTGAGGCAGGTGAATGAAACAGGGACAGTCGGTGAGACAGGTGAATAAAACAGTGACAGTCAGTGAGGCAGGTGAATGAAACAGGGACAGTCAGTGAGGCAGGTGAATGAAACAGGGACAGTCAGTGAGGCAGGTGTATGAAACAGTGACAGGTAGTGAGGCAGGTGAATAAAACAGTGACAGGCAGTGAGGCAGGTGAATAAAACAGTGACAGTCAGTGAGGCAGGTGAATGAAACAGTGACAGGTAGTGAGGCAGGTGAATAAAACAGTGACAGTCAGTGAGGCAGGTGAATAAAACAGTGACAGGCAGTGAGGCAGGTGAATAAAACAGTGACAGGTAGTGAGGCAGGTGAATAAAACAGTGACAGGCAGTGAGGCAGGTGAATAAAACAGTGACAGTCAGTGAGGCAGGTGAATGAAACAGTGACAGGTAGTGAGGCAGGTGAATAAAACAGTGACAGTCAGTGAGGCAGGTGAATGAAACAGTGACAGGTAGTGAGGCAGGTGAATGAAACAGTGACAGGCAGTGAGGCAGGTGAATGAAACAGTGACAGGTAGTGAGGCAGGTGAATAAAACAGTGACAGGCAGTGAGGCAGGTGAATGAAACAGGGACAGTCAGTGAGACAGGTGAATAAAACAGTGACAGTCAGTGAGGCAGGTGAATAAAACAGGGACAGTCAGTGAGGCAGGTGTATGAAACAGTGACAGGTAGTGAGGCAGGTGAATAAAACAGTGACAGTCAGTGAGGCAGGTGAATAAAACAGGGACAGTCAGTGAGGCAGGTGAATAAAACAGTGACAGGTAGTGAGGCAGGTGAATAAAACAGTGACAGGCAGTGAGGCAGGTGAATAAAACAGTGACAGTCAGTGAGGCAGGTGAATAAAACAGTGACAGGCAGTGAGGCAGGTGAATAAAACAGTGACAGGTAGTGAGGCAGGTAAATAAAACAGTGACAGGTAGTGAGGCAGGTGAATAAAACAGTGACAGGCAGTGAGGCAGGTGAATAAAACAGTGACAGTCAGTGAGGCAGGTGAATAAAACAGTGACAGGTAGTGAGGCAGGAGTGACGGGTCGCGAGGCAGCTGCCACCTGTATGGCGTTCCATTCGAAATTCGAGACACACACGTCTCACTGAACGTCTCACTCCGCGTCTTAACTTTTTTAAATTCTGCTATTTATTGCATTGAATTCAAGACGCAGATGAGACGTAAACGTCACGTAAATCACGTGTAGCAGTGAAGCGTCCAGTTAGGTGTCACGTGTCATTGACGTGTAGCAGTGAAGTCATTTGTTTTCATTTTTGCTAACATGTATTGTAACACGCTACTATACACGGCTTAATGCAGTGTGTCAAGCGTCACTTTGTTAACTTTCACTTCACTCATTCCTCTCAATGAACGTGACGTCTGCGTCTGTCCTAGAAACTAACGATAATCTGTTGTTTTCTTGACATTCTGTTAATTGTGTTACACACTGGTAAGGACCAGCTGTCAATCTTAGTTTATGCAGTTTGTAATGCTTTGTGTTAAGTGTTCGTGAAATACATTTAAGTCCAAAACGTGTGATATCATTATATGTTGGGCATGTGTTTATATTGTTCTGATGCGATCGATTATTGCTGCGTTTCCGATATAATTTACTATAACAAATACACACCACGTTAAAATGTGGTGACCACTGCTGTGTACAGTTTATTAGTGCTTTATAAATAAATAAACGCTTGCATTTATTTGATCTGTGTTTCACTTTATTTCCAGTAGGTTGCATAAATGCAACATTAAATGGTTTGCCAAGCCATATTTTTTTTATGTTAAATAATAATAATAATGTGTGTGTGTATTTGCAAGGTTTTACTAATTTACTGGACAATGTCATATTATTGTTTTTGTGTTTTATTTTTTACTTATTTGTGATGCCAAGAAAATTCTGGCAGGATAAATGTAAAACTGAAGCAGCAGATTTCCCCCAAATCTGCTAAAACAGAAATAAATATAACACAATATTCTTATTCAGGGATTTTAAAGTCCAGAACATCTTCAAATCTACTGTGTTCTACATTGTTTTCAACCATAATTGAATGCAAAGGCTGCTTTTGCCATCTGATAAAATGACAAAACTGGTGGTGCAAGTCATTGAACAATTCAAAGCTCTCATTTCACGCTTACTTTCAGTTAATAACTGTTTAAAGGTATTGTCAATATAAAAACATAAATTGCTTGTAGCCTATGTTCAGTGAGACGCAAAGTCATGTTAGGCAGACCAAACGAGTCAAGCAACAGACGCAGACGTCACGCTCAGTGAGACGTGTGTATGCTGGTTAGTCATAATTTTGGACCGAATGGAACGCCATACCACCTGACACGCAAAGATTGTACCTCTACTGAAAGTCTCTGCTAAATGCCTGGATTGTCTTTAGATATTCACATTACGTCTAACACACACACGTGCTGGTAAACTTCAACACGATCTCTTTAACAGTTTAACTCAATGAGAAACATGTACATTTACTTCCCACTGAGCAAAGGTACGTCGAAACGACGTCATTTCAACGTCTTTGTCGGACGTTGAAAAGACGTCCCCTGAGGAGCCAGAATGAAAGTTTTTCTGACGTCTTTTTCTGTCGTCTTCTGGACGTACAATATTGACGTCGTTAGGACGTCTATACAAAGTTCAAATTTAGTTCAAATGTGGTCATTGCGGACTTATTTTCAACGTCTTATAACGTCAATTTCAGACTAATTTTTCAGTCTGAAGATATTTCAGATAGACATTTTGACAAAAATAAGAGACACACTTTGCATTCAATTAAAACTTATTTATTTAATGGGAAGTCTCTATGTGGTTGTAAATGAAAAAAAATAACAAACAATCATATGCTTTGGAACTGGTTGTGTGTGTGTGTGTGTGTGTGTGTGTGTGTGTGTGTGTGTGTGTGTGTGTGTAAAAACCTATAGCATTTAAGAACAACAAATAATAAACTATATTTACATTTATATTATATACTATTTATTTGCATTTTCATTGTGTGTCCCCCCCTCCTCCCTTTCTTGATGGTGCGTGTTTCAGATGCTCCGAAGTATGTTTTTTAATAATCTCCTCCGTCGCATCCTTGCTCCACTTCATTACTGCAGCTGTAAAAGTAGAAAGACAAAAAAAATAAATATGCAAAAGCAGCCTGTAGTCATTTACAAAGTACACATTTACATTATAAGAAAATGTTACTTTTTGTTCTGCAATTGTACATTTTGCACTGAGCAAATCCATTATGGATTGAAACATCTGACCTTTTGCACATTTTGTCATGTTCTGTGCTTACCTTGAATTGCTCTGTAAATGAATGTCGTCTCCAGAGCCATCTTGTCCTTTTTTCCTTTTCCCTTCATATTAAAATGGGCCATGAGACAGTTACTGAAGAGCCTGGAGGAATTTCAATTACAAGTTTAGGGCAAAACATTTATTGATCATTGAATATGAATATTGTTTACCCAAAAAATTTAAGTGTCCCATAATTGACTC
Source organism: Barbatula barbatula (assembly GCF_947034865.1). Lineage (NCBI taxonomy): Eukaryota > Metazoa > Chordata > Actinopteri > Cypriniformes > Nemacheilidae > Barbatula > Barbatula barbatula. Next base: position 618,205 of record NC_136776.1, read on the forward strand.
ATCCTCAAGCAATCCTTGGTGTACATGCCTTTCAATCTTTCAATAGATCCTCTTTTCTTTGCTTTGTAATGGCAGTAAATGGTGCCCAAGTTTTTGAAAGTGGAAGTGCAGAAGACTGAGCTAAACAAAACGGATATCCTAAATTAGAAGTCTTTAAAAAAACCTTTTAAAAAACAAATGTCCTAAGAAAAGAGGATATTAATTTTTTTATTTTAGCCAAATTAGTTTGAACTTGACTAGATCAACCAGTAATTCCAGGAGATGGAGGAGGACGCACGTCTGAAAGAAGAAAGGCATGACTTTTGGGTGAGTAAAATATGGGATCATTATAATTTTAGGGTGAACTATCCCTTTTAGTATGCAGTCAGGTAGTCCTCAAGCAAATCAATTTGTTAATTGTATACATAACATAAGGGTTTATCCAAAAATTGTGGATTGATCAACCCGACACCAATCCTAATCATACAAAATTAATCTCAACCTGTGATCAGCAATTGATAAATCTTTTATAAATTCAGAACCGATCCTGACTTAACTGCAGCATTAAATCATACATGCTGTATAGCGCTACTCTTTTAGGTAAATACTTTGTCAGCATTCCAAGCATATCACACCAATAAAGCAAGCCCTTTAAATTGTGAAAATGACTAACATATGTGAGTCCCTTAAAATTGACAAACACAATGGTAATCCATACACCCCAAATGAAACAATTCAGAAGTGATACTTAAAATAGAAATATTTTACACTATAAATCAGTGCTTCCAGCCAGCTGTCAGCATATAATTCAGAAGCATGATTTGTGCTGGGAAACTCATATGAGAAGTGATACAGAAGACCATTACTTCTCACACAAGTTTAAAAAATACTGACGTTTACATACATCAGGTGGCTGGAAAAGACGGTTTATAATCTATTCATTTAAAACATTAGAATGCTTGAAAAATGTAAATATATTCCTATTGTTTCACTTCTTGAAAAAGTGTTCATAAGTTGTATGGAGTCATATGGATCACCATTGTGTTTAGTGTTTTTAAGAATAAACCTTTAGGGAGCCATCCACATGCATTACCTCAAATTTGTTTTATTATTCTTTGTGTTCCAACTAGGGCTGGGCGATGTGACAATGTTATCGTATATTGCAGATGTCTCGCAAATATCCCGATGTCGATTACAACAGAAAGATACCAGACTTTAATTGATAATAATGGAAAATACACGTAATAACATTAACATCCGATGTAGGTTTTACCGTGAACGTTCATGTTCATATGACCAGGCAGTTAGTAACAATGACAGAATTTTGGAAACGCTGTTTTGTTCGAGCAGTTAAATGTGCTGCTGTTTTCTGCTGGTCGCTGCACAGAAAGACCAAGAGAAAGACGAGCTGTAAAACCTCACGTTGCGGGGCTGTAAAATGTTGCGGTAAAATGTTCCTACTGTATAAAATCTATGGTTTTTAACATCCTTTTACTGATGAAAGAAGTCACCGCAACACTGGTTTGTGCGCGTGGTCCGCCTGTGTGTGCGTGTGAATGTTTGTTTGGCACTTGGCGGGTCCGGAACGAACTGCCTCCCAGTCCGTATCTGCAGATTGATCGGTTTATAACATCAGTACGCCGATTGTCTGCACAATGTTGCATGAAGTCAAACACACCTGATATTATCGGACATCGTGATGATTTTAAAGTCGATTATGGATAAAAAATGGTAACACATTGCCCAGCCCTAGTTCCAACAGAAGAAAGTTACATAATTGGGTAGCACGAGGGAAATTTTGTTTTAATCCCTTTAATTTTTAAAAGGGCCAAGCTGGAAAACAAAACTATCATGATTAATGATCATATCAGCCTCAAATTTCCTGATCAGTGTACTACTAATACATTGAAACATACCGATCAAGGACTTTGTGGACGCAGTCTTTTACATCCTTTCCTCCAATTCGCGAAAGTTGCAGCACCTGTTGAAAGTCCATGAGAAAACATTTTTTTGCTGAAATACCCCGGAGGAAAAGTAAATAGAGTACTTTATTGCTATAGTACTAATAATATTATACAGGGCATTTGTTCTGCATGAGCACAATTATCAAACAATGCATTTAAGTAATTTATTAAATAATGTTTCACAAAACAAAATAATGTTAGCTTGACTGGATGTTTCACTTCAACTTTATTGGATTCTGATTAGCTGGAAGGTATGCATTATTGTAACAGAACATGGTATAACTAGTAACCAAAAATCTCTTGTGAATCCTACCAGGGCCTAAAAGCGTTACTGTTATTGAGGCGTTGTTCCTCTTTCTGGAAATCCTCTGTGGACTCCAATCTCCTAATATGAGTGGCCGAAAAGGCAGGCTCACTTTTGCCAAGCTGTTTGACCTCCATGTGAATCTCAATTAATTTGGGCAGAACTTTTTTCTGAAATTCTGAAATAAAAAAATATTTATTAGGACAGCATGATTTGTGTCATGATTCTGCCTCTCTTGTTATGCTTTTCTGAGACTTTTCTGGAAGAATCATGACAGACCCATGTTTTAAGTGTGAGAAAGACAAGGCATTGTTTTGTATTGTCATGCGCTTTCTCGGGGCACCTCTTTGTCCCGCCCTCTCGTTTCCTCATTAATGATTGTTAATTAATTCATGACCTGCCAATTTACCAATTTAATTCTGTTTACCTACGAGTTCCTAATCTGTTTTCTTAGTAGTTAATCAGCTCCACACCTGTTTACCCTGTGTTTTCCTCAGTTCCTGATCCGTTATTGTTTGTATTTAGATTGTCTCGTGCTGACACACGTCTGCATTTTATAAATGCTAAGTTTTGCATGGAAACGACCGTACCCCCAGTTTCGGTCATACAGTATTTTCATAAATGAGGCCCAATGTGTTCTGTTCAATTCAGTTTTGGTGCTTTCGACACTAACTGGAATACTGCAACACTTACTTGCTGTGGACATTGGGAACATATCTGTTGACTTTAGAGGCACTGCATTTCTGGTACCTGTATTAGAAAACACATCTGATTAGAAAAAAAATCAGAGCCACATAATTGTATTCTAATTATAACCGTATTGTCACTTAGGGTTTTCTCATCTTAAGGTTTATTGCAACCGGGCCCTTAACTCGTCGGTTATGTAACCAACAGAACAAAATTTCATAGGTCTAGATTTGTTAGCCTTGCGGAAATTTTTATACAGCAGAAAAAGGTATATGATTTAAAATAATTATTGCTAACTTAACAAACTTGTTGTTTAGACATACACACTCATCTTACTGATATCACTTTGAATTGCAAAGCATTTTGTCGATCCTTGGGGCCTTTGTACTACTCACTATGCCTTGGGCTGATGTTGTGTCTGGTACCCCTGACATCCCTGTATCTATTGTCTTTGGAGCCAATACTGTGCCTGGACCTTACACTTTCATCCCTGGAGCCAAGGCTATGCCTGGACCTGACACCGTCATCCATGGAGCCAAGGCTATGCCTGGACCTGACACTGTCATCCCTGGAGCGACTGCTGTGCCTGGACCTGACACAGTCATCCCTGGAGCGACTGCTGTGCCTGGACCTGACACAGTCATCCCTGGAGCGACTGCTGTGCCTGGACCTGACACAGTCATCCCTGGAGCGACTGCTGTGCCTGGACCTGACACTGTCATCCCTGGAGCGACTGCTGTGCCTGGACCTGACACAGTCATCCCTGGAGCGACTGCTGTGCCTGGACCTGACACTGTCATCCCTGGAGCGACTGCTGTGCCTGGACCTGACACAGTCATCCCTGGGCCTGACACTGTTGGGCCTGGACCTCCCCATGGAGCCATGATTGGACCTGTTTGATTTATACACATTTTTGTCACTTAAACGTTTGTTTATTACTATATTTATTTACTTTATTTATCTTATGTTATCTTATCTTGAGCCAACAATGTGCCTAGATCCGATTGTGTGTCCTAACCTGTTGCTGTGCCTGGAACCATTGCTTTGCCTTGAACCATTACTGTGCCCTGATGTGACGCTGTGTCTGGAGCCATCACTGGTTTTAGGTCTTCTAGCCTTGTTATGTTTTGTATTTTGAGAGTCTGAAAAAAAAACCAAAGAGTTTTCTGAAAAGTGTTCTTTATTTATTAATCTGATTAAATCAGCCACTTTTTACTCACCGGATGTGGAAGTTTCTCTCTCCTGAGATCCACTAGCAAACTCTGGAACGGACAAGGCTGTAATTTCACAGTTTGAAACATGAGAATAAACCTGTAACTGCTTTTCATGCTGTATGTATATATAAGAAATCATTTTTTAATTTAATAAATTGTGATAAATTTGTAATAATAGATGTGGTCAATACTCACAAGTTACATTTTCAGCTGCCTTATTCAGAATTGGATTTAACTTTTTTGGTGCAACAGGAAAGGGGGGTAGATTGTTACCTACAAAGATACATTTATAAAGCAAATGTATCCATCTCCAAAATTATTAATGATATAATGCAATCATAAGAACTTGTTACCCATCATGCTCTCCTCCTCCAACTCATCAGAGTCTATTAATAGTGTAAATAAAATTTTGTTTTAAAACAAAGGGTAAAAAATAGCTAAATTAATTCCATTTCATTTCCATGTTTGATATTCCTTTGTTCAGTGAGAAACATACCAACAATATAGTCATTAAAAGTTCTTTTAGCCCTTTTCCTTTTGTTCTCAATCACTAACTCCTTCTCTTCCTCCTCCTTGTCATCCTCAGTTTGGCTGGTCAGGTTATAGCTTTCACAGTCACGAATATTATCTAGAAATCACATTAAATTGTGTAATGTAATTAATTTTCTAATTTAAAAGATTGTTCTAGCATCCTCTTACATGTTACATTGTTAATAGAGAACGAGAAATATTTTCTAATCAAATTCTGTAATCATTTACTCACTCTCAAGTCATTTTAAACCTGTGTAACTCTTACTTGAGCAGAACTTAGAAAAAGATTTGGTAACCAAACCCTATTGACTTCTATTGTATGGACACAAAACCATTGAGACATTTCTCTAAATATCTTCTTTTGTGTTTCACAGAAGAGTCATATATAGTTTTCAACAACATTAGGGTAAATAAAAAAATGTAAGAATAATTTACATTTTAATGAAAAGAAAATGATAATATTATGACTAAAAAGTCTTTAAATGGACTAATTCAAGTAGAAACAAAACACATCACTAGTGTATGGTGAACTGTGCAGCATACAAGAAGCATACTGACTGTAATAGAAAAGTAACCAACCAAAACCAAACTTGTGTTTTAGATTAAGTTAATAACGTAATTATCAATATTTAAACCACAGTTTCATCAAAACTTACCTGAAGTCATTTTTCTCTTGATTAATTGAAACTTCAGCCAGCCTTCCTTGGGGTCCTTTTTCATCTTGAAAGCTTCTTTTGCTCGTGTATTTGGCCATCTAACTGTTTTCTTATCTATGTCTATCCAATTATTCGGAACTGCTCCCTCCATTACCAATCCATTCTCCACCCACACAGCCCTGGCATACATGGCCTGAAAAAGACAGTACATGCATGTTACTTTAAGATGCATTTTACTTTTTGATTAAGCATAAAATATAGGAAAAAGTGTACATTTGTATGTGTTGTCCCTAGCACTCTAAACCATGACCAATGACATTGCAATCAACTTTTTCTTCTAGTTAGGCTAAAGGGACACCTGGTATTATTAAAATAATTGATGGTGTACTCTTCTACAGTTAATAAATTGAGATAAGACTAAATTAACCTTTAAGATTTGTGCTCCAAGCCATGGCGTAGGGGTATGAGGACATAGCCACCAGTTTGTTTTGGAAGGCAGGCTACCTTGCGGATAAAATCTGTTTGAAGCAGTACTTCTCTTTTCATCCTTCCCTGTCCGTTCTCTGTGCACACTATATTTAGAAGTTTGGAGCTACAGGGTTCATGAAATAACGTTGAAGTGTGGCGCTGGTTCAGAATTTCACACACAAATGTTCCATCTGCATTTTTTTCTCGAATGAAAGCAAATCTTTCATCTTTCAAGAGAAAAAAAAAGTCTTTTTCTTTGACAGAAGCATACACAAATTGTGTGTCAGGTTGTGTTTTGTTCTTGTTCACTTCTGCATGTTCAGTTTCTGACAAACGCCTGGTGACCTGTTCTAGTGGACTTTTACCATTCCTCACGCATTTCTTGATTTGCTGCAGATAGTTTTCAAAAGGAAAACAGCTAATTTCATTTAATGAACGCTTGAAGTGCCTGACATCTTCATGAATATGCATTAGTCCATGAACATTGTACACAGGAAAACACCTGCCATACAGGTCAGCACTGCACATGACAAAGTGCTTCATAAGGTCTTCAGCAAACTTGAGGTAAGCATTCCGAGTCCTATCATCTGGCTCCAGCAGTATGGACATGGCTACAGTCAATGACAGGAAATGCTTATATCTCTCAGGAGACACCACATTTTTCAGTACCACAGGTCCTGTGTACAACAAAAACTGACGTAGTTCTGTGGCCTTCCATCTGTCCAGTTCATCCAAACCCCGGGGTTGCCGTGCAAATTCACTTGGCATCTTCCCTCTCAGCTCAATTAGTTTTGTGGATATCTCCTTCTTTTGCCTTACAGACAAACGACAGTGTTTTGGGCCACGAGTCAAGAATATCAAGAGGCGTCTAACTACTCCCAAGATGACCATATGCATGTAGTCCATGACAACTGAGCTTATACAAGGAATTCCTGCAGAAATTAAGGGGCTGATGCCAGTTTGATGGTTGCTGTACTCTGCTTTACTGAAAGCTTCATCTGAACGAGAAGGGCATTCCTGTTCACTGAATACAATTCTTCCCTCGACATGAGTGCCTTTAACAACACATCTTTCACAACTATAATAGGCATTGTGATTCTTAATACATTTTATATATGCTCTTGCTGGTGCATCACATATCAGAGCTTCAATATGAATGCTGTAAGTCTGGTCTTTATAACTTATCCCATTGTCTTTCAGATGCTTGTACTCATTCAAGAAGTCAGAAAGAAACTCCTCAAGTGGACTAGGCTTCTTTTTTCCACAAAATATAGCAACAACAAAAGGATCAAAATGGCTAAACTTTGCCAGTATTGGCCAGAACTGGATGCCGCTACTTTTAAAAAGCGGGATACCATCAATGTTTACATGGAGATGTACAGCATTACTCTCTGTCTGACTTAAAAACCGACAGATCCCCTTTTCTAAGCCATAGTACTTGTACTGCCCATCACATTTAGCCACAGTTGTCTTATCTTGTGGTGTAGATAGAAGTGTCCTGGCATCCATAGGAACCTGGTGCCCCTGCTTTCTCAGTATGGACAGTAACTGATTCACAGATCTGTGAGTCTCTCTGTTTTCTGTGGCCCACTTTTGCAAGTCTTTTTCCAAATTAACTTCTTCGTCAATTTGGTCTTTTTCTGAAGACCCATGACTGTCATCACTGTTGAATTCAAAACTGTCTAAACTATTTGTATCCCCAGTCTCATCACTGTCAGAAACATTTGGAATGCCTAGCTGACTGTCATCACTGTCTGAATCTCGCAGAAACTGATCTGGTGGCTGAATTTCATCACTGTCTGAATCTTGCAGAAATGTATCTAGTTCTCTTTTTCTTTTTCGCCATGTTCTCAAGTAAGCCATCTGTAAAACATACAATTGTACATAATAGTACAGTAGGCTATATACTGCTTAATGTTTTTGCTCACTCAACACAACTTTTGAATTTTTAGTAATACTATTCTATCTATTTTATTGTGGATATGTTTTCACAATCACAACTTTACACGGAGTTGATAAATTATCGTGGCATGCCATGGGGAAAAAATTGGCATTCTTAATGACGGCATCTGTGTTAAAATGCTCTCTGTTGCAGTCACACTTATGTGTTTGTGTGTGCTTGAGAGAGAATGTTAGTTCTAGAGATGTGACAGTATTCAAATTTCTCATCATGGTTATAGTGAACAAAATTATCTTGATTCAGGGCTCTAAGGTAACGTATTTTTGCGATGGGTCTTGGGGCATCCTCCCCGTAAGAAAAACATGGTTATTTTAATATGTAAATTATGCATTCTGGGACATTTTGGCAAGAAAAAAAAGACAGTGTTTGCTTCAATTAAAATACTGTCACACAAGCCACAATTTTCTTTTGGCTCGCACAAGTTTTTCAAGTAAACCACATAACACCTATGGAGCAGCAGCTAATCACAAGATGTATGATCTAGGTGAAGCTTATACGTAAATAAGACCCAAAATGAGTCGGAATGTGCACAGTCTAATTTTGAGCTACAGGAAAAAGTTTTCAAATTTTAGATTTTCATGAAAGATAAGTACATTGCCCTCGTCTCGGGATCCCAATATTCAAAGTGTAACTAAACATTTACAATTATCTTTATTTGTCTATGTTTTCTGAGAGATGCACCTTCCTAAGTCTTTCCTAATAGCCTACATGCATGTCCATCATGCGCTTGCGTGGACGATGAATATCTAATAAATCTAAAGTCAAACTCCACGAATGTGCATGGCAGTTAAGAGTATTTTAGGATGTCAATAATCTGTTTGCAGATAAACACAGTTATTACATACGTGTGTATCGATATACAGTTCGGTCCATAAATATTTGGATTCATTTTTTATTTTAGCTGTATCCCTAAATGTATTCAAGTTACAGTTAAATTAGGGATATTGGCTTAAAGTGCACACTGTGATCACTATTTAGATTGTATTCACATCCAGATAAGCTGAAGGGTTTGGGAAATACATTTTAGTAATTACAGCTCTTTACAGCTCTGGCACGAGGCCACAATCACAGCCCTGGTGACATAAGAACACTATATACACTCCTACACGAGCGATATTGCTTCAATAATGGATGCCTTCTAGCCAATCAAAATCAACGATTCAGACAGATCATGGTATAAGAGTGAGATAACACAAACGTCGATATTAATTAAAATGTATTCAGTTGTATTTGAGTTTAATCAAAACATGTACTTACAAAGCCAAAGACGTTGGGCTCTTAAAAGAGCCTTTTGGGTATATGTAGCTGCTGTTGACACAAGCAGAAGGGAGAAAATGAAGAAACATGAATATGAGTGAGAAAATTGCAAATGTCTTTGGGAATTAATATGCATTAAGTTTTCATTGATCATTAAGAACAAGGCAAATCAGAAATACAGAATGACTGTTAGATTGATCACTTACAAAAAATCAGAGGGCAAATGACACTGGAAAAAAAACAGAGAAGACAATTAATTTTAGGGTAAAGTGAATATAAGGAATATGGCCAACTCTTATTAAGTACTTTTAAATTTGCTGAAAAACTGAAACATTAGATCAAAAACTGTGTGTAAATAATATAAACTTGAGGGTTTTGTGTCGTGTTTTGGTTTATAAACCATTGCATATCTTTATTTAGAGCAGATTGTCTCAATTCAATAGAACCCAAAAGCAACATAACAGGATATGTTTTTGAGGACAAATATATTAAATAAATGTCATAGACAGTGGTGCTTAATTTAAAATATATTAAATAGTTGTATCAAACCTTATAAACGTTAAAGTAAATAAACCTGGGAAACTGTTGTTTTGTTCTATTTGGAGTGCTTGAGCGACAGCGCCCTCTGACTTTCGAATTTGGCGGCATTAAACCGTAAATCATTGAAAAACTGAAGAATCGCACGGTTAATCCTCACAGCCCTTAACAACACAACATGTTGCTCAGATGCAGTTAACTGTGAATTAGCTCAAACTTGATTTTATGCCCAGTCACATATGCTTTGAAACAGGAGAGCTTAATCGGATTTGTATGGCTGCTCCATTAGTGCAAATGGTGTAACACACTTTAACAACGACTTTAACGACAAACGGTATAACGTTAGACGGACATTCAGTTTGTTAGAAATCTAACTAAACTTGGCATTTACCAGAAAAGACAGTTCATCGATTGTATAGCCGTTTAGTAAATTAAGTTTCACCGCCTGTCATCGGTGACGATCAAACAGTTCCCCTCAGAATAAGAGAGAAAAACTAACAATGAAATTGTTATCCTGAAACAACTATCCTGAAATTGATTCACTTTATCATTTACAGTCTTGGTATCTTTAGATGTCATTTTAGTGGACTTGAGTTTAAAAATAATCTAAATAAAACGGTTAACGTTAAATTTAAAAGAACTTACCTCAACAACACTTGCGGTAGCCTATGTCCACTCAGTCAGTCCGTGCGCGAGCTGCCAGGTTTCGCGGGCATGTCAAAGTACATTTATATATTTTAAAAAGTACTTATATATACATTTTCTTTCAACATAACCATTAATTTAACACATACTTAATTATTATTTAAAAATAGTGTGGTTTTCTAATTATGTATTTACTAGGTAAACTGAACTTTGTTATTTGGATGTCTGTTCTGTCACATAATTTTCTGTACCAGTTTTGCACGTCAACAGACCCCCCTAGCTATACGTAAATATTGAACTTAATATCTACGTCCAAGAGGGGTCGTTGTCCGACGTCCAGATACTGACCAGATTTGCACGTCGTGTAGACGTACAGATATAGTCCTGGACAGACCGACTTAATATAGACATGATCTGCACGTCTGGCAGACGTCACCTGCTTGTTGGGTTCATGCCTCAACATAGACATTAAATCAACATAGTCGCTAATGTTTTAGTCCTTAGTGATCAGTTTCACCCACCTGTAGAAAGAAATAAGGAGAGACACAGTTGTGCTGCTTTACATCATGCTGTCGCTCTGGTAATACTCTCTTCTTCGCAACTCACCCTTAACCCCACAGTCAACGCAGCATCTCCCCCTACTGTCTCCAGACAGTACTACACATCATCATTGGGCATTATAACAATCTATTAATCAACATTATAAATACCAGACGATCTCATAAACAGCACCAGAAAATAACAAATACTGAATACCATTTCTGTGACTACACAAACAGGGTGTCACAACTGCAGGCATATTGTACTGTTGCTAAATTCAAACCTAAATTCGAAGGTGAATTCAAACGTAAATTCGAAAGTAAATTCGAAGGTAAATTCAAAGCTAAATTCGAAGGGAAATTCGAAGGTAAAATTCAAAGGTAAATTCAAAGGTTAATTCAAAGGTAAAAATTCAATCCTCTATATTCAAAGCTAAATTCGAAGGTAAATTCAAAGCTAAATTCAAAGCTAAATTCAAAGCTAAATTCAAAGGTAAATTCAAACGTAAATTCAAAGGTAAATTCGAAGGTAAATTCAAACCTAAATTCGAAAGTAAATTCGAAGGTAAATTCAAACCTAAATTCGAAAGTAAATTCAAAGCTAAATTCGAAGGTAAATTCAAAGCTAAATTCGAAGGTAAATTCAAAGCTAAATTCGAAGGTAAATTCAAACCTAAATTCGAAAGTAAATTCAAAGCCAAATTCGAAGCTAAATTCAAAGCTAAATTCGAAGGTAAATTCAAACCTAAATTCGAAAGTAAATTCAAAGCCAAATTCGGAGCTAAATTCAAAGCTAAATTCGAAGGGAAATTCGAAGCTAAATTCAAAGGTAAATTCAAACCTAGATTCGAAGGTAAATTCGAAGCTAAATTCAAACCTAAATTCGAAGCTAAATTCGAAGCTAAATTCAAACCTAGATTCGAAGGTAAATTCGAAGCTAAATTCAAACCTAAATTCGAAGGGAAATTCGAAGCTAAATTCAAAGGTAAATTCAAACCTAGATTCGAAGGTAAATTCGAAGCTAAATTCAAACCTAAATTCGAAGCTAAATTCGAAGCTAAATTCAAACCTAGATTCGAAGGTAAATTCGAAGCTAAATTCAAACCTAAATTCGAAGCTAAATTCGAAGCTAAATTCAAACCTAAATTCGAAGCTAAATTCGAAGGTAAATTCAAACCTAGATTCGAAGGTAAATTCAAAGCTAAATTCGAAGCAAAATTCGAAGCAAAATTCGAAGGGAAATTCGAAGCTAAATTCAAAGCTAAATTCGAAGGTAAATTCAAAGCTAAATTCGAAGCTAAATTCAAACCTAAATTCCAAGGTAAATTCAAAGGTAAATTCGAAGGTAAATTCAAACGTAAATTCGAAGCTAAATTCGAAGGTAAATTCAAACCTAGATTCGAAGGTAAATTCGAAGGTAAATTCAAAGCTAAATTCGAAGCAAAATTCGAAGGGAAATTCGAAGGGAAATTCGAAGCTAAATTCGAAGCTAAATTTAAAGCTAAATTCGAAGCTAAATTCAAAGCTAAATTCGAAGGGAAATTCGAAGGGAAATTCGAAGCTAAATTCGAAGGGAAATTCGAAGTTAAATTCAAACCTAAATTCAAACCTAAATTCGAAGGTAAATTCAAAGCTAAATTCGAAGGTAAATTCAAACCTAAATTCGAAAGTAAATTCAAAGCCAAATTCGAAGCTAAATTCAAAGCTAAATTCGAAGGTAAATTCAAACCTAAATTCGAAAGTAAATTCAAAGCCAAATTCGAAGCTAAATTCAAAGCTAAATTCGAAGGTAAATTCAAACCTAAATTCGAAAGTAAATTCAAAGCCAAATTCGGAGCTAAATTCAAACCTAAATTCGAAGGGAAATTCAAAGCTAAATTTGAAGGTAAAAATTCAAACCTAAATTCGAAGCTAAATTCAAACCTAAATTCGAAGGGAAATTCAAAGCTAAATTCGAAGGTAAAAATTCAAACCTAAATTCGAAGAGAAATTCGAACCTAAATTCGAAGGGAAATTCGAAGGGAAATTCGAAGGGAAATTCGAAGCTAAATTCAAAGCTAAATTCAAAGCTAAATTCAAAGCTAAATTCAAAGCTAAATTCAAAGCTAAATTCAAAGCTAAATTCGAAGGGAAATTCGAAGGGAAATTCGAAGGTAAATTCAAAGCTAAATTCAAAGCTAAATTCAAAGCTAAATTCAAAGCTAAATTCGAAGGGAAATTCGAAGGGAAATTCGAAGGTAAATTCGAAGGTAAATTCAAACCTAAATTCGAAGGGAAATTCAAACCGAAATTCGAACCGAAATTCAAACGTAAATTCAAAGCTAAATTCGAAGGTAAATTCAAAGGTAAATTTACCACCATCAGTGCCTTAATAAATTAAAATAAAAATACAATACAATGATTCTAGCTTTCATTCTCACAATTTTTAGGTAATATTCAAGAATAAATTACGCCAGTGTCTTTAAATCGAGCCAGATCATTGTTTCATTTTAAAGCCACTCAACATATTATCATCAATTAAAGCTTTATCTGGCCAGATATAAACTTCTTATGTCCACAATGAAGCATACATAACATTTATGTACGCCGAGGTTAGTCAAAAAACATCTTGCACTTTGCTTTTTTTCTATTATTTGATACTTCTGGATGCTGTTACAGAAATTAAACTGTCTGAAACTGTCATGTAACATATACAAACTAGTAGAAAAAAAGTGTTACACGTGACATATTTATTGCAAAAATCTCTCATCACTCACATTATTCACAGACACCTACATTGTGTGACCAAAACATGCCTACAGGTTTCACAAGAACACAATCCAGCCGGACAGAAGTCTGGTGTGGTGTAGGCTGAAGTGAACAAGGCTCCGTATAGGTTGAGATCATAACTGAATGAATTGATTCTAGGTTAAAGAGTAGGGCAGTTTACAGGATTCTCTTGCTTCACTTGATTGAATGTACATTTGTGCTTTCTGTAAATTGAAGAAAAATAAAAGAACTTTTTGACATATGCAGGGGATCGTGAAGACTTTTATTTTGACCTTTAACATGGGCGCCGCCATTATTTCTTTTGGATGATGACGCGGTGCACGTGAAGAGAGTGGAAAGGTGCAGCGGTAAACATGAATGGCGATCTCGGGACTCAATCACGATCAAAAGTTGAGTTTAGACCCGCGACATATATATAGAAGAGCTGCAGGACGTTGTCTCTGAGTGTTAAAGGAAGATTTCTGCCGTGTTCGTGCGTGGAGCTGTCAGTGTCAGTCGCGTGTTTTCTTTCATGTGGTCAAACGAACTTGAAACCGTGAATGTTGCTGGTCGTGTGAAGAAAGTCGGATCGGGTCGTGTGGGATCAGGATCTCGCTGAGGGTCAATGAGTGAAGAAACGGTACCCTGCCATCCGTTGGTCATCATTCAGCATCTCGAGTGCTGATGTTACTACTGAACACTGGTAAGCAAACTATAATCATCAGAAACACATTCATGCACTTTCTTTTGTGCACATGTCGTGGAAAGTTGTTCTTGTAGTTTCAGAAAAAAGCATCTAAAGTTTACAGTGTTTTCAACCCATAGTTATAGTGAAATCCCTCAAAGGACCAATCAGATCTGTTCCTGTTACCTTCTTTTGTCTTGTCATTCCACCAATAGATTTATGCATCGGTCAAGTTTCAAGCTTGTGTCTTACAGACATTGCTGGAGTTTACTGAACTGTGCTCTTAAAACATAAGTGACTTAATAAGTGTAAATACATGATCACATTATACACAACCACCTTTGATTAAATATAGTTTCAGCTCACTCAGATCATAACACTAATACATCATTATTCTACTTTCTCTATGGATACTTCTTATTACTTATTAAAATATATATATATGTGCTTTTGTAAAATCATTAAAGGCAAGTATATATGTGAATATGTGATATATTCAAAACAAGTATATATGTTGAAGACAAATATGTATGTGGTTAATAACAAAGTCTGCACTTTTAACCGTAGCAGGCGTCTCTTTAACTTTTAACAGTAGCAGGCGCCTCTTAATCATGTACCCCGTCTCTGGACACCCTCCCTCCCTTCTTGACCAAGTCCAAGATGCAAAAATATGTCAAAACAAATATATCAAAATCCTATACCTCTTTCATGTCCTGCTAATAAAGCAATAAGCCCCGCGAAGCCGTGGGTTACAGTGCATTTTATAACAGCTAAGGGGCGTTGTTAGGCACAACGCGAAGCGGAGTGCCTAAAACCCCCTTAGCTGTTATAAAATGCACTGTAACCCACGGCTTCGCGGGGCTTATTGCTTTTATAAAACGGTTAATCCATATGCATAGTAAAGTTTCATGAAGTAAAACACAACAAATATTATGTAATTATTTTAATAGAAATACATTCTTCCGCCAAACAAAGTAGTTCCTCAGAAGCAGGTGCGGCTGCCAAGCAACACAGACGCAGCAAAGAACACAATAAAAATGTGATTAAAGACTGTGGTGTTTATCTATTAACATTAACATGTATCTATTTTTATACATGAACAGTGTTTTAAAGTCAATAAACATACGTGTAACAAAGTTCCATAAAAGGAAGGAAGGAGACGGGAACCGGCGAACATAAACTAACTTTTAATTAATAAATAAACTCAAACTACCACATAAAATCCAGGCCTGTTCCTCTCTCACTGATGGTCCGATCGTTCGTCCTTTAATTAATACTCCACAATCTCCTCCGTGATACGAGACCGTCGCACGTACAGCTGACGCTCGTAATCACTCACGCACCGGCCTCGCATCCCGACTCTCGTCACGCCTACCTCACTACAATACCTCATCACACCAGGACTGAAAACAACCAACAGAGCACATAATCTGTTTATGAGTATTCCCCTGATTTCTGGACTTTTCGATGTCTTCAATTTCTCTTTCATTAATTTCAGCGTGTCGTCTTTGTTATTGGTCTAATTTGTCTGTCATTTCAATCTCTTCACAAAATCGGACATTTTGACAATTATTTCGCTGTACGTAGCAAGAGTGGCGCAGTGATTCTAGGTAATGCGGTCAGCCGTTATATATCGGGGTCTTTTATAACGGCTTAGATCTCCGCTCAACCAATCAGAATCAAGGACCAGAACTGACCGTTTTATAAAAACAAATATATCATGTCCTGTGCCCCTAACACCCTGCAAGATGCTCCCCTGAGAGCTGCTCCCACGTATATCTCATGGGCCCCTGTTCATGATGCTCCATTGCTCCATATCTGGAAGATCCCCCCTTAGTGCACCCTGTGAGCCTGCGGGCCCATGGCCCCTTGCAAGATGCAAGCAACCACCGAAAACAGCTCAGAAATTACACAATATATTCCCCCTTTGGGACTCGCAAAGAGTCCCACAGACAAAAATAATCTCTGGAGATTAAGAGCATAATTGGTTATCACACATTCATCTTTGGTTGCATTTATGCCAAACTCCACCTGCTCCAATGTAGTATTCATGAAACTCGTGCTGTTCATATGCTGTCCATCTGTAGAAACATTTCTCATAACAATTGGTAGTACAATAACACATGACAGGCACTGAACCCTTAAATGATAATCTGTCCTTCTCAGGAGTCACCTGGAAGCAAGGATAAAAAACACTTAACACTCTTCTACAGAGAGGATTCAGAGATTATCCAAATAAAGCAGCATCACAGACAGACTTTTTTTTCCCAGTCCTTCAGTGGATGCACAGAAACTTGAGTCCATTAACAGTGATTGATCACGGACTACAGTCTACTAAAAACAAGTTAACATTATGAATGAAGCACTGAAGCAAACGCTGGCTAATGATGCCAGAACAAATTTAGCTATGATGGCACATTTTCAACCACTGGGTTAATATTAGTGGGCAAAGTAATTCATAGGTTACAGCAGTGACTTGCACATTTAAACATGGTAACTATGCAGATAGTTAAAACTCTAAACATATGGCCATAACCATTTGATTTCCAGAAAGAAAAAAACAATACCTTTTGTACGTCTCTGGCTTCTGACTGTGTGTTCACTTT
Organism: Barbatula barbatula; assembly: GCF_947034865.1. Lineage (NCBI taxonomy): Eukaryota > Metazoa > Chordata > Actinopteri > Cypriniformes > Nemacheilidae > Barbatula > Barbatula barbatula. The sequence continues at coordinate 634,985 of NC_136776.1, forward strand.
AAGAATGGAGGGTTCAACCTCACTGAGAGTCTACAAAACATCAATTAGACATTTGAAACCCTTGTTCGTTTAAGCACTAACCCTATGCATTGTATTCTGTGCTGAGCACTAATATTTACATTTACATTTAGGTATTTGGCAGATGCTTTTATACATTTATACACAGGTATCTGTAATCCCATTGTGATCAAACACACAACCTTGCGTTGTTAACACAATGCTCTTACCACTGAGATAGAGGAAAGCTAATATTCAGCTACAATGACATGTTTTACAATCAGACTTCAAATAAATAAGAAGGATATATAATGTTTCTCCCTTATTGGAATTAAAGTTAGGAATGAATAAGATTGGAATAGATACGCAGAATTAGCGACCGTACTCATTCTCTTCCAGTACAACTGTCACTCACCTCGTGTAGTCCCACAGTAAGAGCAGCACAATCATCACTGCCTGGTGAAAACTGGGTCTTATGGCTTATCTGAAAATATAACGTAAAGATAAGAGTTTTAAAACATGGCTAATATATGAAATATATCAAAAGGATAATGTAGAGTCAGCCAGTAATGCAAAAGAGACATGAACAGGATGACCAGGGTTAGTACACAGTTACTGACCAATAAATACTGTATGTGCACATGAAGTATTGATTTGAGATAATATCAAAGTAAGATTACAAAAGAGTTTCATTTCAAATCAATATTTAAATATAAGATACATGTTTAAATGTAACCCGAGATACTTTAATGCATCACATTACACGCATGTTCATTATAGTATGACAGCTTTACAGCTGTTTTATGAGGTAAACATGTTCTTGATGTTTAACTTGACTGAAGAATCTCAAGTGTGGTTTTAGTTTGACAGAAGTCTGGTCTATAAGGACACACGTCTTACCGGGACACTGGTAACTACAGCACCCTGAGTTTAAGTATTTGTATGAGACATCACTTTATACACACACACAATCATAATTCAGTGAGTGATAACTGTGGCAAACAATCTGTTTCGGAGGTACACTGAAATCTGCTCTTTCACTTGAGGAATAACTCAATTATTACATTAACTTATTGGATAAAGAATCAGTTGAGACCCAAACAAGATATAGTTATCATCTGAAACAACAAGTTTGAAACTCAAACAAGAAAACTTTGAGGGCGTCATAATATATATCTTGTCTCCGCTCACATTCTTCTTTGCTTATGAGATGTCCTCTGTATTCCAGCAGGAAATCTCCCTTATCAAACTCAGTACAACTGAACACACCTCTCCCTACACGACAACAGAGAAGTCAATAGCATACAATGTACCTGACACAGCTTTAATAAACCATCAAACTCACCTTTTGAATCATTGATGAATCTGCCATCAAGCCCTTCCTTGTCTTTCTTCAGAAGTGAAAACCTCCAGACGCTTGGGCTTTCTCCTTCGCCGGTCATAGGAAAAGACACTCAATAATTCTGAACAGTGCATTTCATTTGACAGATGATTCAGCAAGTTTGGTTTAAATATAAACATTAAGAATGACAGTTCTATTGGTACAGAGTTTATGATATTAAACTCAGGAGTAATAAGACTCATCTTGATCAATCTCTTAACGCAGAAGAATTGCAGTTATATTTCACAGCAGCATATCAGGATACTGTACTGGGTGGTATTATTATACAATACGATTTAATATAATATATATATC
>NC_136776.1:646677-649177 GCF_947034865.1 Barbatula barbatula
CACCTGATCAAACCTGAATAGTGAGGACAATCTGGATTTATCAGGACATCATTCACATACACACACACACACACACACCTGATCAAACCTGAATAGTGAGGACAATCTGGATTTATCAGGACATCATTCACACACACACACACACCTGATCAAACCTGAATAGTGAGGACAATCTGGATTTATCAGGACATCATTCACACACACACACACACACACAAACACACACCTGATCAAACCTGAATAGTGAGGACAACCTGGATTTATCAGGACATCATTCACATACAAACACACACCTGATCAAACCTGAATAGTGAGGACAATCTGGATTTATCAGGACATCATTCACACACACACACACACCTGATCAAACCTGAATAGTGAGGACAATCTGGATTTATCAGGACATCATTCACACACACACACACACACACAAACACACACCTGATCAAACCTGAATAGTGAGGACAACCTGGATTTATCAGGACATCATTCACATACAAACACACACCTGATCAAACCTGAATAGTGAGGACAATCTGGATTTATCAGGACATCATTCACACACACACACACACACACACACACACACACACACACACACACACCTGATCAAACCTGAATAGTGAGGACAATCTGGATTTATCAGGACATCATTCACACACACACACACACCTGATCAAACCTGAATAGTGAGGACAATTTGGATTTATCAGGACATCATTCACATTTACATTTACATTTAGTCATTTAGCAGACGCTTTTATCCAAAGCGACTTACAGATGAGGAAACATTGGAAGCAATTATAACAACATAGGCAACGAAAATACATAAGTGCATCAAACTAGTCCATTAAAGCCTAGCACAGTATAAAAGCTAAGAATAGTGAGGTTAGTATTTTTTTTTTTTTTTTTTTTTTAAAGGAAAGGGAAGAGAATTAGGAAAAACTCAATCAGCAACGTGTTGACGGAAGAGATGCGTTTTTAGGTGTTTTTTAAAGATGGCAACCGAGTCTGCTGATCTTGTAGCAGCAGGTAGATCATTCCACCAATGTGGAACAGATCCAGTGAAGGTACGGGAGAGTGACTTTTTTCCTTTTTGGGATGGTACCACTAGTCGTTGTTCCTTTGCAGACCGCAGTGATCTGGCAGGAACATAGATCTGCATTAGCAAGTGGAGATACGATGGTGCAGATCCGGTGTTGGTCTTGTAGGCCAGGAGCAAAGCCTTGAACTTTATGCGGGCGGCAACAGGGAGCCAGTGTAACCTGATGAAGAGCGGAGTTACATGCGCTCTCTTCGGTTCATTGAAGACCACTCTTGCCGCCGCATTCTGGATCATCTGGAGAGGTTTGATTGTGCAAGCAGGAAGTCCAGCCAGAAGCGCATTGCAATAATCCAGTTTGGACAGGACAAGAGCCTGGACTAGGATTTGCGTAGAGTGCTCCGATAGGAAAGGTCTAATTTTCCTAATGTTGTAGAGGATGAATCTACAGGACCGGGTGGTGCTGGCAACATGACTTGTGAGGTTAAGCCGATCATCGATTACCACTCCCAGGTTTCTGGCTGTGCTGGACGGTGTAATCGTTGATGAGCCTAGTTGAATGGCAAGGTTGTGGTGAATCTTTGGGTTGCCCGGGATCACAAGCAGTTCCGTTTTTGCAAGGTTTAGCTGCAGGTGATGATCCTTCATCCAAAGCGAGATGTCACTAAGGCATGCCGCGATGCGAGCAGCGACCGACGGATCGTCCGGTTGAAATGACAAGTAGAGTTGTGTGTCGTCCGCATAGCAGTGATAGGAGAAGCCATGCTTCTGAATGACCGAGCCGAGGGATGTCATGTAAATGGAGAAGAGTAGCGGTCCAAGCACTGAGCCCTGTGGCACCCCCGTGTTGAGCTGTTGGGACGCGGAGACCTCATCTCTCCAGGATACTCTGAATGACCTACCCGAGAGGTAGGACTCAAACCATTGCAACGCCATTCCAGAGACACCCATAGCACTGAGAGAAGCCAGGAGGATGTGATGATTGACAGTGTCAAAGGCAGCAGACAGATCCAGTAGGATGAGCACAGAAGACATGGATGATGCTTTTGCCAGTCTCAGGGCTTCGATGACTGAGAGCAGTGCAGTCTCTGTGGAATGACCGGTCTTGAACCCAGATTGATTGCTGTCCAGGAGGTTGTTTTGCATGAGAAAGGAGGAGAGCTGATTGAACACAACTCGCTCCAGGGCTTTGGCGATGAAGGGAAGAAGGGAGACAGGCCTGTAGTTTTCTAGCAGTGTAGGGTCCAGGGTGGGTTTCTTTAGAAGCGGTGTGATGCGGGCCTCTTTGAAAGCTGTGGGAAATGTCCCAGTGGTGAGCGAAGAGTTGATGATGTGGGTCAGAGCAGGCACAACCGTTGGAGAGATGGCCTGGAGGAGATGGGTGGGGATGGGATCCAGTGGGCAGGTGGTAGGGTGGTTGGAGCCAACGATCTTTGAGACATCAGCTTCAGACAGAGG